>NC_089980.1:31775611-32149777 GCF_036417845.1 Apteryx mantelli
AAAATTCATGTCAGATTAAACAAATTGTTATGGTTGGAAAAACAAAAAGTAAAGGAAAAAATGAATAAGTCATAACATTTGTTTTCATTTTTGAGAAAACAGGCATTGCCATTTTCTTCTGAAATTAACATTTCATTTAGCAGTATTTTTTATGAAAAAGGATTGAAGAACTAGAAAATGAATCAAAGCATTGTTTCACGTCAGATAAAAGAAACTTTTTGTCTGACTGCCATACAGGGACAAGTCTCTTTTAACCATTCAGTCAGCCTGAATATTTAGTTTTCCTCAAAAAGTTAGTGTTCTGTCTTAGGCATTTGACCAGACAGACACCACAGTGGGCAACAGCCTAGTTCAGTTCTCAGATTAAAAAAGCTAAGCTTCCCTATGATATGCTCCTTTAAACCTCTTTTGTCTATCCTTCCAGTACAGTCTGCTTCCTTATGACCCAGAAAGGCAGCAGCATCTGCAGTAGAAAGAAAGACATATGTCTGGCTGCCACAGCGAACCCTCAGCCTGGCAGGATAAATCAGTGCGTATTCCAGTCCTGTGTTTATCATTTTCATTTCAACTGTTACAAACATCCTCCAGTGCAGAAAAAATAACAGGCCTTAACGCAGATTTACGTATCAATTAAGAGACAGACTTAATTCCAGGAGCATTTGACACTCCAGTTATTTTATAGGTGTCTTGTCTCACGAGCCCTGCAGAGGAGCAGTATGCAGTCCGCTTTTCAGACAAAATTAAAAATAACCTCTCATCCCTACTATCTCTTTTACAATCCTAAGGCTTTCATGATTTTTTATATAGGGCATAGGTGAGTGTTCTGCTCAATTCTACTTCTAGCAAGACTGAGACATCTTTACCAGAGCTGATTTGATTTCTTAAGAGGTTTGCATGTGTGTGTGTGTCTATATGTGTGTGTGTGTGTGCGTGTAATTTTCTATATTGGATTAACAATTTTGTTTCCGACCTTTATGTTTTCAAACATGCAATTCATTACCAAAGTTTTCATATCTTGTTATCACAGCCTAAATGTTCCCTAAATTGTGATACTTATTACTTACGCTACTTTGATGGAATATTGGGTTTGTCTTGCACTAGGATAGATTTTGAGAACAATTTGAAAACTCACTACATCAGCTTTATATTTAATTGACCAAACTGTGTCCTCTGTCCTAAATAACATCAGACTGGGAGAAATGAGGAGGGAATTTTCATTTTAATTTCTGCCTACTTTCTTACAAAAATATGTGGCTTCTTTGCACTACAAATTTAATTAAGATAAAAGAAAGGCCAGCTTCTTGTGATCACTGAGATATTACTCTTTTGACTTTTTAGCAGTTTGTATCTATTTTACATTTAATTTTGCACATGAAAGATTACTAAACGTACAGGGAAGCAATGGATTAATCTCTCTTTGTCAATGCATATTTTCTGGAAAAGATTTATTTCACTTCTGAAATTATTTTTTGAATTAGTAACTTAATATTGCCACTGTTCAACTCAGACTAAGGCTTAAGCTGTTTCATCAAATTATTTGTCTCTGCCTTATGTAATTATAAATCAATTAACATAATAAAAAAAATTTATAGATCCGAAATAAAATGTCAATTCCATGATTAACGGTTGAATCATAATTCAGACACCCTGAATCTGATGCTGAATCTGTAACTTTGATAGAAGCCTTCTTATTCTGTATTTCATGAAAGCTGTGAAAGAACTTCAGCAGTTTCATAAACCTGGATGGCATTTCTTCTGTTTGAATTGATTCATGGTGTGGTAATTTTTTTTTACTCTCAAAAAATTTCCATTGCAAATCTTGCTAAACGAAGTTAGAAAAAATGACCTGTTTTCTAACACTGTTAGTTTCACACTCCAATCGTGTTAAACATAAAGCAGAACTCTGAACTCTACTTCTCAAAGTTCTCACAGTGTCCCTCAAGCTCCAGTACCTGTTTCTGACATGTATTCTGACTGCTGTCTTTTTGAGATTGCTGGCATGTAAAATCAAGGTATATTACAGTTATTACAGTATTACAGAACTGATTCCATTTGAAATATTGGACATACTGGCAGCTTATTCCATATATATATATATTCCTTTTGTATATTTTCTCTTTGGGGGTACACAACTACAGAGTACAAGTGTCCTTCAGTTATCTTCTCTCCTTCTTCATTTGCTTATCTTCAGTTAAGTGTTTGTGAGGCTTTCATCTTTGCGTTATTGTCATACATAACTTTACTCAGCTTCACCAGAAAAAGAAAACCCCAGAAATTCTTAATGAAGCACCCAGTCAAAAGATTAGATTATTTTAATTATCCAGCACAAGTATAAAAATCATAGAAAATTCACTGACCAGATACTGAACATTGTCCTAACTTTAACTATTGTTCTCACCAAGACATTTCCCCAGAACAGAAAAGGTTTCTTCTTTCTGCTTGCAAGGATGAGAAGCTGAAATGCCTAAATATCTATATGAAATATCGAATAATATCAGTATAAGCTTTCACAAGTGATTACTGAGCTAAACTAATTCTATTTTCAGGTGGCTAAACTGAAAGGTCTCTGAAAGCTGGGTTCTTCAAAGGTGTCCTGGAGGATAGCTCAAAGAACAGCCAGAATTGCTATTTACTTACACAAATATTAACTGATCCATTTTACAAAATTGCACCTCTGAATTTTATACTTAAAACTCAAGTTTTCTGATAAACTTTATCTAAAATAAAGCTAATATTTTTTACTAATATCTTAGGAATATTTAAATATTTGTTTTCTTCTATGTTTTGTTTTTTCCCCTGCTACATTAAAGATAGATACATTACTAAGATATGGTCACAGTAATTGTTTTATGGAAATGGAAAGAGAAAATTTCCAGGGTAACTGTACAGTTCAGTGTGCAAAAAGTTTGCCAACTTACTTATCTGCCTTTAAATCACCTCCATTTTAGGAAGTAATGTGTATGGGTAACATTCAGAAGAAGCCTAGATAACCTTAAGGGAGAATTAATTCATATCTTTCTTCAAAGTTCTCAGCATATACATCACAAAGAGTTAAACCTAGAGCTTGGTGTATATTTGAGGGCCAAATACCAACAGTGGCTTCATTTTAACTTGCTGCATGACCTTCAGCAAGTCATTTAATCTGTCTGTGCTTTAGGTTCTCCAGCTGAAAAATGGAAATAGCTCCACTTACTTTCTGTTGCAATCTATGAGAATGAAAACTGCTGTATAAGAGTTAAAAATGTTCTTGCAAATCAAAAAGTAGGTACCTTCAGAAAAGGAGTCTACTTGAGCCTCCTTTTTATCTTATTTCAAGTGGTTTGCACCAAGTGGAGTTATTCCTGATTTACCACTTTGCAAGCAAGACAGAGTCATGCTCACTGAATGTGTGTTGGCAAAATTAACTTACTGCAGGAAAGCAAGACTTGCAAAGCTCATGCTCTCCAGTACGTAAAGATATGCACATTTTAGCAAAGTGGGAAAAATGTGCAAGAAAAAAATTAAGTTTGATGGTTTTACATCAGTCCAAATTAAATTAATTCCTGGATAATATATTTTGGATAAAGATCAAATAAATCCTGTTAAATGCAAGGCTTGAAATAGGGCTTTTGTTGAACATCATTAATGGTACAGTTTCTCCTGCATTGATTAAACTCATTGGCTATGAGCAAGAAGTTTGCCCAGCAAGCTTTTTTTTTTTTTTATTTCAAGCATGTCTTGTTTGAAAGGGATAATTGTGCCCAGCAGATCTTGTTTCTAACGCTTCTTATATATAGTGAAATACAGTAATTTAACAGCTTGCTGGGGGAACAAGAATTTGTTCCAGTTCCTGATTTAAATGTTTATGCTAATTGCTATTTATTGGCTCAGATGCAAATGATAGGTTGGCCAAAGTGAAATTTTATGACGAGCAAACTCCCCCCTTTTGTGCAAATTGAAAAAGTGAAACAAGAAGAGGATGAAATGAGCCGAAGATGGTCTTAATGGCTGCTTTTTAATGGGGAAGATAAAATTAAGACTGATTTACGTGGCCAACTCCCCTGTTTTCTCTTATCAGCTCATTTGGCAGGAAAAATGGAAAAGTAATTGTTCCTCTTTCAATGTGGGCCTCAAACCATTATTTATTGGCTGAAATTAATCGCTGTTTATCCTTCATTCACGTGGAAACCGCTCTATCAGCATTATGAACCCCAGCAACTCAACTAGTCCCTTGCAATTTAGCCAACAGCAAGCGCAGATCCTGATGAGCCGTGCCTTAATTTTCTGGGCTGTGGGAGTTAATGAAGACTCCTTTCTTAGGTGGACATATTTGTATTTCTACAACATTAATAACAAAGGCCCACACTTTCTCTTCTGCAGCATGTAAACTTTTTTTTTTTTTTAATATAGAAAAAATAAAAGACTATGCATAAAGTTGGACAGGAATGAAAGGTAAGACAGAGGGAAGACTGTCATTTCCTCATACAGAGAAGCTCCTTGAGAGCTGAATGATGTGATAGGCAACTCTCTGATCCCCTTAAGAAGATGTCCCCTGTTAAGGAGTGTGTAGTGCAATTGCAATGCTTTGCCGCTGACCACTGTTTTTACTTATGCTTTTCTCCTTATGTTTTATCCTCATTGTATCCACCTTCCAGCCTGGTAAGTTCACTGTACCGGCTGCCCATGCGTTTAATGCCAAAAGGGAACTATGCAGCTGGGACAGCTACAGCTGCATCTTATCTAATTCTGCCTAAGGGGACCAACTGGTGCTAGCAATGTACACTTCAGGCAGAAGTCTTTTCCTGCTTCTTTTCTGAGATGGCACAAAGCATCACACAGCTCTCCTTTCCATATAGCCAGGAGGAGAGTCAAAATGCTTGCCCCTTCTCTGCTTTTTTTCTAGCCCCAGAATGCCCTCGGAAATTAGATGTTTGATCTCAGTAGCAGTTGCTGTGTTGAAAATATCAGAAATAAGCAAATAAAGTTTACATATTGTAATAGGATGAAAAATGGATTATTAAGCAGAGACCACAGTAATTGTCATGATGGTTCAGGCCTAAGGTGTATCTAGTCCACTGCTGTGTCTATAACATTGGCCAGTGGAGAGGATAAGTAAGAAGGTGTGAGCCAGTTTTGTATGCTGCTTTCAGCTAAGGGCCAGTTTGATTGCTAATTGTTAGAGACAGACTGGAACCCTGAAGCATGAGGTTTAAAAGGTTTAAGCCTAGCAAGAAGCAGCAATAGATGAAAAATGTGCTTCTGTAGAACATTACTTCTGAACGCAACTGCTCAGGAACATAGTTAAACACATGCTTGTATATATCCATGTTCAAAAACTATCCTAATCCTCTTGAATTCCATGGCACTTAAGAGTGAGTTAAAACTGAGCAAGTTTTAAGTAAAGCAATGTGTGCCCAAGTTTAGGCTTTAAGTGAACTGTTATATAATAAGATATATTCATGTTATCTTTCTTCATTAATGTTATGAGAGAGATCTCTTGATGCACTCTCTCATGAGGAAATTTGCAATGGACCTGATCAAAACTTAATACTGAGAGTCAGTAGACATTTTTCCACTGATTTGCACATGTTTTGGATCAGATCCAAGACCTGTACGATACCATTTTAGAAAATGCAGAGGCAGTGAATTTGTCTCAGAATTATTATTCTGTTATAATGGATGAGGAAGAGGTTCCAAAATTTTTTGACCGATCTAGCTGAAAATGCTTGTGCACATATACTGATACTGAATAACCTCAGACGGGCTGAGAATATTGATTCTGCAACCTGTTTAGCAAGGCAGCAATGTCAAAGTCCTTGTGCACCCTTTGATGGGGAAGGGAAATAGTGCTTATGTGAATAAGCTAGTAAGTCTTCATCACACCTTCTAAAGCCTAGTACTCCCTCCTCCTAGGGGCTAGCTATCTTAGACTAAGTTATTTGCTCAGCACCCAATCCTCTTGGTTCAACGTTCATTCTTACAAAATAGGGAAAAGAAAGAGGTATAGGTAGGCTTATTCTTCATTAGTGCGAGCTTGATGTTCACATTCACAAGTACCAAGAGAAGAAAATAGCAAACAGTTGACAAACTCAACTTTGGAAATACTCCATTTAGGTTCTGTACTCTTACTGGCACAAATGAGAAAGTTTTTACTTTTTTGTTGCTTATCTAAACTATGCCCTTGATCCTGCTTTCAGTTAATTCAGTGGAAGTTTTGCCATTAACTTCAGTGAAAGTAAGATTAGACCCTGAAGCCATCGACTGTGTTACAGATCACCTCTGCTTTTTGGAACACACTTTCTTTTCTAATTAAAGACAGGCCTAAGTCCTGAAGCTAAATTCTGATTATACTTTGATCCAAATGTCTGAACTTGATTGCCTAAAATGGAACACATAATCCAGTACATAACAGTATCGCTGAAAGTCTGAGTTTCAGAGACATTGACAATGCACTAAAAGTCAATACATACAATGTGTGTGTGGTGCCCCTGCTTTCTGTCTCAAGTGTGGGTTTATTTGTCCAATTTCACCTGTAAACCAAAATCACGTTCCTGAGAAAACTTGGAAAGATATTTCTATACCTGGAACCAAGCTCATCTTCAATTTTGAATCTAAGGACTATTTCTAATTCAAACGATTATCATACAACAAAGCTGCATATTTCCAGAGGCAGATTCTTTCGTATCTATTGCAACCGGGTTGCCTTTATTAAAGAATAGCAAGTCCGTCTTTTTATTTTTATTAGAAATGCACTTGTTGGTTTTGTCCTGTGAGGGAGTTCAGCATGCATGGAGAATTTCAGTAAGAGAAAGGCTGATGTTTCACTATCCGGTAGACCCAAGACTAGTCGTCAATGCCAGGGTGAGTTCTTGACTGCTTATAATCATACTTGCCACTGCAGTAATGTGCTTTTCTACTCTGTCATCCAAAGAGCTGTGGCTTTAAGACCAAAAGACATGGCAAACAACAGATCTGTTTAACTTTACTTCGACTTTGCCAGCTTTTCAGCTGTGTCATTAAATCCGACAAAGTTGAAGTTAGCTGAGGACCTAGAATTTTTTCAGCGGTAAAAAGCTTTTTTTATATTATTTTTATGATTAAAATGTTGAAATGATATAAGATTGTTCCTATCCATTTAAGATTATTCTCATTAGTTTTCATAATTGTTAGAGTCCACTTAAGTAATTTATGGGTGGGCCTTTAATGCAGCTGTACCAATAATTGAATCCTCTTTGGCCTTGCTGACCATAGTGCTTTCCACCTAAATTTCATAATTGATACTGAATACACTCTGATGTCACAGCTCTTGGGAGATACAAGAGCCTTGAAGGGATTTGGAATTGTGTTTGATTTCATTTTATTTATATTCTACAGAGGTTTTTGGGGAATACAGCCAGGCTATTTGCAGGTAATAATCCTGTGTGGAAGAGCTCACCCTAAAAATTTACTCAGTCGAACATGGGCTTGCTGGGACAATGCAAGGTGTTCATGTGAAAAGCTACCTGGGGAAGGCAAATCACTGCTGTGTTTCCAGTGGCTGCCTCTTACATTACATCGTTTTGGGCAGGATCCCTGCCCTAGGTTGCTGAAATTTGTATACATAGAGGATCTACCTGTGCACGAAATTCACCCATATCTTTTTAGCCAAAGTGGTTATATAATTTGGGATATATTATTATGTGGGAGGCTAAGATAAGCACAGTCGGAGAAGTGTATTGTAGTCTAGTTCCAGAGTGACCAAACACAGTTTATATGTGAATGATTGTAGCCTCTCAACAGATCCTCTGACACTTGTGTATCTCAGATCCAGGAAATTCCTCAGGCACTGTTTTACCTTCTCAGTGGATCCAAGTCCCAAGTAACATATCTGACTCAGTTATGAATCTGGAGATTGATCCTCTGTTGCCTTGCATCTTGTACCTATGCAAAGTGGGTGCAAAACACCACGGGCTCAGTGTCGACATCTACTTCACTGTAGATATATCAGTTTATACCACCAGAGAATGTGGCCCTGCATTCTGATTTGGCAGCTTTCTCACTTTGCAGTGGAGAAACAGATGTACAGTCCATGGTAATGGGAAAAATAGTGCTTCAGAAATGTTTGCTGGTGAAATCATTTCCTTTCAGGTCCCTACTCTTCAAAACAAGTATAATAATATTTTCCTCACAGGGGTGTTGGGAAAGCTTCTCCTTTCAACTGACTCACTAACTCATTTGAGAATAACAAACTGTCTTGTCTTTGCTAGGATTTTGTCAGCTGTTTGCCTCAAGCTAAAAAACTCAAGTTGAACACACCTTGTTACCTTAATGTGGCAAGGGCCATGAAGAGAAAGGCAACAAATTACATTTTCACATATTTCTACAATCTCGGTTTCTGGAGGTAAAGCTACCCTAACTGGGCTCACTGAAATATAGTCCATCTCAGCATAAAGTATGTCTTCACACCCTGCATCTAAGACACAAGACACTGCTGCTCGAATCTGCTTTTCGCAATGGAGACGTTTAATGCCACGCAGGCTGGCTGCTCCCCACTCCCCGCTGTACACGGCAGTCCTCCGTGAGCTGGTACAGAAGCTGGGGTTTGCAACCCCAAGCTGCTCACAGCAGGCTGCACCAGCCGCTGTCTCCTTCAGGAAGGCAGCGGTGAGAGGCAGGAGCGAAGCTGTGCTGAGACCATCCTGCTGCTCCAGCTTTCACTGGCCCCCGGGCTAGGAGTCATTCCTAGGCACTTACACGCAGTTTGCAGCTGCCTAACTGCCGTGGGCCTGATTTTGGGGAGTAGCCATTAGATATCTATGAGCTTTTGAGGTCCTGCCCCAGAGCGGAGCCAGGCCCAGCCTTCAAGCCACTGGATAGAGGTGGAGGCTGCTACAAACTGCCTCGCCAAGCGCAAGTCTTGCTACACACGCTCCCTTCTGGTTACCCGGTCTGCTTGATTTAATGAGTTTAATTAAGGGACAATCTAGCCTCTTCTTCTCCAGCATGAATGCAGTATTCTGCTTCTTTGGAAACAGAACAGAAGGCAGGACACAGACTAGAATGATAACATCAGTGGTCCCGAAGGTTATACTGTGGGTTATTAGGTAAAAATGGTAAAAACTGTTCAAACTAACTTAGCCAGTCACTTGTGATTCAAGATAGACATGTAGAATCCACAGTACCCTGGGGCAAAGTGTCCCACAGTGTACCTACACATTTGAAAAATTCTTCATTTATTTTGAACCAGGTACTTGATTGCTTGCTGTGGTATCATCTTATTCTGATATAATGCAAAACATTGGGTAAAAGATGTCTAGGCATTTCCCCAGTACAGCTCGTGATTCTGTAGATCTCTATGATAGCTCCATCCATAGTCTTTCTTCCAAATGAGGAGTCCTACTTTGTTCAGTGATTCTCATTACCATGCCATACTTTGCCCAGCCTTCTTACCATCCTCTGCACATTTTCTAGCTCTAGGAGTTAACTTTTAAAGACAATCAGACCAGAAGTTCATACAGTATACAGAATCAGTGATTGCAAGGGTTGCATAAAGTGTATAACAATGTTTTCTGTTTTGTTCTCTACCCTTTTCCTAATAATGTCTAAAATTCTATTGAATTTTTGAATTGCTTTTTTCTTTTCAGGTGTTTTGTGTGTCCTTTATAACTCTATGTCATCCAAAATGTAGAGGTAATTTTTTTTAAGTATTCAAAATATTTGTCTATATGTTAATCTGAAATATGTGAATAAGAAGCAGCTAACAGAGGGTCAATAATATGAAAAACTTATTTTAATCTTTCCAGAAACAAATCTGGAGTACTTTTGACTGAAATTTACTATTGTACTTCATCTAAAAAAATCTCATCTTAAAATTCATGGTATTTTTAAAGGGTAGCTTGGTGTCACAGTAGCTATTTCATATAAATTAAATTAAATCAAATTTTAATATGTTTCAGCTGGAAAAAGTATTCTGAAGAGTTCTGATAATATGAATTAAAATCACAGAGATTGTACAGTCAATGTAACAGAATAAGTAGAGACCACTTGGAGGCAAAAAACATTAGAAAATATATTTAAAATCTCTGTCAATATCCAGTAAGTGGTCTCAAAGAGGAGACCTTGAATGGGAGACTGTGTTTTCACTGGTTTAGGAACAAAGGTTTTCAGACTATTAACATTAGTTGCACATAATTAGGGATGGTGAGCATTCCCAAGACTCAAAGATTAGTAGCCCCAAAAAGCTAAAGTTATATGGCTACTCTTCTTTTCCTTTGACAGCAATACTTTTGTACTTAATGTGGATTTCCTGGATCCCAGGGAACCTCTTGCCAGCCTACGTTTTTCATCGTTAAGTCTTATAACTGAATAATAAAAATCACGTCCAAACTGACAGTTGGCAGACTGTCCAGCTTATCACTTCATCTTGACATTGTTATGTAGGCTAGCAAATAAAAGGTTTCAATGAATAAATTTAAAAATCATATAAAATATATTTGGTCATGTAAAAAATATCTTAGACATTTTGTTCAAAATACTATTTTATTAATTTATTTTATTATGGTACATGATCTGATGTTCACATAGATACCGAAAGATTTACACTGAGATTATGAAACAGCTGATTTCAGGTGAAGGCTGACAAGAGATGGGAACTGAAAAGTCTGGGTCCAGATTCACATATGCTTTGTATTCTGCATTTTTCTCAGATCTGTCACTTTAGCCAGGGGAAAATTCTCTAGTGAGGAAATCGTTTACAGGGAAATAGATGGGGAAATAGATATTACCTTTTTAATTGACACTCTGACTTTAGGTTCTTGTAAAATTTGTGAAGTGTAAATTGGTTGTAAAATCTCAGTGGGTGTTTAAACTTGGTCAACCTAAATCAAACTGGATGTGTTTGGGTTTCAGGAAAAAAAAAAAAGGAATGGAGGGGAAGGAAGTAGCCCCAAAAGATTATGGAGGTTACCTTTTTGTTTTCTGGTTTTCACTTTCTATTTTAACCCCTCTAGGGCTACAGAGTGTATGCAGTGTGCATCCTATATTGTGTAGTATGTGTCACATACAGACACGTATACATGTAATGTTCTTACACAAAAATGTGTAAAACTCGCATTTCAATATGTATTGTGGATATGTAGGCTTAAAATAGACATGTGTATGCAGTGCTTAAACTTTCCACTTGAAATATGGGGATTATGATTCCATGTGTTTGTGTATGTGGACTTTGGTGACAGTTTATGAATGAATTCTTAAAAGGTGCCTTTTCTTTAAAGAGAACAAACTTTATCCACTTACGTATTTCCTCCCTGGTGCATCCGATGAGAGAACCTGGGTGTCATGCTCCAACTGGAATGCCCAAGTTGCAGCAAGTGCTGCATTACACTGATGATGACATACAGGGTAACAACTTGCTTAGCTCATGAAGAAGGTCTCCAACGAAGAAAGAAACATGACGGTCAGTAGAAAGATGACTTAATTCTCAGGACTGCAAAAAGCAGATGTCTTTCCATGGGCAAACCTTAACCTTGCAAAATATTCCCACTCAACAACAGCTTCAGAAACTAAGGAACTGTCCTTAAATACACATCGAGTACAGAAGAATTCAAAAAATATTTTTGTTCCAAAGACACTCTTAGTTAGAAATAGCAATATGATACTTGTAAGTGTAGAGAGCCTATCCATAGAAATCACACACCTATCACTGTAACATGGTATAAAGGTAGAAGACTGTCAAACAATGAATTTTGAAGGCAGGAAGAACTTGCATTGACTTGCTAATATATGTCAGCCCTATGCACTGAAACCAACATGCAAAAAAATACATAAGAAATGCAAATGTTGTCAATGGTCACTTAGATGGGATTCATGGTGCCCAACAGACATTGCCTTAAAAGATGATTCAGGCAAATGTGTTTGATTACTTAAGAGGCCTTTCTGTTAAATTTGTGTTTCACTGAGTGTGGTACACAGAAGAAATAATAGATATGAAAGGTAAATAAACAGGTCAATCAAATCAATCACCAGAAGTGAGTCCTGCACCACTACACAGCCCATCTGCCAAATAATTGAAGGTCAGCTTGAATCTCTACCCATCAAATAGTAAAACTTTTATTGTGCTGCCAGGGAAGAAGACAGATTTGGCTAGATTACTATCAAGGAAAACCATTTCTCAATTTTCCTTTCTTCCCTTCTAAACAAACCATTATAGTAGCTGATGCCCTGAAGTAATGTGCTAAGCTTAGTTCTAGTGTTAAATTCTGATATATTTGAATATCGTGATATTACATTTTTCAAAGCCATTCATGGGCAAGGTAGGGTACGGATACCATAAATATTTATCAGTTGCCACATTCCAGTGTCAGCAAGTGACAGACAATATCATCCTTCCCTTGTCTCATTTGTATAATATACTATGCAATATACAACTCAGGCTGGAGCTCTGGCAACCATACATCTTACAGATGCAATATTTTAGAAACCCCACCCTTTTTCTTCACAGTATGCTCTATTGGTATCAAAATAGCCATATATGGGTCCTACTTCAAGGGAGTATTTACTCATTTTCTACAATTTACCCTTTTCATGACAGCAAAAGGAGTTTAAGGCTCCATTGACTTCAGTGATGCACCATAGTGCTAGTTTCCTAATATTACAATACAAATATCCTTCGGAGATGACCCGGAAAGGCCTCTGAGGGTGAGCATCTGTATTCATTCAGTCCTGTATTCTGGGCAAGTTAACAGTCAAGGGATCATGGTCGCAATGTGATGGTTTCGTGATATAGATATTTGCCTCCTAGATAAAGACCAGAATTCACAAACTCATTTCATGTAGGTACCGTAGAAACTCACAATAGATATAGGCCAGATTTGAGCTAGTTTGGGGGTAAGTAAAATGTTTTTTCATCCATTTCCACTTCATAGAGCCATCAAATAGATGAAATTTTTCTCGAAGAGAAGTATTTTTTGTGTGATATGTGAAAACTTGGTCTACTGAGGAAGAGATTTACAAGCCATTATTAATTACTCTCTGCTTTTATTTTTCATTAATGCATATTTACTTGAATTTAATAACGCTATTTTACCTTCATTCTTAGAATACAGTGATTAACCTTCAGCTGATATAGCGGTTCTACAAAAGATTAGGTTAGTCTATATCTAATGTATTTTCTGTTCCTTTGGTTTCTCTTTGTGCTTTTATAAGTCAAATGGTATTCCTAGGATCCTGAAATTTTTTCTAATCATTCGCTTTCTTGCCATAAACAAGAAAGCTATATGCAAAATTTTGAAAATTTTATTCCAGGTGAAAGAGACTCTACTGACAACACGAATTCTTCACGAATAGTTCTTGCTGAATTAGGACTTATGCTAGGCATCTTTCATTTAACTGCATTCACAAAATGAGCATAATGATATAGCACAGTAGCTGGTTTGCTCTCAGAAGAGTTCTGAAATACATCAGACCTTAGTTAAAGATTCTTACATAGCCTGAATTTGCCCAAGACTTCGCTTTTGCATTATGTAGAAAGAGGAGGCAAACTCCTTTTGATTTGAGTTGTCCTTGAATTGCATAAACACAGGTAGCTCTGGGTTTCCAAAGTTCCTCTTTTTTAATTGTCTTCCAATATATGAAAAATATCTGTACATATTAAAAATCCATCATCCGTTGGGAAACCAATGGGAGCAGGACACATGGTGGTAAAGCATCCATTGCTAGTGCTCTCGGATAGGGCTGATACAAGGTTGAAAATGACTTACGAAAATAAATGCAGTGCTTGTGAAAATATTATATTTTAAGAAGGAAATGTATTAACTTTATACAGAACAATTTCATGTGGACAAAGTTTACTGAATTATTTTAAGAGGTGATAAATCAATTTCTTTGGCTCTGCGTGAACTTTGTGTGCAGACTCTGTGACATAAGCCACATTTATTTGAATACGTGGCTTTGGTTTAGGAGATGTTTTCTCTGGTGCAAGTTAGTTATTACAGTCTGGTGCCACTGAAAGGATCAGTATCTGCCCAAAAGAATGGAGAAACTTATTCCTTATAATAAGCTAGAACTCACTTCTAAAGTAAGCTTGTGCTTAATATCTTGTAATAGGAAATGTTATTAATTTTATAATTATTTATAAAATCTATATTCGCAACAATATTCATATGTAACAAAGTTATTTGTTTTTCTGCTATCAGAACAATATCAGCTATCACTGATACCAATATTATCCTATCAACAAAGTATTAAGAATGTTGGCACCTGCCCTCCAGGCCTCTCTGCTGTTACTACATATTGTCCTATGGACATCAACTTGGTGTGGTGTTCCCTGATGGATCAGAGATGTCCTGTAGTTCTTAGAAAGCATACATGTCCTGAATCTCACACAGGCTAAGTTCCTTCAGGGAAGAGACCACCTTGCTATTGCATGGCTTGAAAGAAAAACTATATAAAAATAATGCTGTTGAAAGCATTCTGAACTTCAGGTGAGTCTAATGTTCATAGTTTGCATAGCTTTTGCTAAGCTTGAGTGATATTGATAGGGGGATTGCTTAGATTTCTGAAGGCAGGAGTGTCAAAAAATGCAGATGTATGTTGATTCAGCAGAATCAAAGTTGATTAAAGCGAAAAAGTAAAAGCATATAGAAATGACTTCAAAATTCCATTAAAAATATGTCCTCTCTTTTGCATTCCTTGTGCTTTTTAGGGAACACAACAAATGAGATGATAACTTGCTTAGTCTTAACAACTCCCACAGTTTATAATGAGACATGGAGGATCTGCACTTTGCAGGATTTTCTTCTGCTTCTAAAATCTTCATTTTACCTGAGAGTTAGAGTCAACTGAAGCATTTACATTTTCAATAATAAAGAGCAGAAGTAACTATAGCTGTCTCCAGTCTTAGGCTGTTGTTGTTGGAGTATTGCTTTTGGCAGCAAGAGGCTCTTCGTCTCACCCCAACCCCATCTGCTCACAACCACTTTGTTGTGCCGAAGTAACAGTTTGGGGACTACAAGGTAAATGGAATTTGGGACCCTGGCAAAAGCAAATGGCTATTTTTAAACCAGATAAATTCTCCAATTCAGTTCACAGATTATTATTATTATTTATTATTATTATTTAAAACAGAACTGGTCTAATTCCCTTAAAAGTACAAAATTGTAGAGTAGTTCTGAGGTTTTATTACTGTTGCACTTGTACTAAGTTTTATAAGGAATGAGTGCCAAAATGCAGTATAACTGGGCGACTACAATTTCTTGACAGGACCAAGCTTTCAGATTATTATTAAATGCCATTGCTTTAAGCTTGCTGTGGGCAAAGGGTGCTGGGGCAAATTAAGTACAAGTCTCCTAGCTCCTCTCCCTAGACCTGTGTCTAAGTTCTTATCTTCAATTTCAGTGGGACTTTTGCTTACCCTGGTGGTCAGAATAAGGTAGCATCTAGCAATAGTCAGCACTATGCATCTGCCAAGTACATGGAGATACACCAGATTTTGGCTGACATTTCTATCTCATCATGACAAATGCTAAAAATCACCTACCTTCCCTCCCCCCCCCAAACAAAAAGAAGGAAAAGAAAACTTATATTGGCTAAAATATCAGTTGAATTAAATGGGCATAGTGTGGTTTGTACCTACTATGGGAGAAAAAAAGCACAGCAGGTATGTTAGAGGTGCAAAAAGATATTGAGTTTCACACATAAAATGTAAGAGTTGACAAGTCTGCTGGCAGCTGCCTGGTCACTGGGGGCTGCTGGAGTCAGAGAAAAATGCAGATAGTGCCTCGGTAATGAGAAGAGGGAGAGAAGCAAAGCTAGGGTGATAGTTATTTCTCTTGACTTGTTAAAGCCCAAATGTGGGCCACAGTGTGCTACACAGCTCCCAGGAACGAGAAAGACTAAAACTTTATTACCAAGAGGCTAAAATACAATGGGATTCCTTCCTTTCCGTAGGCTGTGCTTTACAAGCTATAAGTGGAGGGGCAGGGTGGAGGGACAACTGGAATGGAATAAATGAAGAATACTGGGCTAAAAGGAGCCCTTGAAGGCTACGGGATAGGAAAGATTACAAAGAAGAAAAGGGGAAAAAATGGCCAGCAAGGGGGCAGCTGCAGGATTCTGAAAGGCAAATTGAGAAGTGGAAGTGGGGAGGAGCAAGGGCAGAGCCGTTAGCCGTTTTGTCTGCTCAGACACCACAGCCAGTGAAAACGGGTGCAGGCATCTCTGCTATGAAGAATTGCCTTTCTTTCCCTGGGCTGAGTAAACAGCAGCCCCTCAGTTTACCTTCTGCAAGGCTCTTTGGTAAAAATCTGTCTCCCACCACTTTCCTTATTTCACTAATACCTGACAGACACTATCTCTCTTCTTCCTTTTGCTGACATAATTTATTAAAAATATAGATAAATATATATTTTATTTGCATTTGTGCATGTGGTCATGGCAATTGCACACATCTGCATGCACAGATCAGCATTTAATTTTTAAAGTACTCTTCCCTTACTATAAAACTTCCCCATAAAGACTGATGTCGAAACTTCTTCCGTCCATTATGTAGCCCTGTAGTAAACTCTGACTGATCACTTGGCTCTTCCCTACAACCAAATAATGGCTTCACTGTAGTGATTTTGTATGCAGCGTAATGACTGAACATATTGGGACCCGGTAAGACAAAAGACAAAATATCAATAAAATTTAAAAAGCATAATCTAATTTTTGTCAGTGTTAGTACAAAGCTTGAGCAAGAAAAACAAAATATAAAGTCTACAAAAATGAATATATGATCTTTATTGTTAACTAGAACTGTTGAATGGAGAAGTGTTTGTTTGAAATCTTTGTTTCATTCATTCATTCAAAGAGAAAAACACTTAAACCAGAAACAAAAATACTTTCCCCTATCTTAATGCTGAAACAACTTGTTAAGCTAAATTTTCCATAACGTGCTGGTGAAGGAATTAAATTTACCATGAGGCTATTTTCAATTTTGAGGTATTACTGTGTTATTTAGTATTTTTCAAAAAAAAATTTTTTTTAATTACTTGAAGTTTTTTTTTCTGCAAAACTAGTTTTAGTAGAAAATAATCTGACAGTATGATTTTACATTGTCTCAAGTTTTTAAACCTTCCCAAGTATTCGATGTAATAGCTCATGATCATAGCCTAATTATCCTTCCAAATTCAAAATTAAGGGATAACTAGAGGTTTTATTGGCCAGTCATCGAGCTCCAGTTCCCCAAACCCTACCAGTATCTCACTTCTTTCAAATCAGAGGCATTTCCAAGAAGATAAGAGGAGAATACCTCCCACAAATTCTTTTGATTGATTTCTGCTGTGTGGTTGAGGATTAATCTGTTAAAAAGCCTAGAACTTGGGATGGGTGCTTAGGTGCTTTTCTATGTAAATCAAAATAAACAAACTGTTGTGATAATGGGTATAATTGCTATGATCTGGAAGCTGTGTTCAACATATTGTTCCTCTCTGTGCTTTTACTGTGCTTGGCACAAGGAAAGGCTGACATTGCCACCAGCGGATCTACTTTGTGGGTAATCGGAGGGACGAGAGACCTCACTTCAGCACAACACGTCGGTAAGTGCTCAGCTCTTTACGGGCATTCATGTTTAATTGACTTCCACACTCAAACACAAGCTTTGCTGAACGCGGCTTTGACGAATTGAGCATGGTTGTCTCAACCTAGTAGTTACCAACCAGCAGGACCCACCAGGGGGCTCGGGAGAGTCCCCGTGGCGTGGGGACACCCATGGGCACGCAGCCTCCGTGCGCATTCCTGCTTCAGCGTGCTTTCAGTGGCCTCGGGGCTGGGCAAATAGTGCGAAACGCCGGGAAGATGTGCCTGGCATCAGCCCGTTTACTCTGGCAGGTGTGATTTTTGACCCTCAGAATACACGGGACCTTGATATTAGGTTAAAATAACTGGCTTGCGGTTGTGGGAAAGCAGCCTTCCTCCCGTGGTTGTCGCTGCATTCTCTTTCCAGTGCCTGCATTTTTGTAACCTTCTTAAAAGCAAATATTCAGAAAGTGGGCTGTAAAGTGAGGTCTCACTTTGGGCAACCACCCAGCCACATCTGCCTCTGTGAGTGTGGCTACCGCATTTCCATTCCAGCTAATGACTTCATACTTTACAGCACCGTGATATCACACATAGGGTTTTAGCAGATTTGAATTCTGTCGAAATCTTGAGACTTATTCCACCTTTACACTGAATGTCGGAGAAGCTCCAGTTAATCTTCTTTAAGGCCCTATTCGCTTAATGGAAACGCTTAGCTGCATAATTGCTTTGAGCCTATTGCTATTCCAAAAGGAAAATATAATAATCTAATGGTATTGTCTCTATAAGCGAATGAGAATTTCAGGAGTGGATGTTGGTGCCACCCATGTGATCCGGAGAGGTTAATGCAGTTAAAGTTATTTCACAGTCCATTAAGGAGCTTACGGTGACCCGGCGACCTTTGAGCCAACAACACGGAATCCATTATCATCACAATGGAGGAGCGCCGGGTTCGGCTGGCTTGACAATGGGCCCCGGAAATCCCAAGTTAGTACTTAGTTTAAAAAAATGCACTTTTCTTTCTGCTTCTTGGGTATGGCTATTAATATACCCTCCTATAATTTGTAACATTAACATTGCTGAAGGTACAGAAAAGGACATTGAAATGAAGATGTCAAAACTGCTGACTTAGTTCACAGTATGATAATATTGGCTACATATTGAAATGGTAGATATATAACAGAAAAGATCAAGATGAAGAAAGTCAAGGAACTCAGGGAAATTTATGATAAATTATCGAAGGCTCTGAAACTCATTTGAGCAAATAATAGCTTTACTTCACATTTTGTGTTACCACAGTGTGTTTTTTTTAAGATTCTTTATATGGCATAGATATTTGTGAGGCAAAAAAAAAATGACATCAAGAGTTTACTGTATGCAGCAAAAGGACATTTTAGTTCTGTAAATGTAATTCATTTATATTCCTATAGCTAATGCACACCTGAAAACTACTGATCTTATAAAAGCATTACTAACACTGCAGGAGAATGCATTCACGAGTATGTTTAATAATGTTAAAATATATACATATCCTGCAAAATGCACAGGAATTTTCAAAATGTAATGTCAGTCACACCAAAAACAAAGATCTGGGGAGCTGGGAAAGAAAAAAATAAATTTTACAAGGCTGAATTTTGGCAATAAGCTGTCGTAGGCTTTACTGTTAAAGCTGATGAAAACTCAATCTTATGGTTTGCTTGACAGAAATAATCAGAATAACCAGATGATATGTTACATGCATGTAGTGGTGTCACTTTTTATAAAAATGGTATTATTAAGATTCTAAGATGTAAAGGCTCATTCAAAATGTCCATAAACATTAAATCCTTTGTTGGCTTTTAATATGAAAATGTAAACATCAAGATTATAAGTGTGTTTAGTATGTTTAGAGACAAAAAGTAATTTTAACATAATTTGTCTAAAATACCTACAAGTAATTAAAGTTCATAGCACCGGAAAGTTGGTGTCTTTGATACTTCAGGACCCACTTTACCTAATTAAAACATAATACTACAACAAGCATTACCGCTCAGTGTGTCTATAGTATGGTTGTACTGACAGAGAAAAAGTATGCATAGCTATACTGTTTTCAAGAACTCAAGGTAATGATGTCTTTTCATAGCTGACTGCCTGCTCAAATAATTGGAAACAGGGTTATGTCCTTCTGATTGCTCCGAAGAAAAAATAGTGTTCTGATGATGTTTTTTAATCACATCTCTTAAGTTAAACTTTGAAACTTTAGTAAAGAGAGCCTTAAAAAGGTAGTCTCTGTTCATCTGGTGCAAAACGTTATTAAAACATGCATGTACCCTAAACTTCTGTATCACTCCTTTCAAGATAGGAGCATAGTACTTTGAGATTACATTAGGTATACATGGTTAGATGAAATATAACATGATATTTTGTGAACTTCAGGAATAAGATGACTTATCTAATTATATAATTTCTCTCCCATCCCCTTACTGAAAAATAAAATTAGCGTAATGGTTCTATCAAATGATGGAGATAATCTCTGACGGTTTAACAAACATGAAAGGAGGATAAAAATCTGTGCTATGGAGTTAGTAGGCTTTGCATCACTGAAAATGTTAAAATAGCTCTTTAAAAATACTATTTTCCAGCATGCCACAGAGACAGCCAGGGTATAACTTCCTTTTTAGAGATTTTTGTGGTCACTCTGTCATTAGATAAATAATTCAATAAGTAGTGATAGTGAGGGGAGAATAACAATTTGAGTACTAAATGATAACTAACCTTAAAAGGTATTTTGTAGGATACATATTATTTTAGAAAACCAGTGAAATCATCAGGATTTTACATGAGAAGAACGCTATACTGGCAATTTTCTTTCTGTTTCAAATCCTTATTTTTAATGATGGAGGGGTCATTTTGTTAATTCCAATGCTCATTCTCTACCACAGTTTGCAGTTTAGCTGAGCCCTATTTCTCTCTCTCTCTCTCTCTCTCTCTCCCTCTCTCTTTCACACACACTCAAATACATTTACAGAGCAGCAATTATTGAGAAAGTAGCCAGGGTAAATGTAGGTGGATATAATAATGTAATACAAGTAATTAATCATGGGGTGTAGGATTCATTATGTCAACAAACTAGATGAAACCTCCTTGGGAGTGTAACATAAAACAATATGTAAGAATGATTTCTTTAAAGTGACAGAGAGAGATAATCAATCAAAAAACTATCTGACAAAGCCACATATCCATAAAACTGGAATATTTGGGACCAGGAAGTGTAGATACCTTTACTGCAAAATAAGATACCTTTCATAAAGTTCCTCTGCAAATGATATTAATAAATGTTATCTCAAAACAATGAATGTATTTTAGTGCATCATTTAGATGAAGGAACAACCCCATGATTTTATAGATACAGTTTTTACTAAGGGCTTGATCACTACTTGAAGATTATAGGGAGAGAAAAGCATAAAAAATGTAAGCACTCCTGAAGACTCTACATTTAATAATAACAGTGGAAGAAAGAAATAACACAGGTGCACAGATAGCAAGTCCCATCACTGGATATTGACAGCAAGCAGCAAGCTGGGGGTTTTTTGCATGGAAGTCAAATATAAGGCTACAGATTTAAGGTAAAAGTTAGCAATAACTTGCTAGTGAAATAGCAAGTGAATAGTGAAAATCTTTGGACATAAATGGAGCTCCAAAATGAGTCTTCAGTAGCCAAAAATAAACCGGTTCTTGGCTGAAAGACATAAGTGCTATTGTGAAATTGATATCCCTCCTTGGCTTATTCCCAGACAATATGTTGCCTTTCTGGGGGCTGATCAATGTGATTGATGTGATGTGTGAAATCCAGGAGGGAGCTCCCCTTTAATCAAACCCACTGTCCTCGACTGATAGGCAGCTGTGGACTAACACGTTCTTCCAGCTCTCTCCCTCCAGCTCTCCTTAGAAATTCTATAGTCGCATAAAAAGGACGAGAGGGGAGAGAAAAACGAACTGCCAGATAGGACATGAGAGGGCAGCAATGGAGCAGTGTATTTAGTCCTTAAAAAACAAAAGGCTGTGACTCCACTCGGATGGCCAGGGCAGCTCACAAAAGGCAGTCCTCGCAGGCAGAGCCTCTGTGCTGGGGGGATGATGAACTTGCCTCTCCCAGTACAGCAACAACACCCCAGTGCTGAATGATCCCCGAGCGTCTCTCCTGTCTCATCCCCTCAGCATTAATATTGATCTGATCTCATTATAGTGCTTTGGGCTAGCATGAAGATAAAATAATTAGCACTAAAAATATCTTAAAAGGTTCTTGGATGTTGCTTTACTCATTTAGACATGATGTAATTATCTGTGTGAAGAATTTTAAATACGGACCCTTTTTAATTTTACACGTCACTGGCTTATGATCCTATAGGTCTCGCTTCTGCTCGTACAACAAAAGACATATGTGTCAAACCACTGTTGTTTTTATATTTCATGCAGGACATTCTTTTTAATCAGGCAGCAATTAAATTGTTAATACTTCTCTAACATGTGGAATGAATTAAATAGATTAGCTTAAAAGATTAACATTAGAGTATGATTTTTTTTTTTTTTTTTTTAAAGAGGCTTACTCTCACCATTGTAAAGATTTCAGAGGTAAAAATCTCATTTGGTTAACCTTTCTACAATTTGCTACATTGCTGTAATAGTTGCATATGCTATCTTGATGCCAGATTGCCAGCTAATGATGTCATAAGCAATCAGCTAAGAAAGTATTCTAGACCTTCCGTGGTAAATGAATATGGTTTTGAAGCTAGGCCAAAATAAAGTAACTGTTTCTCTTTCAGAAATGTAGCAAGAAAGAGAGCTTTACAGCATAGATGTAAACACGCTGTTGAATCCAAAGGTGCATTAGCCAGGGCAAGTATGGTTCAAAGAAGACCCATAGGTGGTATTAATTAGCCAAGCTTTTAAGTGTGTGCCGACTTTAGGCATATGAACAACCTCACAGAGTCCATGTCACTAGTCATGGATTAAAAGGTATGCTGCTGTTGAGGTGTCTTACAAAAACGGGTTTGCAAGCACAGTGTTTCCTTCACTGAATTTGAATACGGCTCTTTAACGCTGGAAGGGTGAAGGCTCTGTTTGGTTCAGTCATTCTGCAGTCATGACTACAACCGAATTAGCAGGTTTTATCTGTTTGCCATCTCAGTCAGGAGTTGAAAGCCTTGAGAAGATCCCAGGAGTGTTAAATCCAGAGCCTCCAGCTGTCTTATTTCTCAAGGGAGTAGCACCACACTGCTTTGGGGGGATCCCAGAGCATAGAGATAGGCATCCCTGCAAGAAGACCTACCTTCCTCCTTGGCCTTTTTGAATATCAAAAATATATTTTATTTGCATCAGCCAAGATCTTTTCTTGTTACAGAACAGATAAGCTTTGGTATGCAAATACAACATAAGAGAATTGAAGACTTAATTCTGCTTCCCTTATTCCTACTTTACACAAGTAAACCCACTTATTTCAGATTAAGACAACACTAAACAATGACTTCACACAGAACAGGAAGAAAAATATTCAGCTAATGCCATAGGGTAAATGTAAATACCAAGAAGGTAGAATTAGTCCAGGACACTATAAATAGCACCACTTCTTTAATAACACCACTTCTTTAAAACTAATGTTGGTAAAGTAGTACAATCACGTATGAAACAAATTCATCTATAAACACGTAGGAAATTGTACATAGTGAATGTGAAAAAGATTGACTAGCCATCATCTAATCCTGTGCTTTAAGAAACACACTCACACATCACTTTTTATGTATATGCACATAGAAATTGTCATTTATGCATCCACAAAACATCGCCCCCCAAAAAACCCAGATTTCAAAGGTCTTAGTTACACTAATATTTTGCCAAATCCAAAATTATTCCAGTGTTTTTCTGAGGTCCAGGATATGATCCTTTGGCTTCTTTGAAATTCAGTAGCTTTTTTTTTTTTACTTGTTGTTCTTTTCAATGGAAACAACACAGAGCAGCATTTTCTGGAGTTTCCTTCATTACACCATAGCTGAACATTGCAGAAGTGTCTGACTTCCAGAATGCCAGCTTTGGAAGCTTAAAACCTCATCTTTGTTATTAACATTTTCCACTTTTCATAGACAGCATCAGTAAAGAGGGGATAAATAGTATAATACTCTCCAGGGAATTTTTAGTCCTGCTCCACCTTGCTGTGTTGGTCCTCTCCTTTGGAATCTTTCTATTAAGGCAGAATTCTTGTCTTACTGACATGAACTATCTCTGAAAAGAATAAGAAATTGAAAGTGTGAAATGAGTCTTCAGTCACACCAGAGACAACCATCTGTAGAATGTCACACCAAAAATACTTAGCTCGTAACCAGACGTTCCCATGGAAATTAACCCAGGCTAGAATATTGCACGTCTGAAGCTCATTCTTTTTTGAAGATGACCAGAAGGGAGGAGGGCAGATTTGTGTCTTAATTCAGGTTAAGACCCAAATTTTGGAAATGCTAATTTCTATCAAAGGAAAGCTGCATAAATACTTTTGTCTCCAAATTGTGATATCTGGTGTGTAAGAAAATTCATTTAGACATCAGTGAACTACAGCCTTGATTTTAATAGCATGCAACACAGTAATATAGTAAAAACATATTACAGGTAGCAAGCATTTCAAATGTGAGTCAGTTAACTAAACCAAGTTTTCAGTGACTGTATATTGATAGTAATGCTCAAGGTAATGCTAGCACACATTCACTGAATATGCTTTCAGAATGAATATCCCTCTAAATACATTTTCATCAGAGCCACACTGAAAGATTTCATACTGATCTGAGTTGGGCCACTTTGAGTTCTGCGGATAATGTCTAATGCATAAAGACTGAACAATGGGTAGACTGCCAAATTCTTATTTGTCCTTCACATGAAGACCATATTGACTGTTTCAAAAACTCTTTGTATGAGCCATTATTTTCAAATTGTTTCCCAACTTATACTGCAATTGAAGATTGGACAGCTCTTCAATTGCTCCTGCATTTCAATTGATTACCAATACAGGTTTTCAGAATTAAGAATATTGCTCTATTCTTTTCCATGGCATCATGTTGACTTTGTGTTGTGGTCATTTAAATATTGCTGTACAGTTTGTGTTGGACTCTGGTGTTAAGATAACACAAGGGAGAATCAATTAGATTTATTATCTCTAAACTGTATGGTAAGTGATAACACAACCCCTACACATAATGTAGCATTCATTTCAAGGACTTGTATAGTTTTTAGTAGTTTAAGTACTGGCGTGACTTATAATGTCATATGCAACAATCGGAAATACTCTACTTAAACAGAATCACAACAGCCATAGCGTGGAAAAACAGAGAAGACAGTAGGTAGAAGCCCTCACTAAGGATACTCATGAATAGCTTAGATAGCAACTTGCTATGGCTGATACATAAAGCCTAGGTTGCAACTCACAAACAAAAGCTGGATTGGAGTGGCAGGCTTGCAAGTTTCTTGAACTTTCCTGGTTTCCTTTTGTCCATAAATCCATTCTTATTCTTTAGCCCTAAGTCAGGTTTAAAATTCCCACCAAACTTCCCTAACTCCCTCTAAAACCAGACTTCAAATGGTTCTAGTAGGAATCTTCGGTGAGTAAAAATGATCAGAAGATGTGGTAGAAATGCAGTTTAATGCCCTTGCATCTCTTTATTGAATTGTCTCATACAGAAGGAATGCTGTGCATTGCTCCAAAGTCAACTGAAGTCAATGCGAGTCATTTTTCTGACATTAGTAAACTTTGCTTCAGACCCTAAATGCACAAACTACAGATGTACTGTAGCAGTCTACTTACATCTCTGGAGCATTAATGTTCCACACAAAGGGATTGCTTGTTTTTCAAGGTTTTTACCCTGTGTAGGACCTCTCCACAGGACAAGTAGAATTTTAATGCATGTAGTTGTGTGTATGCCCAGACCAGTGTAACACAAAAAACTATATGGCCTCTGAACTGAAAAGTAGAAGCAGAGCTCTTTCTTTCTCTAGTCAACATTTGAGATCTCAAGTGTATATCCTTCATTCACTCCCATTGCAGGTATTCAAACTGGCAGAATAGCATTATGGGAAAGTTCAGATATACAAAGGATAGAGACCTTAAGCCATCCCCCACAAAATTTTCCACTGTTTTCAGTGAGACTAAGATGGGGCCCACAGTCCTTTTAACCTCTGTTCATAATTCTTCAGAGCCAGGTAAGTGTTCTCCCTTCAATGACTTTGGAAAAAAAGAAGTCCATCTGTCTGAATAAGTTTTTCAAAATCAAATATCTCCCTGTATAAAATACACTTAAACTTCTGGCTCTTCTTTTAAAAGAAGATAAGGAATCAGTTTCATAATGAGTCATTTCCATATCTACTAACTGTTCCTAATATGTTCCTTCATTAAATTTTCCAACATGAAAAAAGCCATTGGAAAGTTCAGGGTTGTTTCCTTACGTTTCACAACTTTTGTGACAAGTGCAGCTCCTCCAATAGCCTGTCCACATGTTATTCAAACAGCAGATGTTGCCAGTTTTGCATCCTTATACCTGAGACATCTAAAAGGCCAAGTAAATATCCAGTCTGCCATGCAAAGCTAAGGCTTCCTCTGGATGTGATAGACATCCAATTTCCTAAGTCTTAGGAAGTGAGTGTTCATCTGCTAACTGTTCATGGCACACAATGACTAAATAACATGTATATTTTACTTTGACACAGTTGTGAACAATACAAATTAGGTAAGCTTGGCATCTTTTTGGATCTGTAGCATCTCTCTTGCATATTTCGTGTGATTTCACTTGACAAGTCATGAATCTGAGAGGCTTAACATTTAGAAGGAAAACTTCTGAGAGAATCCCAAACTGCTCCAGGAAATGGTGCCAGAAACTCAGAAGGTGATAATGTTTCCTCCATAGCTGACATAATGTTTGAACAGAATGACTTTGTGCTGCTGAAGATGCCAGGTTTTCCAAGTATTCAGCTATCAAAGTCCTGACCAGATTTAGCTGTTGAAGGTCCCAATATTCTCTGCAAGACACCAACTGTAGGTCCTCCATGTGGGCCTGAACTGGGAGACTGTAGTGCTCTTCCTGTAGTCTCTTTATTATATTCTTATTAATGTTCTTATTATTCTTCTATTATAGCCTCATTAAAGTCTCTTTAGTTTTCACTGGCTCTGCTTAAATTTTTCTGTATTCTAACTGGGTTTTTTATAAAATTAATAATTCATTAATACAGCAGTTCCTGATCATATACAATCTGATAAAATTCCCCTTCACATCCCTAGAATACATAGGACAGGCCTATTGCAATATGCACAACAGATGAATCATTTGGGGAAATCCTACAGTTTACAATCTGATTCATTTCTCATTTAAATCAAAAAGAAATGTTCTGCATCATTTTACATTTTACATTTACATTGGAGAGGGATCAGGCCCTGCATGTGTGGTCCCTCAACCACCATCTGATTAGACATATTTACACAAGGTTCCAGGACTGTCTGCACACCTAACAGATCATAAGCTCAAAGGTGCAAGCTCTCTGGTGCTGTTTCTGCAATACTGTACAATCCACTGAAAAATGTTGCAATGGCAATGTTTCTTTAAAGTGCTTTTGGATGAAAAGAGCTTAGAAATGTTAGAAATTGCTATTTATGTAGATCATCCAGTGTCCTTTATATCACAATAAAAATTAATGTTAACATAAAGTTTAAGAAAATACTATTTAAAATATTTGGGGATATTATAAAATATTATATTTTGAAAGTTTATTGTTCATACTAAAAATAAATTTGGTAAATAAGCAAAAAAGTAATGTGTAATTTATTTAACAATAATATTCTAGGTGTTTTGAAAAATGTCAAAAGTAGACTGGTATTGTATACTTTCACTGATAACTATTGAATTTTAATATGTATTTTATATTTAAATATATAGTAATAGGACAACATTGCAAACCACTGTAATCCCAGAGCACACAATGCTTATGAAAGTAATTTGCTGTTCTTTATCTGGTCATTCTCAAATCAGGCTCCAGTTTCAGAAAATCACCCAAACCAGGGTGGATTGCTGTTTCACTGTTAATTCACCTTGATGAGTCACTCTCCTTGATAGTAAGAACATCTGAGAACATCTGTAAGCATGCAGGAACACCCACACTCATCTTAAGCCACATCAATCCCAAAGAGCTACTTCGGGAAAGAAAAGTTCATTCGAATTCATCCATCTGATAACAGGAAGCAGACTGGAAGCCAGAGGGGTTTATGCTCATGGTCACTCTATGACCATCCTAGGACCAAGTGTTTCTAAACCCATCCACCAGGCAACCAGTCAGATGGCCAGTTCCTCTCACCAGGTCTCAAGACCTAGATGATTTGTGTGAATTCAGGCACAACTATTTTAAGTATGAAGAGAGCTTAAAATCTAAGGAGGAACATCAAATTTAAGAGCCTGTAGGCTCTTAACATCTGGGCAGATATCTTTGAAGATCTAAATTTTGGACTTAGGTGCCAAATATGGTGATGAAGTGGCAGACCAGACTGATAAACTTTGTTAGTTCAACACTGGTGATCTTATTGGCTGTAATGAGTTGCTTCGCGACACTCTGCTGAATTCTTAGAGGTTCGTTCTAAGAAGAAAGCACAACTAGAAAAAGAAATATTTTTCATCACAAAAGTTAAAGTGAAACTCTTCAAATACTGTGATTTAAAGATGTTTTCTCAGAAGTTTTTCTAAACCCTGTGTTTTGATATTTTATAATGTTATACCATGATATTTCACATTGTTCTTCTTACTCTTCTAGATTTAAATAGCCTAAACAGTAAATTGTGTATTTGCAATAGCTGAAAGTTGGATCAAGTCAGTTCTCTCAAATGTATCAATGTATACTAATTTACACCACAGCTGATCTGATTAATCTCACAAGAGAAACAGCAGCTCTAATAAAAGCCTCACCAGAAAAAGTGCACCTATTTATTGTTATCTTTAATATTTTGTGAAAACAAGAAAGACTTGAAGGTAAGCAGCTTTAATGCACCTATTGATTTCCTTTATTTAAAATATTAATGAACTGACTAAAACAAGCTATGTTTTTAAAAAAGAATCAGATTTAAACAACATGCATGATGTTTTCTACATGATCCCAAGTGTTTATATATTAAAAACCAAATTAAAACTGATTAGTTGATAATGACTGCAGATGCTGACCTTTGGAAAGATTTATTAGTCCTGCAAACTGTGAACTGGGCTACCTGCTCATTCTGACCTTGATACAAGAACAGAAACAGCAAATGGTAGATTTAACCCTTGCTGATTCTAAAAATAAATTCCTGCTAAAAGGAACACAGCAACTGTGGTCAAACAGCAGAATTTCCAGGCTATGAATATTATTAAAAATTCCAATGTTTTTTAAATACGGCTTGCATGGGAATCAAGATAAAGCTTTCTCTCTTCCTGTTTCTTTACTAGTTAATAAATTTTAGTCAATATAAATGATTTGGGAGGAATGTTATATTAAATAATCTGTACAGTTGCAATTAGTTTCCATTCACCAGCAAAGAAAGCTGAATGTGTATCATACAAAAAGATTATTATTGCCATGTTTCAGACTCATGAAGTGTCTGATTCACTGTCCACTGCCGGCTGGACAAATATTCCCATTGACTTCAATACATGCATGTTCAAGTCCTAGGTGGGGAGAAAACTGTAACTTAATAGCAGACATTTATCAAGATAAAAAGTCAATAAGACTTGTAAATATCTGAGAAAATAATTTAATTGCAATCTAGGTGTAAATAATGATGGTAGCTGGAACTGCTTTAGCTTACTTTTTGTTCATTTTTTGTAACTTGTTTTCAGGAAACAGTTAATGAATCTTCCTAAGCTCACAATTCATGTCTATTGATTATTTAATAAAGCCCCCTACAATACTGATGGACCCTGCCTTCAGCAGCTACTATATTCTTTACTAAATTAACAGATAAACATCATTGCTTATTCCTGTGCTTTTAAGGATAAAACAGTCAAGTCTGGGCTGTCTGGTAAATGGATTCAGATCAGTGGCAACTGGTTACATGAGTAAATCTTAGTGGGGGGAGGATAGGGAAATGGGAAGGAGAAGGGGGGGATGTTGTTTTTTATTTCTTTTCTTCTTTTTTTTTTTTTTTTTTTAACCTCCCTGTGATCTACACTGCAATCTGTTTTGTCTGTTGCTTCTGACAGTATCACAGGGAACCTCGCTTGGTGAGATTGATTGGTACCTCCAACTTAGCCATTTCCTTGCAGAATGGCTGCCTTTTTTTGCCTAATGATGTTACATTTGTCGTGCAGATGATGTAGAGCATGCTGCAGAGGATGAACAGCTCTGCTCTGATCACTCCTTACTTGGCAAGTACTCACGCTTCACACCAGCACTCCTCAGCACCATTAATATTATATATAGATACCCTTGTCACAGATTTACATTCGGTGATCCGAAATCAGGACAGGAAGGGTGAAGTGTGCAGGGGGTGTGCGGGTGAGGAGGTGATCTGATTTATTGTGAGGAATGTTGGAGACTAAAAAGGAAGTGATCAAATTTATATTAATGTCTTGACCTATATTCTCAGTACTGCTTTTTTCACTATTCAACCCCAAAGTGTCTTGCCTTCTGCAATGGATTTCAAAAAGACTTTTAGACTTGATGGTACTCTGTCTAGATATCTTTACTTACAATAAATTCTTTAAAATCACAATTTCTGTGCATCAGTGACTGTGTATTAGTTTCTGTGTATTAGAATTCTGTGCATTAGTTGTGAAATACAGTCCAGGTTCTCAGTATCTAAAATGGTACGCATGTGATCTGCACACCCACAACTGGATGCTCGTTGATGCCCCATGTACTGACACTGTAAAACACAGAACAGTTAGAGTGTTACCTACATTCATGTACACGTCTGTAGACCCTATTCGTAAGACTTGCTTAAAAGTTCATCAGAGAAAGAGAGTAAAAGAGGAGATCTTTGCTACATACCTTAAAAAGAAAATGAAATGTCATGCTATTCAGAAATGCATCCCAGAAGATCATTAAGATGGTAAATCAAAGAACTCAAAAGTAAGGACGTAGCAGAAATAACATTACTCTTACAATCTGACTTTTATTTATGTCTTTCAATATATAACTATCTATCACAAGAATTTTTTTCCATCAAACTCTTTTCTTTGTTCAGTGCATAAAGAACCTACTCTGGATATAGATCAGGGTGTTGTAAAGAAAGAGACCTTTTTGAGAAGAACACCAGCTTTTTTCTTTTCAGGGACTAGACCGCCGAATTTATTGGGAACAAAGCAGGAGATTGAAGAGGGCAGAAGGTTTCCTGAGGCTTCTTATGTGATATTTGCCAAGTCACCTGCATTCATATGCTGATTTCTCAGTACCTCCATTGAGGTTCGGAGGTCAGAGTGCTGAACAGTGAAAACTACAATAATTTGAATATCTGTGCCTCTCTTCTGCCTGTGTACAGTGGAAATAATAAAGCCACCTTAGAAGCAATGTGACATACGGCAAGGATGCTAAATACAGTTCTTATGCATATAAGTGTTGTTCTCTATATCTGAGAGTCAGAACTACGCAAGTAATCAGTTGCCTAGTTTGAGGAAATTTCCCCTAAAAATAATAAGTATGAATTTAAAGTTGGAATTTGTCAATATGTACTGATATTTCATTTCTGACTTTTTTTTTGGTAAATATTTAATATATCTAATTTTTGTAAATATAAATAAAAGTGAAATTTATTTCTATTGTTTCAAACTGAAAAAGGCCTTCTTTTATATGGAAAGCACTGAAATGAAATGGTGCACTTTGAAACATCTGTTGTTGATTCAGAGAATATTGAAGTGGAATATTTTTTCCATTTGTTTTAAGGAGGGCTTTTTATTCACTTTTAGTTTTTGGCAGGAGCAAACATCTGAAATTGGTACAAATTGATAACATGTTTTTGGCACCAGGAAACTATGTCTTTCAGCACAGAAAAATGTTCCGACTCTTGCTCTACTCTACCTGAAAGTCTATGGACCATGGAAATGCAATAGGAGAGAGAGATTATACTCATACAAGTAACCTTACAAGTTCTTCTTGTTATATAGAAAGATATGTATGACTTGAGCAATACAGTGGAACTTGAACCCATAATCAATGATGCAGTGTTGCAATGAGGTACAAAGGAAAAAAAGCACTATTATGAGTACTGCGCAGTGACCCGGTAAGCTAAGCTCTCTCTCCTACTCACCTCAGGTGGCTGGTCAGCAGTAAGTTAATGATCTCTTAATACTTCTCAACAGCATATTCAACTAAGTCATTTACAGTTCATTAAATATGTGCTCTTGGTACTTGAAACTCACAGCTTTATAAGCATGGTTTGAGATACCTAGTCTAAAACCTGATCGGTACAAACCTTGTTCTGCTTTTCTGTTCATTCTAAACTCAGTCAAGTAGCAGAGCTGTCTTTGGGGCCATTTTGCTGCTTTTCTGGAAGGATTTGGCAGGACTGTGCTTTTCCAGTTTTGGTTAGGGAAGCCATGGCACTTAGCTAACAACCTTCATCATTTTGATACTGTTCTCTTCTCTCTGATTACTAGCTCAGAAGATCTATCAATATTTGCAAAACTGAAATTTTCAAATTTGTAAAATATAAGAAAAATAATATTTGCCCCCCAAACACAAATTTGTGTATATTCATTCGCATCTAGATTTATTGGCAATAATCAACTGACACATCAAGCATAAACTAATACCAGCTGATTACCATCAATGCAACTAGGCATGAACTAATATGCCATAATGCCTCACTGCAATTATAAAGTTTTCTTCTAAAATGCTTTAAAATTACTTATGTTAATTTAGTTACAAGGCTAACATGTACTGAGCAGGAAATTATGTTGTATTAATTTCAAGACTCGCCACTCTTATTAGCCAATCATGACACTCTTCCTCTTCCCACTTTATAATTATCATTAATTACCAGTTTATAATAAGTTTATTCAGTTAATTCAGTACTGTTCATGCCCTGAAGCATAAACCAATATTGGTATCATTTGAACCTGTGACTAATTAGAAAACTGTAGTACCATTAGGTATCTTGTTCTATAAATGATTTCATCCTTTCAGGTAACCCAAGACTTTTTTTTTTAGTATTAGCAGAAAAGGCAGCCATTCCTGATTAGTTGCCTTGAAGTTCGTCACATTGAGGTTCTTTGTGGTTCTGTTTGTAATAAAGCTTTTATCAATCATAACAAATTAAAAAGAGCAAGTTAGTGCAATTTAAGATAACTGAAAGCAGAAAGTAAGAACCAAATGTATATTACTTGTAGACTTTAAACACATAGAACCAAGGGAAATTAGAAAAACTAAGGATGCTTCCATAGAAGAACAACCTGAAGACACAGACACCTGAAAGTTAAATTTGGGAGTAAGATTTCCAGACAACAAAGCTGAGTGTTTGATTGAATAATCTCTTCTTGTACCATTTTAAATGTGACTAGACGATGTCGTTGGTCAAGTATTGTAAAGAATGATCTTGTAGTGGAAAGAAAAGAAAGAATCTCTTCTGCCTATAATTTCTTTATAGAATTACTTAAGACATTCTTTAAGAATTATTTTTTACAGTAATACTGCAGTATGGGCTGGAATTTTGATGATGGTTTAATAGCTTAACCTTATAAAGGAATATTACACAGTAATATTCTAAAAACTATCCTTTTCGGTAGGAATACTGCTTTGGTTCAAGTGCATGTATGATATAGTTGCATATTTTTCATGTAGAATAATTGTACAGTAGCTGACTAAAGAAGTAACAGTTGCAGCAGCAGTATGTACATTTTTCAGGTGATGGAGTGAAATATCTTTTCCCATTTATAAGGGGTACATGAGACCTCTTACTCTCAGTCCAGCTTATTCTTCAAGCATTCCTCAACAAGTCACAACTCAAACAGTTGCACTTCTCTTAACACTTGGGATGCAGGTAGTCCTGCTTCCAGCACTTTGTCTGGAGACAGCTGATTGCACCAACTATTCCCAGTCTCAGAGTGCCATTATAGAGACTAAGTTTTAGCTGGGACATGGCGAGTCACTCAATCACTTTCACTTTCACTGTACACAAAAAGGATCACACATAGGGATCTATTTATTCCAGGAATATTTTCAAATAAATTTTTAAGCAACATTTACAGTTGACTGCCTCTGTCAAAATTATCACTGTAAATAATGACCACTAAGTACAGGAATCCAGTGACCATTCTTCATGTAGATCAGTTGATACACACACATTGTCACTACTATCCTAGACCTGTGATCCATTACAGCTCTCCTCACTACCACTGAAGGAGACCACGATGTAACTAATAATAACTGTGAAAATATTCAAACAAATCTGTGTATCATAAATACAGTCGTAATGGTTTTTCTTTGAGTGGAGTAGAAATATGATAGACCTGTATGTTACACATTGTCTTATAATGAATCAATCAATCCAGTAAGCACTGACATTCCTCCCTGCGTACTGAGGACCTCACTTTATAACTTCCATCCCACTTGGTTGAAAATCTATGATTCCTGAACTTCCACTGCTAGCTTAATGGAATAAACTGGGTCTGCCAGAATTTTCTTACTCATTTGGCAATTAAATGCTGAGTTTCATACATTTTGCATGAATTCAGTGATTCATAGCTATAGCAGCCTGCATTTCAGAAATGTAGTAAATGGTACCCTTTCAGTGAGACAGTAGGGTAATGATATTTTCATGAGGAAACTGGGAGCGAGGAGCTGACTATGCCCGATCATAATACTGTTACACTAATGGAAGATGATAGCTGGGCAAAGGAGTTTGCAGGTCCTATGCAAACCATATAATGAAGAAACCAAGACAACTGTTTTATTCTTTTCTCCCTGTTTTTGCTCTTATATCTTTCTACAGTTATATGTTAGAAGTAAGAGGAGAAGAAAAGTGTTCAAGGATTCTTGAGAGCTACTTAATAAATGAGTTACACTATAGGATTAAGTGAAGAGGTTAAAATTATCACAGAATCACTTCAGGAACAGATTGTGCCCAGAACAATTTCTTTGCTTTTGAGTGATGGTTATAGATGAATGAGACCATTATCTCAGCTGGTAGGACTACATTATCCTCCAGATCTGGAATGACCAGAAATGGGTAAAAAATTTTCACAGCCCTTAATATTATGCTAGCCCTCAACATACCTGAATATGGGCTTGCTGGACAACCTCACATCTTGACAGTCAGGCCCATTGCTCCTGGGGGTGCTGGGCAATGCGAAGACATCAGTGTATTCATTCTTAATGGAAAGGCTCTCCTAACTCTTTGCACAAGTTGTGCGGGTTAGAATATGTCAAAAGTGATGTACATGGCAGTAGGAAGCCTGTCAGCCAGGCATTTGGTATGGATCATTTACACTGTAGTCCGGCAGAGCTGAGGTGAAATCTCACTGTGGATCTTGCTGTTTTTGATAGTACCACTTGATCAATGGGAACAGGAGGCAGGTGGTGTCCCTCCACTTGCAGACAGATAGCTGCACATCATAGCCATCCTTAAGCAAGAAAGTGCTGGATGGTCCTCATTAGATTTCCTAGTGCCAAATATCATGATGCTCATTAATCATATCTGGTGATCAACAAGACACTGGAATACCAGGAAGCCATACTTTTTATCCTTTTTATGCTTGGCTTGGTGATTGCCTCCCTACCAAATATATGATGCAATTCTTTATACTATTGTCACAAATGTATAGGTGCTTCTAATCCAGCAGTTGTTGCTTTGCAAATCAATATGGCACAGGTACTTTAGGAGTATGGAGAACAACGGGGTGAAATGTTTCTTCCCGCTTAGCCTGGTGACATGCTTCTAACAAATATCTGTCAATGACTCCCACAGTAGAAGTCCTAAAACAAGCAAGACAGTCTTGCAGGACCTGGAAAGAGATAGCTTTGAGTGTTTTGAATTTGAACTGACTAATTTGCGATTTCTTACAAAGCCAGTTTGTGTGAGCTGTGCTGCTGCTTAATCATTCTGCTGTTGGGAAATTTTCCTGGCAGAAAAAAACACATATAAGAGTGCAGGGGATGACAGATATCAATTTGGGCCTCATCATCTTTAGGTGATATCCAACTATGTTCATACCATGAATAGGAAATAATAGGCACAAAAACATTTTAATAACAAGTCACTAGCAACAGGGCTCTTTGCGCTAGTGTGTGGTGCCAGGGCATAAAGGGAGATGGGGAAATGAAAAACATGCTGAATAGCATTAAAGGAGTGAACTAAAATAACAGCAAATGAATATGCAGTGTGAATGACCATGAGACTGGAGTCCTAAATTGAATCAGAGAGTGATTCAGTTCAACAGTATACAACATATCTGCAGTCTCTGAAATCTAATCTGACTCTCCCAATTTCTTTGTTGTCTCTGATTCCTTCTTTCAAAGCTCCAACCTTGTGAGGATGACTGCTGTCTATCTGTCCTCAGGATCATAGAAACAGCCACACTGACAAGGACTAGTGGTCATTTTAAGTCAAGTTTCTGTATGGCTAGCAACATGCTTCAAAGAGAATAGCAAAAAACCTTCAAGTGTGCAATTATGGAATAACTGATACTTCACAGTGACGCTAACTCTGAATGAGGGTTAGATTTTATTTGTTAAATATTTCTTATAAAATCAAATTTTCAATCTTGTTCTTTATATCGCTACAGCCCATGCAGAGTAATTAAAAATTCTGATCTCACACGGATGGTTACAAAGCAGTTTTGATTAATCAGAAAACTGGTTTAATCATTTGTTGCTAGGAATAATAAATTAATGCAGATGAACTCCATACTGCTGTCTGTTGAACTATGAGTCTGATTTCATAGACATTTGTAAGAAATCAGAGGAAGCTGAATGTGAATAAGAACATTCATCTATATGTTTGATGTATAAGTCCTCATTGCTCTGCCTGAAGTGTTTGAGATAGTTTGCTGTTGTATCTGCCTAACATTTGATTTCTTTATGTATTCACAGACAGTAAGCAAATATTAGGAACTATGCAGCGAAGCATATTAATATTATTAGATGGCATTTTGAATAATGGAGTCATGATAAAATGCTACAGTGGAGATATACTCTGGACAAAGTTAATTAATTGTGGACAAACTTTATTCCAATATATAATGATTTTAACGCTGAGATAATAACTCTGAAATTCATGCTTTAAGAATTATTTGATAATTGTATATTGGATGTCATCTTGGCTAGGTTGCATGTGTCATTTCAAATACAAGTATCTACAGAAACAGGATTTCACTGGTGTGATCACCTTTTAAAAAAATAATTCTAGATTAAATATCAATTATATATTTATGAAGTGACTGTAAATTACAGAACCTTTATTCACCATATGCCTAATAAGGCAGAACACAGGTTGAAAAAATAAACGATCGTACAGCAAAATACTCTATCATGAGGAGAGACTTACAGGGGCTGAATTAAGGTTTTGCAGGCAACATTAATACTGGTGTTTGGTAACTTCTGAGCTCTTAACTTGTTGATCCAAATAGTGTTTTATTAACAATGATATTTTGTATGTGTTAATCATTTCTTTGTTACAAATATGGGAGATAGGAAGGGAACTCTTAGCTATAAAAGCACACAAATTGTGCTTTATTGAAAATTCTTTCACGGTCACTTGGTCACTTTGCATTTCAGATCAAACTGATTATTAGCAGATCATACCTGTATGATACCTATACTTTTAGTCATGTGAGTAGACCTTGCTCACCCCCATAGTCTTCTGGACTTATGTAAATATAAATGGCAAGATTAGGCCCACTGTTTATATATATGTGTACTTTCACTTTAATTATTTAATCATTTTCACATCAAAATGTAAGTACCACTGGTTTCTTTAATTTAAAAACAATAGATTTTGCATGCACACAGACATATGTAAGTGCACTTTCAAACAGAAAATAGATTTCTCAGTAACTCTCAGCACAGCTCTCTTTGTAGCTGGACTTTAGGTCTTCCGTTAAGGGAGTATATTGAACAAAGGAAAACATGTAACATAGGGAGCTTTTACCTGGACAAAGTCAGCTGTCGGTGCAGGGATACTGGTCTCAGAAAACTAATAAGAATTGTGCTTAAATATCATGTACCTGTATTCAGGAGGTTCTGTGTTTCCTGTGATGGTTCAACTCTGCAGAAATAAAAAATCAATAAATAGGGTAAGAAATGAAATAAAAAGGAGACCTGTTTTAGGTAGGGTGTTTTCCTTCTTCATCACTGACATAATGAAGCATTTTTTATGACTTGTACCATCTGCCTGCTGCTGAATATGTTTTCTGCATGTTGTATGAAGCCTTTGACCCAAGAAGAGCAAGCAGAGTACAGAATCCACTGCCATGTCATTCTGAACTGATAATCCTTCATAGATGCTTCATGTACTTTTAAATGTAAGATCTGTTAGAATATGGGAATGATCCAAAGTAAAGGAATTGTTGCATTTCCGTATTACATAGACCTGAGGAGCAGTGGAATTCATCAATCTCTGACTATTAGTTTTGGACATAAACACTACCTGATTTACCCACTTGGACTATATTTTAACTGCGCTCTGTGCATAAGCAATGATCAGCTGAAATCTCTCTCTCTGTAAAGAGGGGAAATTCACTGCTAAACTAATCTCTTCACTCTGTTAGTTGTCTCAGCTTATCTCCCCTTGATCTACTCTATCCCATGTGTCCTAATTCAAGTGATGGCAGCGAGGGTGTGAAGGAGCACTTGAGTTACTTGGAATGATTGTGTCAGCAGAATAACTGGTCCAGCATGTTAGTGAGCTCTGCTAAATGGAGCTGTCACCTCTACCCTATGGGGTAGATCTTTACTCCCCACTTCATTATAGGCTTATCTACAGCACCCTGCCTTCAGTACATGCCTTTTTATGTGGCACCTAGCTCTTAATGAAGAGAGGAGTGTGTGTGGAGGTTTATGTGTAGGGTAGTGTACTAATAATACAGGACTTAAACTTCAATCTAACACTGGGGTAAAGATCAACCTTTGGAAAATAACTTCTTAATCATCCTTAGTATCTATTCAGATTCACATGCAAGCATATTCCCATCTGAATAATGTGCATGTATACAAGTGCTACTTTATGAGCAGAATGTGGGTGCAATTTACCTGATTTGTGTTAATTATTTTGAATTAGGTGATAAACAATTTAGATTTCCATGGGGTATTCTATCCCAAGTTCTCCAAGTCCTTTGCAAATAGCAATGAGGTAAAAAAGTATTATTTGTAAAGAAAAACATCACCGATAAAGGAGAATAGTCAGAGATAGGCCAACTGACTTTTTACCTAAGTAAAACTGAAATTCACATCAGAATCAAGAATAGATCCTACATGACTGCACTTCAGTCATCCTTTACTCCTGGATAATGACATTACTTCCCCTTAATTCCACTTGAATGTTTATTCTACTCTGGAAAATTTCTGGCAATCTTACTTTTCTCCTTTGCTGTGCAAGGGTCCCTGGAAACCCAGCTTCCTTCTGCACCTGAAGATGGGTGTTGTGGCTAAGGAATTTGTGGTACTCAGGTTCATGTCTCTCAGAAATCTTTCTGTCCTACCAAATTGAGAAATAACTAGTGCTGAGAAACTGTATATCAAGGCTGAATGCCAAAAGGAAGGGATTTCACTGCCCTAATAAAAAATTCATTTTGTTCATATGACCATAATAATGTGATGAATCTTCATTTTGAAGATTATAATAAGAAATGTAGCTAAACTACAGGTTTTGTTTCTGGGTCCAAAATTTTACAAAGTGTGAAGGTTACAGAGTGCCAGCATTCTCTTTCATCATCTCCATTTGGAAAATCAGTACTATAAACTTTGACAGACCTGAAGAAATTAAAAATGATTTTGGAGGACGACGGAACATTAAGTGGTTTAGAATAGGCAGCAAGACAGTGATTTCAATTTACCTTTTGCAGAAGACGATATGTGTGATCAAAATAGAGAGGTGAGTTCAAATCTTAAGCAACATGTCAAGAATTGAAACACTGGAGAGAATTTGTGAAAGTACAGTGAACCAAAAATAGCTAAATATTTTGATCTTCAATAGCCTTCTATTAGCGGATGTTCATTTCCATGCACTGTTTAGTTTACAAGTACTGATGCACTGAAGGAGTTTTAAGAAACAGCAGGGGATTTATGGCCTTCTGATTTGTTATCTGGGTCATGAATATAAGAATTTCATTCTAATGTCCTGGAGCCATATCATGCCATTGATTTTTTTTTAAGCAGATTTTGCCATTGATTTAAATGGGGAGTTCTGCTTAAAAATCAATGGCACAATATGGCCCCTAGACATTAACACATTCAGAATATTGACAGAAAAGGAAAATAAAACCTTTTTCCAAAAGCTCTTTCTCTCAAAATATTATCCTTTCCCCAGAAGATCCAGCCGTGCTACTGTATGTTCTTAAATTTAGCATAAATGCTGTTGAATGGAAGTTAACAATTAGATTTTTTTCCTGAAAAAACATATGACTGGCATCCAACCTTTTAATCAAATAATTGACTAATCACTCACTGTGGTACAGCTTCACAATCAACTCTTCCAGCTAAACTCATCTCCCCTGACCCCCTCCTTGCCACTTTCCCTCAGCACTTCACTTCAGAAAATGTTCAGCACAGCCCATTAAGGAACACTTTAATTCAAGAGGCTCTGGCTGATCAAGAAAAATTAAGCTCCTAATAACAGCAAAATCGAAAGAAATTTGGACAAAATGACTCTCCGCATCACAGATTTTGTTTACTAGTGGGTAATTAATTCTCCACATATGTTGGGAACATCTGTCGCAGTGACCTGCCATCGTATCTGTGAAATGACTGCTGTGCAGCTCCTCCGCAGGTCATTAGCAACGCTCTGAAAGGAAGCTTCCTCTTTCTGCCCCTGGATGGGCAACGCTCTCCGTGGCGCCTCTATCCCACGAGCTCCCCAGGTCGCTGCTGCCTTGCCTCTCAGGCATCCAGCACCTACCTCTCCATCTGAATCATGCAGTGCTCAAAGGAAGACCTGGTGCCTAAGAGAAAAATGTGCCAGAGAGACACTAGAAAAATAAGATGGATTTCGTCTCCTGCTGCATCAACCGGAGTCTGGTCACATCTTCATGGGTTAGCCTTCTGCTGGGCTATGCAATCATCCTAATTTAATGCTCTAGCAGGTAAACTGTCTATTCTGATTCTACTTGACCAAGGGGGAAAGGAGGATTTTTTCTCTTTCTGTGGAGAGCTTCCTTTTCTGCCTGTGCAGGGACATCAGGGCAAAATAAGGATGTGCCGAGGAAGGGCAAAGAAAGTAGAAGAGAGGCTCATTTCCAGACCTCATCTTCTGTATCTGTATTAAGTTCTTCTGTAACATCCAAGGAATGAGCAGATACAGGAAATCTTCACTGGTTAGAAAAGTGAGATATCAGTGAATCCAAGACGTGCAAATCCTTTTTTTCTTTATCATAAGCAAAATAATACCCCTAACAAATACACACACACAAAAGGAAAAGCCTAGTGTCTGTACTTAAAAAACACATTTAGGTCATATATTGGCCAAGTACTGCTCACGTGCCAATGTATAATCACATGCTTCTGAGCTTTAGACATTATTTTCAAGGTCATGCAGAGAATATTTTTCTGGTGAGGCAAGTTGCCCTCCCTCCCCCCATACCCATAGGGACTAGAATAAGCTGAGGAGGGTGAACACCTGCAGCTCTTCCAAGACACCTGTGTTTACAGTGAATGCCACAGAGCCAACAAATCTTCTTTCACAGAAAACGAAAAAAATGCAGACATCAAAGGAAATTAATCTGAGATATCACAATGCAGAAAACAAAGCATTTACTGTAAGAATCATGCATCTCTCTTCCTAATATTTTATTACATACAAGAATTCCAGCTCCTGCCATTTTCAAATTTCCTTTATTTGTAAATACATTTTCTTACCTTCCCTAAATGTGTGTTATATCCTGAAGTCTAGGATTAATGTCTTTAAGTCACTTTTTTTTTTTTTTTTTTACAAATCCTAAAGGGACACTGCCACATTAAAATTCTGGGTGTATTTGAGCCAATGTAATCTGGTGTAACTCCGGTGGTGCCAGAGAAACAATGCTGATTTACATCCACTGAGATTGCTGGACCTCCCTGTTTATAAAAAAATAATAACAATTAAAAAAAAAACAGATATCCTTACTACCGTTTCAGATAATAACAGGGAGAAGAAATACTCATTTTAATATTTCTTTTCAGCTTAAAAAGATTACTTATATAAATATACATTAAAGTAAGGATAATGTACTTCTAGTTATATTTGTCTTCTGTTGTAAAAGCTTCTCCATGTGTAGACTCAAAATAAACCATGAGGAAGTTATAGTCTGTAAATCATGATACATATAATATACGTCTTGACATGGAACAAAACTAGTTGCATTCATTTCTCAAGATATGCAATTTGTTCATATATGTATCTGTATGTGTATGTGTACAAATCACTCCAATGAAATTGTAGCCAGAGCATAGGGCTGGGAATTGGGACATGGGAACTACTCCTGACTCTGCTGAAAACTACCTGGGTGACCTTGACAAATGTCTTAGGACTCACAGGACTGATGGCTGCTTAATGAGATAATCTGCTATGAAAAATGGGGATGGGGGTGAGAAGTAAGAACATATGCGTGTGCGTGAAAAGAAGAAGGAGTTTCTGAGGCTAATAATTACTTAATCAGGTCAGTGTTTTAACAAGTTTCACTGCATCTCGCACACGAAGTCTGAGATTATCAAGACTACAGCACCACAACAGGAAGAGCGAGATGTTATCATCCCTCCTGTACAAACAGGGAACTGAGGGACAGAACCTTCTAGCCAAATATTCCTGAAATCTCACTTGGTAGCAGTGGGGATTCACGTATTCCTGCTCTCACATGCTCTTAGACAATAATTCTTAACGCGGTGGAATAAAAGGATACTGGGAAGAGAAGGGGCTCAAATATCTATGCAATGTAGTAAACGTACAGGTGTAATTCCATTATCATTTTAATCCAAAATAAGAGCTAGTTGCCAGTGAACGGGGAATCTTATCATCCTCTTTTCATCTGGCCCATCCTAGCTGCCTTTTCCCTTGTACTGGCTCCAGAGTTTGTGCAACCACATGGGGAGCGAGAGTATGACTGTAAATCAACCTGGAAAAAAAATCAGCTAGTTCAGCTCCTTTGTTCAGAGTAGCATGACCACTAATGCCAACACAGGTAAGGAGGCAGGAAATGCAACTGAAGTGAAGAGGAAAATAGGACAGGACTGTCCATTTCAGCAGTAGATCACACTTATATCAGCTTAAGGCCACTGAGGAAATGCTATCAAAATTTTAAAAGAAAGGCTTTTGCATATGCTTTAGTCTTAGAGATGTTATCTTCCAAATGTATCTTCCAAAGCATGCTGGAATAACGTGAGCTCCTGAGACTCACTAAAGGAGGGTGGGAAATGGTGGTTTAGACAAAGCAGTCTGACTATCATGTCTATCATCTGCACTGTTGCATGTGAAGTCTCAACAAGGATTCAAAACAAGCCAAAGACCATGAGCTTGAGCAGGTCTTTGAGCAGTGAATACATGCTTTATAAAGTATTGTAACATTCTAAAAACACTGCAGCAGCTCCAGTTTTCTCCTCCCTAAATATCAAATAGACTGTGTTTCATCTGAACTGACCTTATGGCTGGGGTTTGAAAGTATTAAATGGGGAGGAGAAAAATCCTGACAACAAGGAAGACAAAATATATCAGAGCAAATGGAAGAACTGTGTCACCAGATTTGTCTTCTAGTGAGTGAAAGAACCAAGAGAAAGTTCTGCATAAAACCATAGCTGAGGAAGGATTTTGTCTTGCACATAAGAGAATGGGCTGCCCAGGCAGCTCAGCAGTGAGCAGTTGGGGAAGAAAATGAAGTTAAATCACTGATCCTTTAAAGTGGCAGAAATACTGAACCAATTAAGTTTCTGGTTGAAGATATGCAAGGCTTTTTGCTTTGTTTTAACCATTAAGATTTGCTAGAAGGGTTACGTATAGTGTTGCCTTTCCGTCAAGAATAAGACAATAAGGCTGGGTCCCCCAGATGGCCCTATGGGGCTCAAGGGAGAAGTTTGAGAAATACTGAGAAACAGAAACTCTATTAGTTGTGCCAGATCTCTGACAAGTGATCACCAAATTTGCATGCCCTCCAGGGGAGAGCATTTGGACGCTTATTTGTGTACATTCATATCTGTTCAATTGCTATGTAATCAGTCAGGTACCAGCCACAGCCATATCAAGTACGTGACTGTTATAGCAACACCACAAGATTCAGAGTCACATAAAGGACTGAACCATACACTATACCTCTGCTCTTTTTTCTCTTTTGATTGTTTAGCAAATGCTTCATTGCAGATCTATTTCATCCTGGTCACAAACATAATGATGAAAGTGCCTACCAGGATTGGTATAGAAGGGGTGCTCTAACCGCAGAAAATTTTTGCTGATCAAGTCATGTCCACATCTCCGTCTTTGAGTGCACTTCCAGAAATTTAAGAGGATGAGGGCTGAGTGGAGAGAGTGAGCATAACCTCAGCCTTCACCCTTGAAGCTCCCAGTAAATCTACACACAAGTGATGCACCAGGTACTACCTCCATTCCTCCTGTAATCCCAGATAGCATAGACCCTTCTGCATACCTTCAGCTGAGAAGCTAGAAATGCTGTCTGTAGAAGACTGAGGTCAGGTCTGGAAAATGATAGTGCTCCAAAGGAGTAGGAAGTAGGGATACCAAAACTGCTATGGTGACCCACAGCTAATGTCTTGAGAGACCCTTTTTAACATAGTCTGAAATACTGATTTTGTCAGAACCTCTTGCATGTACAAGATTTTTGTGAAGAGACAATCTTCATCCCTGCATTCATTGCTTTCCTTCCCACTTCTCACCCCACCACGCACACATCCCACCTCTTCCAAGCTGGAAGAAGTTAGAGGAAATTCTTCCAGGAAAAATTTTAAGAGTTTACCTTCCCCAAATTCCTTTTTTTTTTTTCTCTCTCTCTCCCAGGGGAGGCCTTGATCTGACCCAATAGGTTTCTTCGGCAGGCTGTAATCTCCAACCCTCCCAGGGGACTAAAACCAGCAGCCAAATATCTGCTGACAGATTTGCATGTGTAAATCCATAGCAACTTCATTGAAATCAGTGGAATTAGTCTGGCTTGACACCAGTAAGAAGAAGAGCCGAATTTGACTTATTAGCACAATAACAGAGAAATTAGCTAGATTACACTAAGGATTTCTGTGATAAAAACATTTAGTTTTCATTTAACCAGTGCAAAGGTAACAGCATAATTCCCTTAAGGAATGTGCAGAAATAGTAACATGTATATGAAGAAGAAAAAATGTTAAAAGAGGACTATGCTGACAGGGAGAGTGATACTAATGCCCAGGAGAGCTGTATATAATTAGCTGTCATCATTTACATGGTTAGTTTCTTCACCACATACAAATATTCATAATTACAGTTCACTTACAAAGGATTCATTTGCTGCATTCCACATCTTATGAATTTTTATGGCACAGAAGTCAGTTACCATTAAGTTAAAATCTAGGCCAAAATTTCTAGAAAACTTTCAAGCAACACTCTTGCAGATTGTAGGGGGCTCTGATATGACTGCCTGATATTACAGTTACAGATCCTTCTAAAATCCAGTGTTTAGTTATTTATAACTACACCATATTACAGTTGTTATTCTCTAAATGGTAACAACAACTACAAACAACTAAAATTTGCCACTTCTGGTATATGCCGAAAGCTCAATTCAGAAAGCTGCAGCTAATATAATTCAGCTATTTCAACTAATGTTAGGGGAAAACAAAATCTTTTTCATCTTAGAAATTGTTAAAAACATGTCACTGAGAAGCTATACCTGAAGTGGAATTTGAAATTTGCCAAGCTGGTCTTTTTTTTCAGATATGGGAATCCACCCACATTTGAGAAAGCTGTGAACTTCTGCAAAATATCAGTTCCTACACAATCTGCAGAGCCTTTGTCAGGTAAATTCTCTGAGGACTGAACTGCTGATAAATATGTTCTCAGGAATCAAACTGGGGAAGAAACAGGAGGAAAATATTTCCAGATCCGAGAATGTAATCAAATATTTCTTGGACTGACCATTCCTCCACTGCTAGCAAATGAATGTGAAGTCCACTGGCAAATTGAATTTTTAATAAACCCCTTTGTTACAGATTCATGGTTGTTAAAAACTTACTATCAGACACTCTATTAGCAGAAGTAGTAAAGTCCTACTGCTGAACCATATGAACAAGCATGAAACAAATTTTACAATAAGCAGTTCTGCCAGTTTTCTTTATAGCTTCAATTTTCCTTAAAAACATAAGAAATTGCAAATATACACACAAATAAACATCATTTAAAGAGCTATTACAATCTTTATATGAGAGAACATAGGAGAATTTAAGTTGTCTCTACAATCTCAGTACAAGCTGCATATAAAGTGTGTTACCATGTGTAATGACTACTTTTCACAGGACTCCTGACTTATTCTGCCATAGGTTGCACCTTCTTCACAGCATACTGACTAACCACATAGTGAATCAGACTTGAATTTATAGGGCCTGTGTCTCATAGTTGCAAGGTATGTGGCAAACAAGATTAGAAATGATAGGAAGACAAGTGTCGTCTGATGGTAAAGACAAATTTAACACCTCTCTTGAGAATCTCATTCTGTTCCTGCCTCTACCATGGAGTTCCCCTCTGATACAAGGGATATCACTTATGTCAAACTTTCACAGGCAGTCATTAATTGTGTATTCTTCATTTCCTGGATGCCTCCTGGTCTGATTTGCAGAAAAGCTGAGGATTCATAACTACTGACATCATGAGATGTGTACTTTGAATGTGTTAATATGGAATGCTAAGTGCTCTGAAATACTAGGTTGCAAGAAATAGGCACCTAACCAAATCTCAAATTAAGCACTGTAGCATTTGTGGTTGTTCTACTTCCTCAAATTCAGCCTGCCATCTTCAAAATGGGGATATTGCTCCCACTGATCTCAACTCACAGGATTTTCAGGTGAAACATTACCAAACATTTGTGAAACATTCAGAATCTTATGGAATCTTGAACACTTCAAAAAATCACACAAGAAAATATATCATTCAGTCCTCAATGCAAGATTTAAATCATGCACTATGCAAACACTGAACAAGGAGGAAAAGTGAAATCTTGAATAGTAGCTTACTGGGTAAGCATTATCTGTCTCCTGCAAAGAATGAATCAGGGGAAGAGAGAAGTTCTTGCATAGACTGCATCAAAATGATACTATGATGGAGTGCAGACATCCCACATGGCAAAAGAAGAGTTAATAGGAAACTGCTCAATTAGTTCTCATGGTTCCACCTGGGATCTAGTGAGGTAACTGAGCTATTGGGTTCAGCTGCAGATAAAAAGGCAATGAGCTGCCTGCAAAATTGATTTTCCAGTGGATGTAGGGGGATTGGGTTTATTCTATGTCCTAGGAAAAGGTGGGAGATTCTATTTTGAGAACAGGATAGGAAGTGATCTAAAATAATCCAGATAGACTAAAAGCTTGGGGATGTGGAAGGGGGAATTTGTTTCAGTTTATTCCTTTGGGGCAGAAGAAGGGAGTACCTGAGTATTGCTGGGACCTTTAGTTGAGATGCCCTGGTTTTCTTCTTTTTGAGGAGGCAAATTGTGTTGAGGAATGCTTCAGGGCAAAAGAAGGCAAAGTGTGGAGGGCAGGTGCTGGGATTTTAGTGATGTTTCAGACCTGGAGGGCATGGGATTAAATACAGCTGGCAGCCAGCCAACCACAGCATCTTCTGGGGTTACCAGCCTGGAGTCATGCTAAAGAAAGTGGGCCAAAATAGCATAAAATCCTGTTATGCTCTATCTAGTCATCACATGCTCTGGGTCTTCATTCTGGAATGTTACAAAAGGAACTGAGCAGCATGGGCAACACTATGCTGTCATTTCCTGACTTAGACTCTTCTTAATATGCCTCTCCAACAGAGAGGAGCTGAGAACAAATTGGCATGCTAGCACAGCCTACCTGGGCTAGGTGCAAATCTAATGAGAATGCAGATGAATTATGTGCACTGACATTTAAAAAAAAAAATTATAAATGAAAGCAACAGAGGAAGGAGCTGAATTAAGTTTTCTCTGTAACCTCTATGAGGAAGGGGAATACAATAGCTTTAGAAATAATACTAATGAAGGTCCTTGACTGTAGTGAGAAAATGACTCTTTAGCCCATGTATGTCTGTATTAATGAACATGAATTTCAAACTGTAGGTCTGTGGGCTAGACTGATTCTAGAGTGATTGATTAGAGACCAAAAATTCAGTGGTAGCATGGCATAAAGTGCTGAGTCAGTACAAGTATTCTTTGTTGGCACAGATTCATTTTAATGGTACTTTGAAGGGTTAACATTGTCTTACAGGAAGTTATACTGACTGTATATACTCTGCTCTCTCACTACCAGCACAGAATTGTGCTTCCTGGCTAATGGGGTTCTCTCTTACTGTCTTGCTCAAGTTCCTGGGCTACAAGTCTATCCTTCCTCAACACTTAGGCCATTGGAGAAGTGGAGGTCAAATGAAGGTGAAGATGGTGCCCAGTACTGCAGCAGTGCTCTGAGAGGGAAACCTGAGAAAACAGAGTAAGAAAATGGAAGCAGGAGGGCACTTATAGCATGTCAAGACTAAACCTATCATCCATTTCTGAAATTATTTATATATAATTTTGAACAAAATACTTTTCTGAGGCTTGATCCAAAGTTCATTAAAGATGGTAGCTTAAAAACAGCAGTCACAGAAGTTCAGGCACAGTGTTGGCAGGAAAGAATCTCAGATGTGCTAATGGCAGTTGATCTTCCTTAATGTGTTCCCCTGTTATTTCTGCCTTAAGGAACAAGGAGCAAGTCCAAAATACACCAGCCATCTCTGGAAATAACTTTTAGGCTCAGCTTATGGTGGATGCTTCCAGGAAATGACTGAAGCTTCCAGTGTACAATGCAAAGAAAATGGCTTAGAACATGTAATTGGGGCTTCTTTTAAAGGAATTAACAAATATAAAACCCTTTATGTAGTCATGCAGGAGAATAAGACTCCAGTCTGCTTCTCTGCTCTGAGCTTGATGCTGGTCTACGGGTAATATTCAAGTTTCTCCCTCTGTCTTTTCTATGTTCAGTGTCCTTTGAATTTCTCAGATCATTTTCAGCCTTGCACTACACAGTGAATATCAGTGCACTTTTTATAGATATTTGTGTGTGAACTACTCCATGTGGCTGTTATTAGTGCTGGCAAGCGCTACTGAAGAATATGATCAGATTTTTTCAGCTGAGCTTTTATCTATTGGACAGATCATCAGACGCTGTGGTCCATTGACAGCAGTTGAGCAACAGCGAGTTCAGTGAGCTATCTGCACCTTGGTATGCTAAGTGATTTCTCAGCACATCTGAAGGCAGGCACCTGCTTTTGAAAAGATAGGAGAATAGAGGTACTAAAATTGTGAGTTAATTGTTGTCAGCCCCAGTTAAATAAGAATTCTGGCTTCTCCTCCTGAAATCTGTAACAATGTTCTTTAAAAATTTGGACACAGGTACCTGCACTTCTACTACATGTTTCCTTTTGGAGACAAACACTGAAGCTTCAGTAGAGCTCAAATTTCTTCAAAGAAATTTTATGAAAGACTGGTAGCTGCTTAAATGATCTGAATCACATAGCACTTTAGTAATATATTTAAACAAATTGCTGAGGGTCACGACTGTGGAGAGCCTTGCATGTACCACACCCTCCTACATACTGATGCAACAGTGCATTTAAAAATTTGCAAAGTCTAAGCGGATGCTGTTACCATGATAAATCACTTTTTAATCAGTCATAATTTTGCACTAAGTGCTGTATAAGTGCCCTTTGTTTCACTACTTAAACTGTCAATGGCTAACAATGGAAGTCACAGACTAGTGCCTGTCATTAAAAGCAGGGGAAAAAAAATCAATACAATTTTTAATTAAAGGTGCCCAATGACTTGAGCTCTTAAGCAAGGAATTCTCCTTGTCAGTAACCCTTTCTGACAGTTTAGAAGTGAACACACAGGCAAATGGAGGTATTTGCAGTGTGCTCCTGGAAAAAAGAGAAGCGGATACAAGGAAATTTCAGGGAAGGTGGTTTTTTATCTGTTTGGTGTTTTTAGCAAAGGGATGCAGTACATAATTACTGATGTCTGTGAAAACACTAGAACAAGCTTTTAATTAGACTTTTAAAAATGTGAAAGAATGTATAACAGATATCCCTGTCTGTAAAATTCACAATATAGATTTTTCTGTACACAATTGTGAAGAAGCTTGAAACAACTTTTTGTTGTTGTCATTATTATTGGAGTATTCATGTTACTGACTGCTTCAAACATCTTGTTTCTGTTTAGTCTCTTTTTACCCCTCAGTGCTCAGATTTTTCTCTTGTCGTGTTTTACTGATACCTTCTGTTTCTGTCATCCACAAATATGATTGTTGAAGAAGCAGATGTACTTTTCATCCACGGTGATAAAATCTTCACTGGTGTGTTTTTAATAGCAGTACTTCTTGAACAGTAATTGAGCTCTAATCTCTTAGCAGAAGAGGAATTTGATAGGACCACTAACAAATATAAGGTCTGGGCCATACAGATGATCTTTCTCAGTATTTACCAGGTGGGCAAGCTTCCTAGGTGGGCATGCTTATTTTGGAATTAGGGTAACTTTTCTGGGTTAGTTTAAATCACATCTAAAAGAATATAATATAAGCCAAAAAGGGCACTTTAATGCCACAACTTATGCCTACATATGTCACTAAACTATCAAAGTTAATATTGATATGTTATACCAGTAAAACATTTTTATTAGACAGCCATTTGATTAGCTAGATCAGACCTTGAGATCTGAACTACAAAATCTTAGATTACTTGTCTATTTTGGAGTATTTCACAATCTTAGTAAGCATAAAAGACAGACTTTTACATTAATCTGTTGATTCAAGTAAACAGCGCTTTTAATTTTTTATAAATTTAAATGATGTTGTAATAGTGTTTTTGTTCTGCTAGTTGCAAACTGAAGAACATCAGACTATGAACCACAATCTAGAGTATGACTAAATTCTATCTTTGTAGGACAAATCTCCTTGAATTTGTCATTTGATTAAATATTGGAGCAATAATGATAGACTTCAGGAGTCCTGTGACACTTTCAGGAACTGTATGACAGCATCAGTAAGCTGATCCTGTGAGCGTTACACAGCTAATAGGGATTTTACTTGCTTACGTGTTATTTTCATAAGGAATACCTACTTTGAGTCATATATTCCACCTTATGTTTCTGATTTAGCAGCCTGTGTTTCAACTTCTATTTTGTGGTTTGTTTGTTTTTTTCCTTTCTGTGATATGTAAAGGATAACCTGTTGTTAAAACAGTGGCAGATACAATTCAGCATTTATTTTTCTTGTTTAAATTACAGGGGTTCCATAAGGAGTAATGAAGAAGAAAATGGCCATGGAAGAAAAGGCAGCACCACTCGTGCCTAAGAAATAGGATGTGTAACACTAGAAAATGAAAAAATACCACAGTGACAATGCTTTGGGATATAGCAATGTCCACTGCTCTCAGACAGAACCAGCATGGAACGTACTTGTATTGACCTAGCTCCAGGAACTTTTTACTCTGTTTCAGTCTGTACTCTTTCTTATATGCTCCCTGAGGAAGATTCAGATGTCTGAATCTGCTTCTTTAAATTTGAATTTGCTTCTTTAAAGTGAAGAGTTAGAAGTGTGAAGTAGGAGTTGTCTTCCTCCTCTTGTCTCCTGCTCTCTAGTTACAGTGGTGACACCATGCAATAACTGGTCTCATTGTGCAACTAAGTGCAACTAAGAAGCATATTAAAATGGTTTACCTGAGACATAGCAATTCTTGTGCCAAAAGATCCCTTCTAGCCCAGGTACCATGACAACCACGCAAGGTGTGATGTGGGATGAGGTGGCCACCAGGGCTATGCCAGACCTTTGCTATCTGGACTTCCTCATAGTAAGGAACTCAGAGCAGCCGGTGAAGCTGATTCTTTGGTCACTGCATGCCACAGACTTGGTATAAAATTATTGCAGCAGAAGGGCCTTGAACTGATCTAGACTTTTCATGATTTATCTAGCAAGTTGCATGCACTCCCTTGTGTTCCTTTTCAGGTGAGCATTATCAAAGCAGACTACTCAGCTGAGCTATTGCTCCCACTTACAAAACTGAGAGGTGTGCTGAGGAAAATGCCTGTAGAAGAGGTAGTGGTGAGTGAGGCAATACAGCTCTGCTGGCAGTCAGAGCATCATCTTCCTCTTGGCTCTCTAAGTGCCTGCTTGCATAACCTTGGACAAGTTGCTTAGTTTCCATGTCCCTGTGTGTCAGCCTCAACTTGGCCTTTTAAGTACTACGATCTCAACAGGAAAAAGTATCATACAAGTTTAAAGAAACAAATCACTGCCCTTCCCAAAAGTGTCTGGTATCTACTGTGGCTCTGTGTCCTCCATCGGTGCACTTTTCCCACTCCTGTCTCAGACAATGAGCAGCAGTATTTCTGGAGAGTTTTTGCCTTTTGATCTCCTCTCTGATCTAATGCAATTGTCCACTGGCAGAAGCGCTGTGAGGTGCAGAATAAAGTAATGAAGCTAATCTGATTTTCCCCCGCCTCCAACCCCGGTATCTACATGCCCTTATTATATTAGATTCCTAATGAGATTCTCTGTCTGCACTCCAGCAACAGGGCTGAAAATGTATGTATAAGTGTGCATGTGCATGTGGGTGGGTGGGTGGTGGTGGTGGTGGTGTGGAAGGTTGCCTCCATTTACATCCCATCTTTAATGGATAAAATCTGCTCGTCCTTGAGTTGCAAGGTATCTACATCCAAAAGATTTCTTGAGGGAGAAGCTTCAGAAATTGACAAGAAAAAAAGACATGCACTTAACCCCAACTGGTCTTTGGAATGGCAACAAATGGAAGGACAGAAGCTGTAACAGGGAGGAATATTCTTGTGAAGGTGTTGTGCCTTTCCACCTGATAAACCAGGAAGATATCCAAAAGTGGAATTGCCAGGACCTCTGGATAACTTGGTTTTTGTGTTGTTAAGCAGCAGGCATTAGCATGTTAGTTGCCTTGTGGGTACAGAGCCCACATACTTCCAAAGGTCTTATGAAAGGGGAGTGCGACACCCAATTTATACTTAACCCCCCCTTAAAATAAGTCTTATCTTCCTCAGCCGAACACAGCCAATGTCAAGCAGTTTTTATAAAGAAGATGAGAGCTACTGAATCCTGAAAAGCTGGCCAGTAGTGGCCATCCCAGGCCCAAAATTTACATACAAGAACCATGTTTAGCTACTCTGGTCATAAATAAGTCCTTTTCTGCTAAACTGAATTAGATGCATCTTAGACAATAAACAGTATTGCTCAGAGAATGTATGATAATTATAGAATTTTTTTTCCTTTGCAGAAAAGTTAAAATTTCAAATAAGTCATTGAAATCTACCAGTTATAATGCAGTAGTAGTAGGCAATCTTGTAACAGAGGAAAACCTCCAACTAGTAGTAAAGTGCTGTGAACAAGAGAAGCCTGAATCCAGTTTCACATCTGAAGGGCCAAAATTTGGTTACTTCAAAACTGAGTTTGTCATTTGGCTCCCTGAGACAGAAAATTTTTGTTTCCAAGAACCCTCATGACTGATTGGTGTTTATGGATGAAATGCTAAGGAAATAGCTTAGATTGAGTCTTTGAAAGGTCTTTAAAAGAAGTTTAACAGCCTCAGCTGGGTCCTTCATGGACAAAGGTCCATATCACAGAAGCACTATACATAATTCACCACAAGAGAGCCCCAGAACTAAGCAAGAAAGCTAAATTACCTGTCACTTCCAGAAAAGGTGTTCCCTTTGGGTCAAGGTTGAAATCACTGGTAAACCAATGTGAGGAAGATCACATTGGTCTCTGTATAGATTCTCTCCCTGTGTCAGGACTGCAGAGAAATAAGAAATACAGAAGGAATGCTTACTAAAATTTCCATATTATTCACAATTCTTATTCAGAAACCAGTGAATCTTCTTCTGATCAAAGTTTGTGAGATAAGTGCAGTTGCGTGGAAGGGAGAGTATCAATATTTTTAAAGCAACAGTGATTTTTTTCACTGGAGCAAAACAAAGCTTCTTACAGAACATGTATTCTGTTCACAGGGGTGTCCTGTCAGAGGTGTAAGGCATCACGGCTTAGTCTGAATACAAAAAACAGCTCATTATTACCCTGGATAGGAAATGCTTCTAGTTACAGGGAATGAGTATGACTTCAGGAGTACAGTTCATGAGAAGTAGATGCCATCTGGCTGTCATTAAGTGCCTGATTGTGGCTTTTTGTGATTGACTGGTGATTGATTGACAGGTGGTAGAGAGAAAAGGGATATAGTGTGTCAGCCAGACATGTGAGCCTTTTGTTTCAGTCCTGTAATTTTTGTGGTGTATGTAGCTGTCATGGGGGCAATTTCTTTCAGTTCCATTCACACTGCGGCCTCCATTTCAAGTAGACCTGAAGTCCGCAGAGAAGAACTGCAAAGCGTGGAGAGTATTTGACCAAACACTTAGACTCTTGCAAATCTTCACAGTTGAATTATATGACCAAAAAAAAGATGTAATTTAAAGAAGATATTTTGTCCTGTTGTCCCTTTCTCACATGCTCAAATTTCCAAAGGCTGTAGGAAATAATTGTTGTTTTCCCACTTTCAGTTCTGCTAAATAACACCTTTTCTAAATGTCTTTTAATTAAACAGGCAGAAGCTTGACTGATAGGACATTTACAATGAACAGGCTTGCAAGGGTTCAGATTGCTCCACCTCAACAAAATACTTGGGACTGAATTGTTTGTTTCACCCTGAAAATTTGAGGGGACGTAACTTTAAATTGTCCTGAGCAAGGTTTGTTTTTTTAAAATTTTCATAGCATAAACTGGATTCTGGAAGTGCAAACACGTAACAAAGCCCTTATGTAGTGTTAAATCATGAATACTCTGTGCATGTTCTCTACAAATACTGCATGACACGGGAATGGGCAGGATACAGTTTTTCTCTCCATAGCACTTGCATCTGTTTTAACTAGAAAGCTTTAATTAGCTCATAATTATAAGATATAAGATATATAAGCTCATAATTATACGATCATTGCTGGCTACCAAACTTGCAGTTTCACTGATGCAATACTAGGGCTGGCAAGCACCCACATGGAGGTGGTGATTGCAGGTGGGGGCTATTCTAACCTGCAAGAACGAGGCAGGGTCTGAGGATGGCTCCAAGCTCAGTAAATGTGCAGGTAGGACAGGAAATCCTCTGGAAGCAGCTCTAGATATTCGGTAGTATCTAGTGACTGTGCCTCAAAGCACAGATTAGAAATGTGTCCTTTTGACTGCAGGGGGCTGAATTTTGCCTCAGTGAAGGTTTCGGAAATGGGACGGTCCGTGTTGATGAAGTAACTTGTATATGTCCAAGTTAGGCCCTAGCAGATCTGCTTAAGTATGGTTCATACATTAAGCTGCAGTCTTTCCTTGAGTAAATTTCTCTTTGACTGGAACTTTTTGCTTCCAAATAAGAAGTTAAAATAACCTGTACAAAATCAGCAAAAACATTGACAAGATCAGCTGGTAAGAAGTCCCTATTGATAGTAATGGGGATTTCTGCTTAAAACATAGCACTGCATTTCCTCATGGTTATGTAAAGAGCTTTTACTGGAATCCAGATTTCTTATAGTTAAAAGAGCTTTCAGACTAACAGGTAACAGGGTCTGTCAACAGCCCCAGGCACAGCCAGGCTGAACCAAGTCCTGGGGCCGTCCACAGGGCCCAGTCAGGAGTGGCTGGAGACAGGGCCACCTGCAACACGAGCCCAATCTCCAGCCAGGCAAAGCCGTCAGCAAGCCAGGACACGGGGCCAGCATAGGTGCCCCCACAACACAGCTCAGGCTGGGACTGGTGCTTAAGTGGAGCTCCTGGGCCTGTGGGCAAGGGGGTGAGCGGGGGGCCCTTGGTGAGGCTGGTCAGGGTGCTCAGAGTCATGACGTCTTCTGTTCGTAGCCTTCCGGTTTCTTTGCTTGCAATCTGTGTAATACAATCTAGGTTTCAAGAAACATTAGTTCAAATGTGGTTATTTGCACAAATGCTTCAAAAATCAGTGTAATGCAAAGCAGTCATTAAAATACAGTGTTTTTCAGGTGTAAAAATGTATAAAATACAATGTATAGTATCTTGATATATATAGTAAGCAGCTGACTCTATGAAAATACCCTCCTTCCTTGAAAATAACTGAATCCACACAAACAAATTTTAATAGTTCCCATGGTAACTATATAATATACAAGAATCATCTGTAGATAAAAAAAATGAATTCATATTTGGAAGCCTTGATTCCTAAATGCCTATTACTTTCCTAGCTCTACTAAATAGGATGGAATGTTTCACAGGAAAGAAAAAGGTAGGATCGTAATTTCATTAAGACCACGCAAACATGTTACATCTTTGTGTATTGCATTTGTTATGTTTGTGCATTGATACAGAAAGTAATTCTAGCACCCAGTGCTATCCCTTCTCTCCAAAAAAAGGTTGTATGCTAGCATGTTAAGCAAAAAGAGTTCATTAATACAAAAAGAAAAAATTATATAGCTGGGATTTTACAAGTTATCCCATGCAACTCTCTGTATTTTACACTGGGAGTCAACAAGACTACTGCTTCTTTAAGGAAAGATGGTCTCCAAACGGTTTATGAAGTGATAGATCATATATAAATAGGTTGTTTGCTCTCAGTACAGATGCCATCATTACTAACTACTTTCAGGCTCTTTGAGAGCTAAATAATTTCGTAATGCATCATTGAACATTTAGTTGCTTCGATAGCAGATGGTTTCAGGGGTCCATCTGCTCACAGCAATGTTTTCAACAAGCCCCCTTCACCTTCACCAAAAGGTTCAGAAACATTAGAATATTCATTTCTCACCACAGGTGCCTTTCCTGGAACCTCCCCATACACAGGAATAGTGGGTCGCACTCTCAAAAAGACAGAGGTGGTTTCTGAAATATGTGACTTAATCTATTGTATATAGATTACTTCTGTCAGCACATGAAGGAAGCAGCAATATTAGGAAATATGAAGCATCAGGTTACCTGGAACACAGCTTTTATTTGTCCTGGATTTATTTTTAATAGACTTGCATTTAAATGTAAGGAGTTGAATAAATTTTAATAGTATTAATAATTTTAGCTGTGTACACATAGTTAAAAGATCAGTGCACAGCATAAATACCCAGGTACCAGCTGCTGAAGAAAGAAATCCACTGTAGTGGAATACAAATATGTCAGATATGTATAGTCTTGTAATTCTAACAAGTATAATAGCAAAGGAATAAGTTACGATAATCGTTTTGTAAATTATCTGTCGTGTACAGTGAAGAAACTCAAGAAGGAGCTGTTAAATCTTTGTTCTGTTCCCCCTCCCCCTTGGTAGAAGAGTAAATTACAGACAAAAGAATTGCAGGGGTCATAGATTTCATTTGTCAGAGGGTATAAACATATCTGATCTATTGACTAATTGGAGGTGCATCACTCTATCATCCACTTGTCAGCTAGTCATATGACGACAGCACTACCGCAGTTTTCTTGAACCAAATTAGCGGGTTCTCTGAGAAGAACATCTCCTCAGGGAGGCAGACCTGTTGAACACTGTTGGGACACAAGAGTTAGAAGAGCCTCCACCTTTCTTGTATTTAAGTTAGTGCCTTTTTCTTTCACAGAAGAGCTGCCTAGACTTGCTTGATTTTGTCCTCTCAAAATGTATGTATTTCTACACAGATTTTCAATTTCTTAAAGTATTTAGAAATAGAAATTAATCCAGAATTCACTCAAAACGCCTTCTAGCATTGATAAAGGCCCTCCACCTAAGAGGAGATAAGGGATGGTCTTTTTCCAAGTAATAGAGATTATTACCATGTTGCAAGTAAGAAATAATACATTATGACCATGGGGTGTAACTGAGATATTGAAGTAGAGAATGCTTCAGTTTCTGTCCTTATACCAAGTTCCTTAAGTTTTATTGCTTATAAAATGGGGGTATAAATCTGCAATATATTAGTTATTCCCTGCCCCAAAAAGCAGAGAGTCTTTTGTGTGTGTATGTGTGTGTGTGTGTGTTTGGAGAGAGAGAGAGAGAGCATAAGAGTGTGCTTCGTTTTATCAGAGAGCCTGAACCTGTTCTGATAGCTACTTACAAGTTCCTTTACTTGTGTGAAGCCAGAGAAACATCTTAAAGCAATATAATGGATTTGACTTAGCCTTCAGAAAATCAGATAAAAGAGGTTAAATTATTGTTGCTGTGCCCGAACAATGCAGTTCATAAGCTTCTGTTAACCTTTCTGAAAATGCATGTTGTAACACATCTCTGACCATGGTGGGGGGGGGGATGTTCATGATTTTATTTTGGCACATGTCAAGCTCCTGGAATTATAAGGTACATATCTTGGTGGAGGTGACTAAAACCAAAGCACCTGGGCTGAAAACTTCCATTTCTTGTCATCTCATTCTACTAAATCCATTCTATGAAGGACAGCTGTACAGATATGCCAGTCATTAGTTAAGCCACCCACTGTCTTCTGAGCTTTAGCAGCAGACTCCTAGAAGGTGCCAACTAAAGGCAAGTCAGCTGTCTGCCATTTGTGAAGTATTGCTGCAAAGTTCATTCTTATGAATGATTAACCTTGAATTTTGCAAGCAGTAGAATAATCTTGCAGTCTACAGGCAGGTCAGGCCACACTCAGATCTTTCTCTCCTCCACCTCTGGCTCAGTGAAGTAGGATAACAGGCCTTTTTAAAGCTTATAAGCAGTGGGCCCCAGCAAAATCTGAGATGGATTCTCTTCTTTTCCACTGAAACTTGATTGTTTAACATAGTATGCTTGCATATTTACTGGACCAGAAACAGAACAACTCAGCCTGAAGGTCAGGGTGTTCAGCAAAGGGGAAGGGCTTCCCAATCAATGTGGGGAGGAGACATGAATCTGGGTCGCTTTTGGAGTAGGTAAGTACTGTAACCAGTGGGTAATGCAAGAGACTGTTGCTACCTTTTCGGTTTTGTCACTGGCCCATGAGGTTACTTTTTTTATCTCAGCTCCTCCCATCTCTGCAGCTCAAACTGTTTACTTCTGAAGTGCGGAGCAAACTATTCCACCGTCAGAAGTCTTATTTTGCCTGTCCTGAAATAGGGTGAGGCGTAGGGAGAAATGAGATTTTAGGAGGATGGGTTGTTTTGTTCTGATGCAAAATAAAGTTTTAGGATTCATTAGCAGCTTCTTGGCAAATGGACCCATATTACATGCCTGCAGGTAGGTCAGCCACTGAAATACCGAGTGAGTCACCTCAGAAGTTTGGGATATAAATGTTTTTCTCTGCATAAATACACAGTTGGATTTTTTTTTATTTTTAACATGTACAGTAAATCACACCTGTAAACAGCACTTTTAATAAAAATCTGTCCTGTAAAATCAGTGTATGAAAGGAGAGGTTTTATTTGCACTGCACTTGAGAGCTAATGTGTCAGTAAAAATATGGCTTTTCCTTAACTATCACAAATAGACTGCACCTTCCAGAGTAGGTATAGTAAACCAACAGCTCAAATCTACAGATAGCTGATGGCTAAAATAAAAATCCCCAACACTAAAAAAAACACTTGAATGGAAAAATTAATACTTTAAAATGTAAAAATCTTTTTATATTGCTTGCTAACAAAAATACTGTGTGTAGTGTATACCCCCACAAAATAAAAAAAGCCAGGATTCAAGTGTGTTCAAAAATAGGATCAATGCGAAAGTCAGTTTTACACTTCAAAATAAGGGATTGCATTTAAACTGGGGCTGTCATTCCCATCTATACTGTCTGCTTTGTTTTGTTATAGCAAGACATTATTGCTTTAGATGGCTGTATAAGGTTGTGATTCTGCAATCTTTCTGCAGTGAGTAGCATTGCTGACGTTTTATGGGACTGCTCATTTCATGAGACTGCTCTTTTTGCAGCTGCAGAACCTCAGCCTTGAGAGTTGATGATCATTTTTTGGTCAGCTATCACATGCTCATCACATCAGGATTTGCTACAGTGGACAAAAATATGACAATTACCAAATGATTAATTCTCACTAGTCTATGTACATTAAAAATAAGAAGGTATAGAGAGTATGATCTAATCAGATCCTTGCTCTTTACACCCCAAAATATTGTGTCAAAATCTGTTACAAAAATCGCTCATAATGCTTTCCCTAAAGAAGGGGGAGTTGTCAACTTCCTCAACTTCTCAATGCTCTGTTTAGTGCACTGTCCAAGTTAACTGAATGTTCCCTGAAAAAAGCAAATCCTGCAGGTAGACTGTTGCACCTTCTTCTCTCATCTGTGGCAGTGTTTTACCTACTACTCTTGATGCAAATTGCATTCTGTGTTCTGGAGTCCTCATGAGCAGCTCACATAAATGGGGGCCTGCATCTCATTGGTTTTAAATAAATGGAGAGTATTTCCCAATACACTCACCTTTTCTGAAGATTTTCAGCTAAATATGGAGACAGGAGTGGAAGGTGGAAATGCAATGCGAAAAATGCAATATGTATTTTTTTCCTACAAAGAAGAAAACTGAGAGCACATGATAAAAACATATCAAATAATGAAGAGGCTCATACCTGATTCAGGCAACCAGCCTACATTTTCAAAAACAATCTGGTAGTCTTTCTTTTTTCTTGGCATTCAGTGAACTAATTCAGTGTCAGATAATCCCAAAACAAATTTCACTTCATTACTTTTCCCAGTCTGAAATGTGAGTAATTATCCGTAGGAACAGAAAAAATATCATGTTCAAGCTACAGGACCGGGTAACAGCTGAGGACAGAAAGTCCAGAGCAATGTGAACTAAAACTGAGGCTGACTATCCCAAGATGGGCTCCTAACAAAAAATGCAGTCTAAATGGTGCTGCTGAGGGGAAATCTAACTTGCTAACTTTGCAAGCTCCTGGTAGTCCTTCTCTTCCTCACACCCCCACCCCACCCCTTCCAGGATTAAATCTAACTCAGACTCAGACTAGTCAAAAAGTCAAACACCACCACACTCATCTTCTTGCTCCATTTCAAGCAGAAGCCATGAAAGGGAACCAAGATAGCAGTAAAAGCAACAAAAAGGGATAAAAGAATGTGAGTGTGATAAAGATGGTGTAAGCATTACCTGGAAAAATTGAGCGAGAGAAAGCTAAGTCAAAGTAAGCATGAAATAGCAGAAGTAATGTAATGGGGCTTTTAAAACCATCCTGAACAAAACACTAAAAAACGTTTGGTAAGAAACAGTCTTGTACTGGCAGAAGGACAGATTAGATAGCTTTGTAGGTCTCATATATCTCTAACTTCTGTATATGTAACTTACTGATGTATAATTAGAATCACACTTGATTGAGTCTCTGTTGGATAGTTTGACAGATGCAGCTTGCCTTGGGAAAGAGTTTGGAAACTTGCAGCACGAGTATAGAAGGACCCTAAAAGAGAGAAAGAGTTAATATTTGAATTTGGTATTTCATTCAAATTAAGAGGCATTTAAGCAAAGTCAAGTCAGAACGAAGTGGTTAGTATTTTTTGTATGTCAAACTTCTGTGAGATGTAGGATGAAATGGTACCTAATACACCTCGGTGCCTTATATTGTGAGATTTATCACTAATTTTCCTCTGGACTGAAATCTTATGAGAATAATTACCACTGGAACAATCTGGCTTCTTCCAGATCACAAGAGGATAAATTGCTTTTGCTTTTCTCTCTAGAGAGAGAACGATGGCCAAAGAATTGATGTGATTCCAAATACTGTTCTCCATGCCTCACTTTATTAAGTACTCCTAAGTATTTATTTCATCTTGCTGGGTGGAAGAGTGGAGTAAGAGGGACAAAGAAACTGCAATTAAAAATATCATCAGCTAAGATTTTTCCATGTTTTGACCTAGAACTAAAATGAACCACAGTTCTGATATGTTAATGTAACACAGATTCATCCCCATGTTAATAAGGTATCATTTTTATATAGTATAAAAATTGTATAGTATACAGTTTATATACTATATGATATATAGCATTTATGACATAGCATGTAATTTATATAGTATAAAAATGACATGATGTCATTTTTATATAGTGTATCATCATAGTTAGTGAACCTTAATATCTATCCAAAATACAGGACTGCTAGGGCCATTTTTGCCATATGCCTTTAATTGCATTTCTCATTTTAATGTTGGAACAAAGCAACCGCGAATTGAAGATTCACAGTCATTAAAGAAAAATATTTCTGTTCTTTGTAAAAGTACTGCAGCTACTGAAGACCTGACCCATGATTTCAAAATGTGTAAATTATAGTGATTAAATCTAAGTCAATTTAAGCATTTCATTAAACATAAAGGGCCATACTGGTATACGTGTTTGTTTCCTATTCATGGCTATCTGAGCTTACTTGCTACTAGCCGTCGTAGTTCTTATTCCCATATTTTAGATGCTCATAAATACTTTTTTAGCAAACTAAAATATCTCACATTCCTAAAATACACTGATATAGAAATAGGATATTTTTAAAGGAGAAGGTTAACATTAAACAAAAGTCTAATCCAGTAAGTATAATCCTGAAAAATATCAAAATGTATCTTAAACTATCAAATATGAGTACATAAAGAAAGAGTGCTGGAGAAAGAGAAATTCAGATCTTTATGTAAACAGTGACTTATACACACATGCGTGCACACACACCGTATATTCATGCATATACATTCTTTTTTTGATTAATTAGACCCAGGGAATTAATACATTTTAATTATAGAAACCTTACCATGAGGCTCTGCAGTATGCTTCAAACGCAGAGCAAGATCTACCTAATGGCTTCTCAAACTTTACACCTGCTGTACTTCATTTGCGTTTAGCGGATGTCCAATAAGCCTTGACTGATAGCTTTTCCCTTCTGTTGCCTTCATAACATTTCCAGTCTTCCAACATTATTTCACAAGGAATTTGAGTCATTTTCTTTCCTGACTGCTATGCCTCTATTGCTAGCCTTGCTTGAGAGTCTCATAGAGCACAGGATTCTTCCTCTCTTACTGGCCCCTGGGCCTTTGTTTAAAAGAAGAAGCTCACAAACATGCCAAGTTATATAAAAAAGTTGGATGTCAGTGCTCTGGTGAAATACTGACATTCCATGTCTACAACCCCAATTTTTGAGGCAGCATACAAGTTGGAAAACCACCAGTGGCAAGAACAGTTGCCATTTTGAATTTTATTCCTGCTTTCACAGTAACACTGCAGAAGAGACTATCAAGCTTTTAATTCCTGTTTACAAATGCAGGTAGACAGTGGTCTAAGTTGGAGCAATACAAAGCATGCCAAATCAGTTACTGTGCAAGTCTGGGACTGCACATTTTTCATCTGTGTAGAAAGGGCAGGAAGCCACTGGATATCTTCTTTAAAAATGTAATAAATTAAAATGGAAAAGATAATAGATGAGTAAAAGAAAACTCTGGACTTTTATTCATTATAAAGTTGTAAGTGTACGGATAATCAAGCAGGTATTTGTTTTATGAAGTAGTTTCCTGACACTGCACTCTTTAAATTCAGACTTCAGTTTAGCAGTTCCCAGTCCACCTTTTGCTAAAGAATACAGTTTAGTTAATTATAGAAAATGAAGCTTCTCCATTGCTTGAAGTACAAAGAACTTTCTTTACTCTTGTGTGGATGAATGCTTTCCACAACTACATACTGATATGAATTTAATTTGTTTCACACTCTCACAAGATTAAGAATATTAATATCCTATTTTTAACCAATTTATCTTTATGTTTCTGTTACTATAAGTGGCAAACTGATTGTGCATATTTATCTAGTTAAAATGCAAGTCCAATGTGGCACATTAATCTGCTCTGGCACAGTAATATCTTCAATCTCTGTGCCTGAATTTGTAAATGTAAATTAAAACACTGAAATTGAAGTGACCTTTAAATGTAGTTGCAAATCTGTATACAGTTTCCGAAAATAGAATATTAAAATACAGCTGAAAATATGCTCTGCTGCAATTATGAGTCTGTAGATACAGAAGTAGATAGTAATCCCATTATTTCATTAGTAGGTTGCCTATGATTAAAGTATACCAAAACAGTCCATAAAAATAATTAATACAAATAAGAGCAAGTTTTGTTATTCTTACAGGGAATATTGTGAGGGCAATAATTTCCAATTATGTTCCTCTCAATTCGTTAAGATGCTGAAATTCTGGTGTCATTGACCACTAGGTTTTATTCACAAGGTTGAACATATATCAACCTTTAAAACCTAGGAAGCAAACAAACAAAAACAAAAAAAATTATTTTAACTTGATATAGTTATAATAAATAAATAGCCAGAGTCACAATGGCAGTAAGCAAATCAATATGATTGTTTACAGCTGAATATTTGGACATGTTATATAAAGCTATGTTTCCTGATAAAAATGTTGAGATTTTTTACATAGAACCAGGCACAAACATTTACTTTTTTGTAGTAATACAAGAAGGCTATTTTAAGTAATCACCAAGAAAACGTTCCATTTCTAAAATGCAAGATTATAACGTTGTATTCTTGGAAATTATTTCGCTCTTCTGCTTGTTGTGAAAGGTAATATTCTGGGGAATAGTTTCCCTCTGATATTTTTGATGCATTTGTGTCAATGTGACTGCTATGAAGAGGAAAATATTATGATGTGCATACAGTATCTTACAGAACAGTGCAGTACAGTTAAGTACCAGATGAAGCTTTTTGAATTGTCCAGAAATTTACTCCATATCCAGCTAATTGTTTATATATGAAGTATTATTTACAAAATCTTTAACATGTGTGTTCCAAAGGAGTACACATTAATTTGATGTTTTCTTTCAATATATAAATTGTTTGGAGACTTTTCAGTTTACAGACAGCATTTATAACCAGTTTCAGAGCAGGAATCATATAGTTTACATTTTCTTTAGAAGAAACTGAGAGTTTTGTTTGTTTGTCTCTGGCTTATCTGTGAAATCATCTCATGTTTAAGAAGCATCACAGTATCTCTGAAATGCTACAGCAACCCTGTAAGCTCTATCTTTAATTGATACAGTTTTATTTCCTTGTTTGCTTGCCTCACGGTTTTCATCCTTCTAAGTTAAGAAAATTCCCAATCATGGCCATATGAAAGGCAGTTGATTCCGTATTTTAAGGAAGGGTGTTCAATTCCAGCTAAAAAAAAATGACATCAGGTTGTTCTAGGGGAGAGGAGGATAGAAGAAGGTGGTTATTCAACCATTTAAACAAGTGCCCTGTGTTCATTTTGGAAAAAGACAGGGGCTCCCTGCACCCATTTCTGCTCCAGTTTAATGAAGTTGTTAAAGTAGCAAGACTGACAGGTTAATTATCCTTTATAAAAGGGGGACAAATTGAACTGTGTCTTTCCATCATTTTTTGATATATCAAGAAGCTCCTGAGGTGCTCAGATGCCACTCTGGTGAATAGAACAACTAATCCACTCTGCTATTCTTTGCTGACCCTGGTCCCCCCATCGGGGCCTTGCAGTATATTGCAGTTGGTTTTTGTTTCACATTCAACAGATTCCACTTTATTATAAATTCAGAAGGATTTTTTTCCTCCATATGTTGGCTGACAGCTCCCCTGAAATAACTGATGGCTAAATTTAAACTCTGATGAAAATTAACCCGAGTGTTAAATGCAAACAGGAGCTGCTTGGAAAGAAAAGAGTTATCATGGTAAATGCCAAACAGTGGAAAATGTGTGTAAATTAATGGAGCCTCACTGGTGACAAGCTGTCAGGCAGTTTGATGGCTCTCGCTAGTGCTTCAATCCCACTGAAGTTGGCCAGAGGGCAACATGGACAAGTCCTGCTTTTCAAAAAGACCGCGGGATGCTTGACAGTAACGCTAACTAGATCATCTAAAGTTCATGGTCAAATAAGATATTTTTTTTTTCTTTTTGCAAAGCTTTGCACTAAACAGAGTTCATGCACAGCTGGGCTATGAATGAGATATCAAATCGCAGTTTTAATACAGCGGTCAAAACCGAATGCAGATTTTAGAGAGCAGAGAGTGACAGTGAAAGGGAGTCAGTGAAAGTTCATTTCAGATAGGTGTTAATATTCTTGTATTGCTGTATTTGCTGAGCACAGAGCAATGCTTGAGAGTCTTCTGGATGAAAACATCCTTTTCTGGGTTGTATTTTAAGCAGGATTAAAAACTGATATTCATTTGGGTCTTTTATTGAATCCTTCAAATGAAGCAAAGGTGACTAAAGAGAGCTTTGATATATAATGATAAAATGCATTTTATCAACTGATTTTTTATTGTTCTGTGCCATTTTATTTCTCAGTATTTGTATGCTGTACATTGAAGAAAGTTCGGGAGCTTTCAGGAGTAGAACAGTCTTGCTATTTCCTTGGGAGTAAATGGCAGTAGTGCCTGATCCTGACAGTGTCTAAATGCTCTCTCTTATAGCCTTTTCCAGAACATTTTTAACATGGATTAAACTAGTTTACTGTGAATTAGGCTGAAACCAGTATAGCAGAGCCGAGTGTAGACAAATCTCTACCAACCTGAATCAATCTGGTTCTGCTTGTGTTTTTTCAAAAATGAGAAAACACAATTTTGCTTAAAGCAGAAGTGGTAATCATTTAGACTTTATTATTATTATTATTATTATTATTATTACACTCCCGGTCAAAGTAGCAAAATTTTTACCTAAATCATCTGTAAACTGGGCATAGAGCATAAGACGTATAAACGCTCACTCCTGTGGATAATTCCTGATTATCAATATTTACATGAGATTTAAAAAATAGTACGCCTTCTATGACTGACCATATTGGCCTGGATCATTTCTCCTAAACTACTGCTCAGAGGGACCAGTTTTTAACTCTTGGTATAAGGGAAAATATTATACAACGTAGAAGGAAATTATATTTGAATAATAACTTGGAGAGGACAAAGGATGAAGTGCAGAGCTACCCTCCGTGATCCAACTCATGTAACCCCACTACTTCGTGTTACCTCTTGTGACTGAGGTCACCTCTCCACTTATCTGTTTCTCCACCACTTCTAACATCCTTACCAGCTTCAGACAGACACCAATGTTTTGAAGTTCTCTTTCCCCCTGCTCCCCAAAAGTTGGCTCCTCTATGAAAATGATATCAGTCAAAGACCAGGTTGAGTCCAGAGTCAGCAACCACTCTCCTCTGTATAGAAGCACCTCAGTCTTAACTCCTGAAACACTGTGAAACTGGAGAGCTGGATATAGGAAGTCTATATCTTTTGATACACAAAGTTTGCACCTTACACTTTGAATTCTTGACTCTTCTAGGTGAAACAAAACTAACCTAACTCATAACTGAAGGGGTCTGACATTCACTGTAAGTTTTCTTTCCCTGAGCCCTGTGTAGGAAGAAGAGTGATAACTGGTATCTTGTTACAAGCAGGTATTAAAGCATGGATTAATGATAATCATTATGGGATTTCTCACATCGTTAAAGTAAGACATGCTTAAATAGTTGCTAAGTTGTACCTGCATTATGTGGTGTATAGTTAGAGAGAGGCAAGAAATGGTTTAAATAGTCTGAATACTCTGATGTGTTCATTGATTAGGTGTACTGGCAGATGTGGAATATACATGGGTGTTACACATGTAAGCCAATACTGCACTGAGAAAGCTCTTTATCACACCCTCACTGTGAAGTATCTCAAAAGAAATAGTTAAAATAGCAATCTCTGCCTTTAATGAAACTCAGAATCCCAAGCAAAATCAGAAGCAACGCAGTGTTGATTACTCTCTATGTTCCCCTTATGTGCATGTAGTATTTACGCTCTTTTTCAAATGAAGAAGACTTGTTTGTAAAATCAGAAGCAATTTCAGAACCTTTCTAATTCCTAGTTCTAATTACTAGTATTTCACAGTAAAGTATTTAAAGAGTTTCTCCTCGTATTTTAATGCATTTCCTCTGACAGACAGTATTGCTTGTTGCTGTTTTCCCTTTGCCCATTGGATTTCAAGATCTAAACTATATAAGGAAATCCAATCATTATAAAATGCTTACCAAAAGAGAATCATTCTGTATTGTGTTTATAAGAGTAACATGCTGGCCAGGTTCATAACTGTGAGCACTTTAACTAGAAAGCTTTCTTCTGTGACCCCGACAAGTACGCTGCAGGCTTCATCAATTGCAACAGCCGTGTTGATTGCATGCTACTGTAGCAGGGCCTGGAGAAAGGGGCAGTTCACAAAATAGCCTGGAGTAATCCTGACTTTGTTTGAGGGAATGGGATTTTTGTTGCTGCTTCGCTGGGGGATGGGATTTCAGCTACCAGATATGAAGAAAATAAAGTTTGCTTGTGGGTGAAGGCCAGAACTTTGAACTAGATCTTGGACTGAACAACATAGCTATGGTGGCACACAAGTTAGCTTCTGGTGTGCTTTCAGTATCTTTCACACACTGCTGGAAAGGCTTTGAGCACCCAACAGCCTAACAAACAGGTGAGTTGCTTGTAATACACAAGGTTATAGTTTGAGTCCTCATGTGAAAAAAGGCATTAAATACATATCTCCCATTTTCTGCCTGAGCATTATGACTACTGATGTACTGTGCATTCCCTAGTGCTGTCATGAGTGAAGGCTATCATTTATATATTTCTACAGCACATAGCATAAGAGGACTCTTTGCCATAAATAAGGCTCACAGACCAAAGGAATAGTATTTGGAAAATATTTCAAGGTTCATTCAGGACTCTGAATTTGCTAGCAAAAATCACATTGACTTGAGCAGAACCTAGGCTCAGTGCAATAGTAAATAATGCTGCTGCTTAACAAAACCTTCAAGATACATGATCAGCCCATTTCCTGTTCTAGTTTTTTGGCACCTGCCTCTGCTCAGAGAAGACAAGGATTTCTACCTTTTGGGGGTGTTTGCTATATATATCGTCAAAAAGATGGAACCTTGGATTCACTTGGAGAAAGAGAAATATGTTTATAGAGCCTGTAGTTTCTATTGGCACTCCAAAAGAAATAGAACAAAATTATTGAACGTATTAGTATTAGAATGCATTAGTTCCTGTTTTTCCTCTCTCCATCCTTGAACCAAAAGACTCTGTAAGATAAACATAGCACGTTTAGCACTGAGTTTGTCATATGGTTTATGAAGCACACATGGAGGGAAGGGGCTGCAAGAACCATGATTCAAAGTCAAATATCCAGAGCCCCATGCATCAGGAGAAGGTCCTTGTTCACAGTCTGTACACTTTATCTCAGATACTGCAGGATGGTTTGTTTCCTGAAGTAAGCAGAGTATGTGAACTCAGAATGTGAAAAGCTGTGTAGTTCCGGCAAAACCTGGGGAATCAGCTCATGCTCTAGCACATATTGCAGTGAACCAAAAGAACTGGCTGTGTTCGGAGCAGTTTTCAAGAAAGGTGGGCGCTATGTAGAAAGCTTTACAGCAGAAGTAACCTTAGAAGTGACTAAAATATGGAGTCCTCAGAGCCAAAACAATAATGTGAAACTGCTGCCGCTGCAGGTGTGCATCTTAAGGGTGTTAAATTGTCAGCAGGTGAATATAAATAAGGTGCACAGACGGTGTTACAGAGGAGAAGAGGAAATTAATGAGCAGTCTAACTGCTGAGCCCTGTAACACAGAATGAAAACATGTTGAACTTGACATGTCTGTGCTGCTGCTTTTGTAAATGCTGATGGCTAAACAGAGAGACTCTTCAGGCAAAATGAAAGCCGCTATAAATCTTAGCAATACGATGATAAACTGATCATATATTTGCTTAATCAATACAGAGCTGATTGACCATCAAGTGTGACTTTGGCCCTTTTCCTGAACTAGGACATTTAAAGAGAAAACATGTTCTAACACTGGAAACTTTTAGTTTAAATTTCACAGCTCCTGAGGGAGCTACATTCTTCGATGCCTGATATTATCCTACACCTTACAACGCAGAGCTCTGCAGAGATACAACTCATCTGTTAAGTTATCTCCAGAACAGGAAGCAGCAGAAATCTGTCAGCAGGGTCCTGTGTGAGTGTTATTGGCACAGCTGGAGGTGTAGAGCAGACCAGATTAAAATACTTTTAGTCCCCAGTTAGTATCTCTTGCACAGAGCTGGGCTATGCCATGCCTCAGCCTCATTTGGAGTTGACTGAGGGATCTCTAATACAACACATCTCTGTTTAGTGCTGACATGCTGCTGTGTCTACCATTCCTGCAGTATTTACCACTCTATTACTGCTCCTGCCCAGAACTGCTTCCAGTTTGGCAAGATTTAAACATATCTAACTATATAATGACTAGGTCCTGTCATTTATTATTTATTCTTTGTAGCTGTTCTTTGGTCTGCCTTTGTTGGGGGGGGGGGGAGGAATAGGTGATCTCCAAAAGTTCCTTCCAAGCTCAGCTATTCTGTGATTCTTCCCTTCTCTTTATCCAGTGACTCTTCAATAGAAATCCATAACTGATCCTTGAAAGCTGACTCAAGGCTGACCCTTTTCCTGTTGAATAGCCTGCTCCCTGAGCTAGAAAATCATCTTCCTTTCCCCAGGGAGACTTGGAATTGTTTCAGTTAAAGGAGAGTATAGTTAGTAGGACAGGTGCAGAGCAACCCACCTAGAACAGCTAGTGGGGGTACGAAAAGCTAGTGAAAAGAACATTACACCATACCTTTCCGTCCCTCAGCAAACACTCTAACCACTTAGCCACTCTAACACTGAACCACTTTTTCTACAGTGAAACTGGCTATAGAAATCAGGTCTTCCAATGCTCAGCATCACAACTCTTGGCTGAATGCAGTATGTAGGACTGTCAAATGGACTGCACACTCCTCCCGCTGCCTGGAGCCTGAATTAAGAGATATTCATAATTCTACTTAAGGTGTGTTCAGTACATCAAATAATGCACAGGAAGTAGTTTGACTGTTTCATCACTATGGCCTACACCGCAGATTCTTAAAATCTGGCTTTTGCTGACATTTCCTTCACCTTTCTTCTGTCGACAAACAGATGCATGCTCACAATTCCATCTTTCTCTGTGCTCTCTCTTTCGGTGTTGCTGGGCTTTTTATATTAACATAGCTTGTAGGAGCTGGTCTTTGCTTAAAACCTGTTGTACCACATAAGAACACATGGACCAAAAGACAGTCTGCCCCCAACTTTTGCACAATTTCAATACAAGAAATAGTGACGGAATGTCATATGGGAAAGATGGAAGAGTAATATGGATGGAAGAGAGATGGAAGAGTGGGTGGATGGAAAGCTAGCTCGCTTTGCACAGATGTCACTGAGGGGTGGAAGAGTTCCCCAGTAACAGTCCTTGATAGTCCTTTGCACATTGTACAAAAAGGAATCTAAAAGTTGTGTTTTGTCTGGATATTTCTGAACAGAAAACCACAAGATTTATGGTAGCAGTTTAACTTCAGATCTGTATCTAAAAAGTATTGGGAATTCAGACTCCTGAATCCTATGTTATTACTTCTGTTACCAGACACTAGTTATTAGTTCTGTTAGCAGAACACTAGTTTTCTCCCCTAAAGTCTATGAACCTGCTTCAGTGATAATACTGACCTTCTGCTTAATCATCTAATGGATCAGAGATTAGCTTTTGTATACAATCAATATATTATTACAATTTCTAGCCAGATCATCTGAATAATTATTGAATAGAGGCATCTAAGAGATCTCTGTTGTGGATATAGAGGGTTTTTTAACACGGAATGGTTACAAAGCTCCGTTAATTAATTTGATAAAATTCTTCAGGGGAAAGGGTTATATATGTGTGAGATGTTGGTTCTCTTGCCTCTTCCAGCTCCCACTTAATGCTTGAAAATATTTATTCACCATAACACCTTCAAATCTGTTTTTCTCTCTCTTTTTTTTCCAGAAAGATCTGTTTATATCACCCACAGAAAGAGAGATATACCTACTTCCTTGAAAATACCTACCTCTCCAATTAATGTATTAAAAAATTCTACATTTGCTATTTGCCTGCAGGTATGTCAAATGAAAGAAGATTTCAGACTTCACCATGAACAACAACAACACTAAAAATAAAAATAATAAAATAGTAATATAGAATCTCCTACCAACTGAGTTGCCCCTGCTCTTGTTACTTTTTTAGATGTCAGAAAACATTTCCATGAAATGTGTTCTTACAAGCTAGTCTAAACAGCTCTGAAATGCTCAGTGGTTTGTGTTGAGTGGCATTACTCTTACATACTTCTTGTAAAGGTGCTTTATCAGATGATGTTTTGACAGATTTTTACAGGCATGATTTTGTTTACCCTTCCTTCTCCCATGAATAATTGGAAAAATCGATTTAAAATCTCTCCCCTTCTTGTATATTGAGAAAAAAAAATTTAATCTTTACCTACTCTTGAAAGGCAATTTCAAAAAAAATTTCCAAAACTGCTGGAGTTAGAATTACAGCCTGAGAACTGAGAGCTAGCAGTCAAGTGGCCGGAGTTAATAGATAACCAAGGTCCTTGCTGTTTTAAAGTAGAATTAGGAGACACTTAAGTATCCTGAATTTAAAGACTCTATGCAATACATAGTCAGTGAATGACTCTCAAATCTCGAATGAATTAAAACATTGAAAAGTAAAGGAATCTGAAAGATACAGCATCGTCCTGTAATGCTGTATCAGTCTACAGGTAATGACACTACAACTTCCTCTGAATAACTAAAGCTAGTCTTGCTTCTCCATCTTTTTACCTTTCCTGCCATCTGTTCCTGCTGCTCTAGCAGCCTCCCTGCTCTCTTCCCGCCAGGGCCTGTCTAAGCAAAAGGGTATTAGAGCCTCTGATGAGGTAGGCCTCAGGCCCCTCCATCACTCCTAGCCACAAGGAAAGCACCAGCTGTCTGGCTTCATTTGCATTTTCTCTCCAAAATAATGAAATTAGCCATGAGTATCCTGAGGTGATGCGAGACGCAAATTTAGGCTAGATGTGTCAGTGTGTGCTGGGGAGGGAGAGGGAAGGTCATGGAGGCACTCTGAGGATGCTCACAGCATTGCAATTGAGGGTAAGCAATCTTCAGCGTGCTGCAAGAGGCACAGTGCAAAAGCCCTTTGATTGCAGAAAAACTTGATTTGCAGCAAACCTTCCCACTACCCTCACCCCACATACTTACATGTGATAGAAATGTCTGCTTTGCATCAGTAAAAACTCCGAAGTCATTGTCAACAGAGGGATAAAATACAAGTGCATTTTAGTTTACCCTGAGCATTACTCAGATGTCAGCTCAAAAGTATGGCTAGATGGTATTTTAATTTGTATGTAACTGTATTATGGAAGTTTCTGATGAGGCTGTTCTAGCCTCCCATCACACATTTTCCACAGCGCTGCTATTTTTAATTAAGTTGGCGTTTGTTCTTTGGGAACCTGCCATAGCTCCTTTGTTCCGCTTCTTTTTACTGGATGTTTAAAGTAGAGAGGAAGATATTTGCTGAAGTATTTCCAAGACTATAGCTAACAATAACAAATGCATAACTGAATGATGAAAACAAACTGAGATTCAAGCCTTTCAAGCTGTTGTCACACTGGGGATGACCCATGTCTCTTCTGTTGTTACTGAGTTATCCTTTGGTCCTATATGAACTGTGCATATCTATGTTGTGTACAAGGAAGTTGGCGCTTCGCATTCTAAAGTTTCTTTTTCTTAATCATTCTCCAGTGATAAACATAAATGCATCTTAAAGCCATCTAAAGAATCTTTAGAAGAGTTACAACAGTGGAGTAATACTGCACCTAGGTGAAGAAAAAATATTTTGAAAATATACATTTTCATTAAAAAACCCTTCACCTGTGTGCATATTTGCTCAGATTAGCTTATGAATTACATTATGTCTGCAAGCAACTTACTTTGAGTGAGTATAGTGAAATATTTGCAGAAAGCAGAATTTTTACTCTGTGAAACAGTGTTCTCACAAGGGGACTCTGACTTATTGTCTTTCCTTCAGACAGGAGAAGCAATACCATACAACAGACTCATCACGTCAAAGCTAATCAACGCACTCTGATTTTACTATCCAATGCTTACATTAAACTCTTCGTGTAAACAGTTAGCTATGCATTACAAGCTAATCTCAGGGGGATTACTTTGAGCAATTAATACATTCAAAAATACGGTAGACTACAGGTGATTCAAATTATCTATTATTTCAATGCACATTGTTTGATTTGCTGCAGCAAGCTAGGAATGTGTATTTTTTATATATATACATATATATGTGCCTCTGTGTGTGGAAACAAAGTCCTGGATGCCAGAACAGATTTGGCCATCCACTGTCCCTAATCTTTGATCTACTGGCTGTGCTCTGCTAACATACAGGTTTGACCTATAGGACTTATAGAGCCCTTAACTGTTTGGACCATGGATTTGGTAGTTTACCATGTTATGTGCATTCATTGTCCAGCATAGAGTGGGTAAGTTTATCAGGTCAAATTTTGGACTATCTTGAACAAGAGCATGCATATTGGTAACTGGTAATTTCATCAGATTTTTTTAGATTCATGAGGATGAATGTGTTTTTTTTATTATTATTATTTTTGTACATGCCTTATTTTTTACCGGTACCCTATAGGCAATGGGGAGATGGATTAAAGTTGGACTAAAGAGAAGATGCACAGTTAAAGTGTATCATATTAAGACTTTTGGCCTTTTCATAAACCCTCATGTCCTTAGAATTTAGTCAACACAAATATTTATCATATGGTTTGAGTATAACTTTTCTTGATTTGCCCTGATTGCAAAATCTTGGTGATATCTGGAGGTCTAACTCAAATCTTCAGTCCCATGTTCAAACATATCGTACTTTATGATTCTTATCATACTTTACTTTACAAACATACCATACATTGTCCAGGACTGCATTATCTGTTCTGTTCTACCACTGTTTCCCCCCGTGCTTAAAGAATAAAGACAGGAAGAATGAGCAAAGATGGTCTTGCTTGGTTTTGACATCTTCCCATTTTTATGAAAGTAAAACAGATATCATAAGATTGGGACAGAATATTTCCGAGTTCATTAAAATTGCCAGTAGTTAGAGCAAAGCTGTTTTTGCTATTTGCATGTAGTACAGCTCACAGTTCTTGTGAGTTTAGGGTGTGGTCAAAGATAGTAACTGACTTCAGTGGTATTTCTGCATCTGCTTAAAGGATGTGGGTATCCATTCTTGCAGCCATGAAGGGGAATAGATTCATATCTGGATGGTGACTGCCCGCTCATAGAAGGCATATCCTTCTTTGGAGTTTCAAAGTCTTGGATTTGTAATATTCAATTTCAATGACAGATATATATCTGAAGATCTACTGATCTTTCTCAGTGCTTCATTCATTGTACCTCCTAGGCATTTCTGTGCTTGCTTACAGTTCCATATCATATATCATTTCTAGAGGTGAAATAACTTTTCCTACATATAGCTACAGATGTGTTTGGTTAGTAAGATATGTAATACAAGTACGTGATAAAAAATAGTACTGAGGGCCCAGCCATACCTTGCTTTCCAAAAAATGTATGCCTGATGAAAACGGGGAGCAAGGGTGGTACAAAGCGTGCAGATTCTCTGAGATGGAGCAAGATAAGAAGATAAGACTTTTGCATCTACACTTGTTCTCAGGTCCACTGAAGATATCCTTTTTGATTTATTCACCAGACAGAATGATTTAAAAGGATGGTAAAGAGACAATGGGAAGGCTCTATTGCATCCATCTTTAATTGTCAAAATCCCGGTTAAATTACTTTCCTTGCATTCTTATTTTCTTGCAATCTGGTTTTCACGTCTTCTTCCTATCAAAGTTATTGCACCAAACATACCAATGACTCAAACCTTTTCAGTGCTTAGTCACCACTTATAATGATGCACCTGCCTGACAGCTCTTTATGTCAGTCAAAAGTCTAGGTCGGACATTTATCAATTGACCCTGTGTTAAAGGTAGACATTCATTTCAGGACCTGTCAATAGATACATTTCTACTGGAGGCTGTATCCGTAGAGTGATTTATAAGTGAGCATGCATGGACTTTAAAGAAAGGGAAATACTTCTAAAACTCGGAAAAACCGTTTGGTGTCTGCTGTATTGAAAATTAATAATAAAGATCTTTTTTCCTGTTTGTCTGGAGGATGTTTTTCATTACACTAATATAACAAGGAGAAGTCCTGATAGTGAGAAATGCAGTGAGTTATATCAATGATCACAGCTAAAATGCTAGTTAATCTCAAATCCCTTTTCTGATATAAATGAATACAAATAAATGCTGGTCTTTTGTACTCTGCTAATGTGGAAGGAGAACCTTCTGATTATTAGCTGCAGTTACCATGAGCTCCCAACCTGGGATGGTGTCTACACTTCTCCTTCTGAGGTGTTAATCACAAATCTGCCAATCCTGTCCCACTTACAAGACAAGGAAAGAAATGTGAACATGTAAAAATTCACAAAGGGGCCCAGGAAAATTTCCCTGACACACTCCCGCTGTGACACCACAGCAATTGAAGAAGGCCTGTCATTTGGTTGTCAACCTTTGACCTCAACCAGACATATTTTGAAATGATGTGAAAAGAATTGCTGTGCTGTACGGCTGGCTCCTTACAGCTTTGCATGTCTGTCCTTGATGTCAGTCAAAAGTAGTTAACTGGCACCCATGGAGTCTAAAAAAAAAAGCTCCTTTAAAATAACAGTAATGACTTCTGTTAGCAAGACTAGCTCTTGTCAAGTAATGACTTTATGACATAAGGTATTGTTTATCTAGGCATCGTTCTCTTACTTGCATTTTAATGAGCCTAATTAATAATAAGTTAGAAGTCCTCAGCTATTTCTTCACAGCTGGACCATATGCACTAATTACACTGAGTGTGCAAACTTAGACTAATCCCTTCGTCAAAAGAAATATTTTAATTTAAAAAACCTCAATGTACTTTTTTTTACTTGATTACTTTAAAGATGTAATCTTTTCATTCTGGCAAATTTGCACAGAATCAAAGTAAACCTGGGAGTGGGGGAATTCTATAATTTGTAATTTTTCTAGTGTTAGACCTCATTCTCAAAATAATTGAGGAAGATCATTCAAGAGCAGAGTGGTGTCAGGTTCATTTCTGATGTGCGTTCGGTCCATAAAGGTAGGAGATAATAATTCTTAAGTTGAAGGATAATCACCAATCTCTAGGAAAAGATCCTTCCTGAACAGAAGTATAAAGGATAACTAATCTTAGGTGCAGAAAGGCTGGTATTTATGCAATACAAGTTACTGTTATTCTCCTTCCATAATCACAGACAAGCTGGGGATGTTTCTGTTGTCAAAATTCAACAGGATATATTGCAGCAATTGGACAATTCCTTAAAAACAATGAGATACTATTAATTCCTGTGTAATAATACTGTAGTCAATATCAGATCAAGTATTATTATTTGAAATTAAGGTGGGTGATATTGCCATAAAAGTGTATATTTGCAAGCTAATAAAATAGAATTTGTTTTTATAATAATTCCTAATTTTCATCTAATAATATAAGTCACTTGACTGGTTTACTGGAGTTTGATTCTTTTTCAACATGAAAAGGCCATACAATACTTCTGCAATCCTTTAATGACACTTTGAACTACACAACTGTCCACAGATTCCAGTAGGGGGTTTTAGTGACTGGAATCAAGAATTATAGTTGACTTAATACTAGTACTATTAATATATCAGGTGGCTAAGTATGCTGATATCAAAATAGCTGTGGCATTAGACATTCAATAACTAAAGACAAGATGTTAAAAAAATTGAGTATCAAAATCCTGCAGGCAGCTATGAAAATGCTCAGCCATCAGGCTTCCACATGTTTTCTAATATCATATCAGTTCAAACTCACCATCTGACTCTCTTCTCAGCAGAAGCAGAAATCAAACCAACCACATGGACCATGAACTCCCCCAGGTTTACCTGGCATGATCACTGTTCTACAGCTATGTTGATTTCAAAACAAGAAAATCTTGACAGAATTGTACAGTCCGCTTGACAGCTTTTAATATTAGCTAATAAAATATGCTCATGTTCATGATTCATACCCATATGCAGTGAAAATAGTTGGACTCCCAAGTCTGTATGTGAAGATAGCTTTTGGGGCACTACATACAGAAAAAAGTGAAAATACATGAAAGAGTGAAAACAGAAAAAAAGAAGAAAAAGAAAGAAAGAATAATCATTTAATCCAATGCAGCTTTAAGCAAGTTATGGTGGTCTAATTTTTCTGTTTCTCCACCTCCAGATGTCTTTGCTCTTGGATCTCCTGGTCATACATCTTTTTTTTTCTTAAACTTCTTGTTTACTGTCTTGAACAACTGACTTTGATAGTAGTACTGTTATTCCCCTGTTATTCCATTTTGACTTTTTTTTTCTCTTTCTTTTTTTTTTCTCTAATTCCAGGCTATTGTTTGAATCTTAGTCTGCTGTCTGAAGTGTGGTGCTGCCAATTCTTCTGCCTTTTCTATGTATTTCCTGTAAGGCTCCTTTCTGAAACAACCAGTGACAAGTTTTCCTCAACAGCTTCCATTCATGTGTGTGCAGTGGTACGTGCACCTTGGGAATGTATCTTTAGTGTTAGTCTCTGCTGATATAATCAACAACTCTTAATCCAAAGAAACCTTCTCCCCATTTAGCAAAGGAATAAATTGCTCCTGCACATGATCACATGTGAAACCACTTAAAAGTTAAACAGCCATCAGCTAAGGAATCATCCCTCCTCCCTCATCTGTTCAATTCCTACCCCTGTGCCAGGCTCAAAATAGTTTCAGTTCTTTCAGTCATACCCCAATATTTGCAACCTCAGCATATAGCTGGATTCGTTCTTAGCAGATATACTGTGTGTGCCTGAACCCAGGTCATCTATTCTCAATAAGTTACACTATCAGGTAGTGTTAGCAACAGCAGTAGTTAAGCGTTCACAAGCATCCTACTCATTAGTATATGGTTTTCAGCGGCAGAATGTAGGTGGAAAGAGCAGAAAAAACTAGTGAAGGAAAAAACATCTAGATTTACATAGATTTTGTTTTTCTTTTTTCCTTCATTAGTCATTTCTGCTCTTCACACTTGCATTATGGTGCTTCCATTGGAGTCAAGTGGAATGGGAAGATGAAACCAGGAGGCCATAGGGTTGAGACCTCTATCTGGACACCCAGCCTAACATAATTCTTGCCACCGTGGTCTATTCTATTTCATCTAGACTCATTTTAACCATTTCAAAGGATAGAGATTCCAACAGATCTTTTTGGAGGCTGCTTGGCCATCTAATAGATTTTGCCAAAAAATTACTTTCTCCTCATGTGTTCCACCTAAATTTTCCATTTCTTATTTTCATTCCATTAGCCCCTGTTGCACTTTACTGCACCTTCCTAAAATTCTTCATTCCTTCTGGCTCATCCACCCTACTGATCATTGCAAACCATTAAGCTCATCCTCCCCTATTTGTTGTTTAGCCAGACTTTTACTATGTATCTTCAGACCTTTTAACCTTTGTTAAAGTGGTATTAAACTCTCAGGTATTGTCTCTGGCAATAGCATAGGTCTTTCAGAATGAGTTACTCCAGCATAATAGTTTGCATGAAAAATTAATAATGATACTTTCTCCTCTTTTTATAAAAACAGTCATAACCAAATTAAGGGTATCTTTAACAAAACTGCAAGAAGCACTGTTGTAGTTTGTAACAGAAAAAAACCTTCCAAAGACACAATTAAATGAGTCTGAGGTTTCTGTGTTGCTCTCTTGGAAATCTGAATGTTATTGACTGCTTGTCTAATTTGTGATATTTCCCTTGGTCTCACCAGACAAATAGGGTCATTATGGCAGAAAGTCTTCCCTCAGTTCCACATTTATGGTCTAATCCTTAGAGTCTCTCCCCAAACACAGAAAGTCTCTGCCTGCTTTGTACAGCAGCTTCATTTAAGTACTGACATAACTACTGTAGAGGACAACACACTGCTAGTATCTTCCTATACCTTACCATATGTTAAATAGCAGCCCAGTTTGAAACATTGTCTAGAAGATTATTAGTGGAGTGGAAAGTCCTCAGGAGAAGACAAAGGAGTGGATTTCTTTGTCTCTGCATTTTGTTTTCTGAAGGAAATTGCATATTTCAGAAAAGGCCGTTCCCCTCATATTTGGCATTGGCCTATATGTAGCTTTTTCTTGCAGACATGCCTATTTCTGGAATAACTACTATATGTCTACAGAAGTCCTTGGTGTCAGTATGAGTTCTTGAGCCAGAGGTTGACAGTGCACTGAACTTGATTAAATGGAGTAGTAGGCAGAGAGAAGCAACAGAAAGGACCCAGAACTAGCATGAGTGAAGTTCCTCTGGTTCCCTTCCTAAAGAGCAATTACCAGCTACAGTAATTTAGGGCCTGATCTGAAGCTCATGGAAATCAATCTGCTCTCATTATTGGTGGTGGTATTACCTGTGGCACCATTACCAGTGCACTCAGGAATTCCAGTTGTGAACCAAGGCACAGAAGGAAAAGAGACTGACTGTATGTAAATACCTTTTCTGTACTTAATTTATGCTGATGCTCAAGTTTGTTCTCTCAGGACCTACCAAATATATACACAAAATTCTGTTCCCATTAGAAAGCTGAGAATCTTTCCCCTCCAGAACGTTAGAGCTCCAGTTTATGATCTTGATATATTGTCTGATTCTAACCTTGTTGTTTAGTTAATTCTGGGCTCCGGAGCAGTGCAGTTCTGAGGTACTAATACCATGTTTGGTAAGAGGAAGATATTGCTTTGCTTTATTCAAGGGAAAATGCCAGTGTGAGAACGAGAGTTAAATACAATGCTATCAGTCACAGGAATTACTTTTAGTATTATAAAGCCCATTATTCTTCTTTGCGTCTCATAAGGAAGAACTGAATATTTTAGGTATAAACACAATATACCAAACTATTCTTAGTAATGGCTCACATATTAATCTAACCATGTAAAATTAGTGTATTAGTCTCAATTTTGCATCTAATGTCAAATTACTTTTCCTCCTGAGGACTTTGAGAACTCTCAGAACATTTCTGGCTAGAGTCAGGATGCATCAATTTTCCTTTTTTTTTTTTTTTTTTTTTTTTTTTGTGAGTACTACATATTTTTGCTTCTAATAGCCACCAATACTGGAGAGCCTGGAGGCTGACATATCCTGGAAGACTGACCTCATCTATTAGTTCCATCATGTAGATTTTTCCAGAGGCAGTGAGGTCTCTATTAAGAACTGTGGAAAATCCTTTACATATATTGCTCCACTATTTTTGCCATTTATGGCCTTTTAAAATTATCTGAAATGGGTTAGCTGGAGGTTGCTGATATATTCAGCATTTACTATGGTTATACAAACCTGTTTTATGTATAGTGGCAGGTTTGGGGGGTTTTGTTTTTTTAAGGGAGCTGTTTGATTTTGATCAGATCTTTTAAATGATAGAAGTAGTCCCAGGGGAGACAGATTAGTAAGCAGAGGGTAGATGAGGCAGTCAAAAGCGCAAACAGCAATTTACCACATGGTCTGTGTAATTTATCACACAAATGTCTCTGACACATACATGGTACATGTATATCCTACAAGTTTGATTGTGTTGGGCTTATCTACTCACTTAAGATGTTTCCCAACCTTCTCCTGGTAGTGAAAAAAAGGCTAAGTTACAGTGGGAGTTCACTAGTATTTAGTCTGTATAACATGGTTTAGTAATGAAAATATTCAAACCAAAAATTCTTTGTGTCGAAGATCATCACAAAATTTTTATTAAGTCACATACTGAAAATAAGGCTCACCCTCAGCTTACAGATGCAAAAAAAAAACTAAAAAAAACCTAAAAAAGTACCTTTTAACGAGGTAAGCTGTCTGGAGCACAGTAGTTTGTTTGTATCTCTAGGATATGAAGGTACAGGGAAAAATACACTTTAAGAACCTGACACAAGCTAGTTTAATCATAAAATACTTTGTGCATGTCTATACAGCCTAAGTGCTGTACTGCACAGAGGTATCTGTGCTAGCTAATACATAGAAGCATATTTTTTGTGGTCTGCAGATAACTGCATGGATATTAATGAAATTCAGTCATTTGTGCTAGAGGCAACATTTCCCCTAGATCATTTTATTTGTTCCATATTTTTATCTACTGCTGCATCAGAAGGGCTAGTTTGCTGGAGTTTCTTTCAAAGCTGCATCGCAAAAACAGTGCAGGCATCATGCTGTGTGCACCTGATTGAGTTCCACACCATCAGTAATTCCTACAAGGCTTTGTGCTACTTATGAAAACACAGAAACAGAATCACTATTTTTATAGAAATAGCTTATTTATTAAAAAACAAGACATATATGCTGCCAATTTTTTTCAGCTGGGACTACAGCTCCTGTACAGGTCCTTTAACAAATGAGACTGTTACCACTAAAGAGTGAAGAGCCACCATTTTATGATTACATTTTAAATTAAAAGTACCATATGCTGTATATGCTGTAAGACAACAGTGTTAACATGAAGATAAACAGCAATATACTGGCTAATCTAAGATACAAGTTTAAGTTTTAAGTGACGGTATAATTTAGAAAAGTTGTCATGATATTTTTCTATTTATTAATACTGCCTAGTTTTTCTCTGTAAAATACTTCTATGTGCAGCAAAGAGGAGATACAAATTCTGGGATGAAGGATATATAGCATTTCCATTGTCTGAGGTTTGACCAAACACAGGGATATCCAAGACAAATGAAATAGCCTGTAAAGTTTGTTAATTAAAATTCTTTAGATCTTTAGGAAGTAGGGCAGTCAAACTGAGGCTGACTCCCAAAAACTCAGTGGAGATAGATGGCAGGATCCATCACTCTTAGATGTATATATATGTACAATAAGTTATGTATCATCCCAAATAAATGAAAAAATGAATGAAACACTCTGATTTCATCTATTTTAAGATAAGTACATTTTGCATATTCCCACTTTTATGTTGCAAACATAAGAGAGGTAGGTTTTAAGACAAATTTCAGAATTCAGCTGAGTTTTAGTTTGTTCCCATGGTGTGTAAGGAGGTTTAAGCAGCACTGATGGTTACTGATGAAGTCACTCCCCCCTATCCCAAGCTGCTACTTAAGAAACCTACTCGAGTTGCCAGAGGAAGCTTGTGACATGCTGCAAGTTTAATTATGTTCAATTCATTAACACAATTAGAGCTGTGAACAAATTTATTGACACAGCCAGAATCACTTAGAAACAGCTAGTAAGTCATAGATTATGGGGACTTGTTCTCCATCCCTATATGTTGAGCATGAATCCCTGGCAAAATACATCAGTCAGTCATCTGGGAACTTGTCCTTGATGCAAGGGATTTTCCCCTTTCCCTGAATTATTTGAGTGGTATTTCAGCGGAAAAGCTTAATCACCCTATAATGAAAAACAAAGGCCTTGAAAAGAAAGGCCTTAATACACATTAATACTAAACAGTTATGAATGATTCCTCTGCTAAGTCTACCTACTAATCTCTGACAATTGAATGAAGCATTTCCACATTTCAAAAGAACTTTTCAAATACAGAATGCCAAACTGTGCCTCCAGTGGCTAATTTAGTAAATTCATCAGAGAAACACTATTGTGAATCTGCCACTTGAAAGCTCTCACCACTTACCCTCTGTACAAATCTATTTGTTGATGAAGGACAGACATATTTCAAGTTCCAAACCTGATCAAAATCAGAATGCCCTCAACGTTTGTAGGGAATCCCTCCAAGAGCTGTAGTTTTGTCTTGGGCATGTATTTGTATAAAGGTAGGATAAGTAAACCAATGAAGTAATGGACTGGGGCTTCAGTGGACAAATGTAGAATGGGTCTAAGGGAAAAAATTCCCCACAGAGTTTCTATTCCATGCTGTCAGCACAGCACCTCCTTTTTTTCTGATCCACTCCCCAAACTGTTGGCTCTCCCAAGAGATTCATGCAAAGTCAGAATAGTCTGTATGAAAGCCTTGTGATGCCATAGTAACTTAAACTGCCTCCCAGCAACCTGACTCTACTGGAGCAGGATTGCCAACAAATCCCCAGAGATATTTTCACAAGCCCACTGTGATAAAGGAACCACATAGATGGGAAGGAAATTATATGAATTACTTGCAGCTATCTTACCCAGTTAGTAGCCTGATTTCTCTACCTTCCCTTCACCTGAAGGATAAGAGATAGTAAGAAATTGGGATAAGGCAGAAATTAAATCTTTACTTTCATGTATGTGTGAGGAGCTTGTCTGAAGAGTCCCTTCTCATCACAGATCTTCAGGAAATATCAAAAGAACCTCTCTCCTATGAGGAAAGGCTGAGAGAGCTGGGACTGTTCAGTCTGGAGAAGAGAAAACTGAGGGGGGATCTTATCCATGTGTATAAGTATCTGAAGGGAGGGTGTCAAGAGGATGGGGCCAGACTCTTCTCAGTGGTGCCCAGCAATAGCATGAGAGGCAACGGGCACAAACTGAAACACAGGAAGTTCCATGCGAACATGAGGAAAAGCTTCTTTTCTGTGAGGGTGACAGAGCACTGGAACAGGTTGCCCAGAGAGGTTGTGGAGTCTCCGTCCTTGGAGATATTCAAAAGCCACCTGATCAGTGTCCTGTGCAATGTGCTCCAGGTGACCCTGCTTGAGCAGAGGGGTTGGACTAGATGATCTCCAAAGGTCTCTTCCAGCCTCAACCATTCTGTGATTCTGTGAAATACACTCAACCCAAGACTATATAGTGCAAAGTTACTCCTAAGGACTGTTAAACAACTTAGTATTGTAACTGACAGGTAATGAAAGAACAAAGGCTGTGTGGATATTCGTCATTTTTTTTTGTTTTCTTTAATATAGTTTTAAAAGCACGAGTCTGTTGCTCTTGAGCTTTAGGACACAAGAGAACCCCAGATAAAATAATAGTTTCACACAAGTTTGCTTTTTGTGCAGAAATATCAGTTGACTAGGAATGTCCAAAAATTCATGTCCATTAGGAAATCTCCTTACAAAGATTTGTAGAGAAGCTCAGAAACAGCTTGATCTGCTTTTCCAAGAATGTTTTATACTTTAGGGGTAATACAACAAATCAAAACAAAACCTGGAATGAGGATACACTGCTTGTCACTAATTTATGAACATCAGGCAATAAACAGGATCATCACTGTTCCTTTGTTAGCCTTTGTGACCAACATTTGCATTGCCTGGATTCTACCTAACAGAGGGCAGAACTTAACAGCTGCACGTCATCTGGTTCACGGAATTTATTTCCTTGAAAATAAATTTCATTGGAGTAGTCACTTTCCAGTAGAGCCTTACATAGAAGATGTCTACAAAACTTAGTGTGGTTCTCTGTCCCTATTGTGTCCTACACAGAATGTGTAAATTCTACAAGTGACTTCTCACCACAAGTGAATAATAGTTTCTGGCACTAACACGTTAGCATTACTTTCCAGAGTCACTAACTCTTAGTATTATATTGCAGAATGACAAAAGGACAGGATATCACCCATCTTGGGTCAGGATTAGTGATGCTAGTAACCAAACACCTGTTCTCAATTAGGCTGGGCTGAACTTATAAATTTGCAAGTACCAGAAACATGGGTGAGAGGCATCTTGAGAAATCAGTTTTTTTCCTACTTTCTGCTGAACATATTAAAAAATAAAATATACTTGCCCTGATATATGCATTGCAGTTGTAAAATTCATATGTACCCTTTGCAGCATTTACAATATATTAATTGTAGCAATATATATAATAATATAGTAGAGCTGCTGGATCTACCTTAATTGCACTATTAAAAACCATATATACTGTACATACACTATTTTGCAAGCAATCCATAGAGCATCTGAAGGCCTTTAACAGCTATCATAAAAATTAATAATAAAATGTGTAAAGGATAAGCTACCATGAAAATTGCAGAGGAAAATGATGACCTGTGTATTTTAGAGGATGTAGCTTACATGTATGTTATAGTGTTACTTAGATTTACTTAACGATTTATTGAAAAGATGTATTTAGGGGTTAGATAACCTGATGGGTTAATGCACTATCTTTTCACCTCAGAGGACTGAAATCAAATTTGATTTTGGCTTTAAGTGAATTGGGTTTTGGTGGGTTCCACTGCTTAATGAATCTTTCAATGGCAAAACTACCATAGGGTTTGGTATAATTCATCAGAATTAACCTTTTCTGCACAGGAAGAATCCAGGAAGAGTATATCTGAGGCCGTGAAAGAGGTTCCAGTGGAAGAGCTAAACTGCAAAGCTTTTATCTGACCAATTATATCTTTAATGTTATTAAGCAAATAAAAAGAAATTCACTGAGTTGCTGCTATGAGCATTATTCAGGAGCCAGTAATGGACTGGCAGTAAACAGCTAGTCTTTTTTATCATTAAGTGAAGCCAGGGAATGCAATTATGTGTAATTACATATTGTGCAGCACCATGAAGAGATCCCAAGCCAACTCCAAGCTAGCTAGACTCAGCACCTTTAAGTATGTACATTCTTCTGTAGACTCATACACCCAATCTGGTAAATAAAGCTATACTGTGTCCGGGTCATCTCCGTTTGGCACTGCACTGTGCTATGTTAGACATACTTGCCTGATTAGAGTCCCTGCAGGAATTTCTTATACAGAGCTGCATTGCACGGCTGTAAACCTGCTGTGACTCCAGAAGCTATTTTAACAGGTTTCTTTAAAAATTTGAAAAGTGGAAAAGGTTTACATTCATAAACAAACAACAGCTTTCAGTCTATAATTATACTTTCCTTTGTCCAATACTAATCTTTTACTTACATTAGCTTTTCCCACCAATCTTTCAGTGCATTGTTGCAGTAAGTCATTGTGGATCTACTACTGCCATAGCTATGGTATGAAACCTCTCTGATACATCAGGGATACTGGTTCTGCCCTTTGCTTCCCAAAGTAAAGCTAACTAGCCTCTTGCCTACAGCACAAGAAACATATCTGCTTGGAGTTTGAATCAGCAGAGTGTCTGAGACCAACTCAAATGCACAGAAGCTGATTGATGAAGCATGATGCATCCCTTAATTAAGCAGAAGCTACTAATAAAAATGAACTTACTGGATGATTTGTGTGATTCTTGCAAGGCAGCCATATGTGCTGCACACTGGTGGTGGGAAAGGGTGGCATGCAGCTGGTGCTGGGAAGCTACAAAAGAGGCAACTTTTTAAAAGAGGCAGTTTGGGTGCTGTCAGTACTTCAGGGCAGTCCATAATTAATGTCCTCCTCTCTTATCCTTGCTTCTGTGATAAGTTGCCCTCTCCTCCCTCTCCATACCTGTTTATTAGCATTAGTCCTTGCTATCATCGCTGCTCCCAGGGCAGCATCTATTTCTTCTTCTTCTTTTGCTAGGACTGCAGCATTTGAGGGATAAATTTCCTTCAGTCTGCATGTCTGTTCACTTTTCAGTGAGCTACAAACATGTTTGTTTCAGCAAACCTTCACAACAGTGAGTGTCCAGATGCCTCTTCCTGTGTTTGTCCGCAACACTTTGCTGCAGCAGCTTGCATGAGAGTTGGAGGAGTGCAGTTTGCAGGTGGGGCCAGGAAGAGGCTCCTGGAAGTCGCTCTCTGCACAGGTGGCTGCGGGGGCAGCTGCGGCTGCATAACCTGAGTGTGCTGCTCACTCCCTGAAGAGCCATACTAGTTTCAGTAAGATGGTACCACCATGCAGGGAGAGCAGAAGCATTGTGAACTCAGCAACAGCCCCCTAGAAGTTAGGATGTTGTGAAAGTGTGGCAACACTTTTTTGATTACTGTCTAGGGACTGCACAAATTCCTGCTCTATGCCAGAGATACAAGCAAGGAATTTAAAAGGAGAGGTGATGTGTGAAGTCTGAATCCTCAAACTCTTCACTCAGTATGTCTGAGAACTAAAACATTTTTTCCAGATGTAAGTTTCTTTAAGAGGCTGAAGAAAACCAACACCTCATTTGCTTGGGAGATATGATAATGTCCTCATGCAAATGAATGTTCTTTTTTGAAACTGTCTGCAGTGGAAAACAGCAAAGAAATCCCTTCTTTGATATATTCAGTCAACTTTTATTAAGAACAAGCTGGAAATGAGTGGTTAGGCAAGAGCTCTGCAGGAAAGGAACATGAGTTTAGCACAAATCAACAAAGCCAAGCCTTAGAAAAGAAGCAAGCCTCATAATATTATTCCTACATTCCTATATTACTAGTATTATGTATAAGAAGTGTTGTCCCTAAAACATGTAATATAGTCCTTTCATTCTACTCAGCACTGCTAAGAGTGCACCACAATGTTCTGTTCAGTTTTGGATGCCACATTTAAGAGATGTGGCCTGATCAAGGAAAAGAAGATGATCAGAAGTCTAAATGGGTGATATACAGAAAGAAACTGAAAGAATCAGGATCACTTGGTCAAAGAAAGAGAAGATAGAAGCAAAACAATAGCAATGATCTCATTTATAAAAGGCAACTGGTATAAAAGAAAGGAATAAATTTTTCTCCATGCCCTTGGTCAATAGGACAAAAAATATCAAGCTTAAATTGAAGCCATGGTGATTTAGACTTAGACATTAAGAAAAACTTTCAAACAACAAGGATAGTTAAACACTGGAATAGGTTGCCTAGGGATGTTTTGGAATCTCCATGATTGGAGCTTTATGAAAACAGGTTAGACAAACATCTGTCAGGAGTGATTTAGGTACAGTTGATCTTGCCTTGGGGTAGGGGGATGAACTAGACAACTTCTAAAGGTTCCTTTCAGGCCTCTTTCTTACGATTCTATGAAAAATACACTAAATGTTTGCTTATAGAATCGAGCTTGGCACCTTTTAGTAAATCTCATTGTTTCTGCTTTTCTGTTGTTCACTTTGCAACTCAACCATGCTGAAGATTCCAGGTTTCAACAGGAATCTTAAAAAGCTGTTTGATGCCAAACAGTGCTCTGGTTCTTCTACACTGTTACATTTAATTAGGGTTTCTAATTAATCTTCTCTGTGTATTACACTATATTCAGCCATCAATGTTAATAAAATCTTTGCTTAGTTTAAAGACTCTCTGAAAGTTTTCATTTGGAAAGTGAGACCATCTGGCCTCTCTACCTCACTAGGATTAGATTCTGGGTAAAGCGTACTCCATCTGTTTCTGAGATTCATGTACATATTACACAAAAATGTGTGTTGGGGCAAGGCTGAAGAGAGATTTCATTGCCAAGATAGCTAAAATAGTCAGATCTGTCTAGAGAAGCTCTTTGATATTCCCAAGGAAAAAACATCCCTTTCAAAACGTTATTGGTGTCTTTTCAGAGGAGGGCTGTTTATTGCTTTCCCATTGTGTAAGGTAAAGTCTTCCACTGAAGATATAACACAATACTGAATATATTTAGTTTAAAATATTGAAATAGTAATCCCTGTTTTACACTATGATTCCAGAAAGGAATTCTTCAGCAACCTTGGGCATTGCCAAGATGTCCCTGACAAAGGTGAAATAATGGGAGCTATGGAACTGTGCTGCTGACAGGGAGTACTGCAGTGCAAAACTGGACCAAGTATTTAAACTCAGGTCCTGAGTCAGGATGAGCTCATTTCCATCTGCTAGTTCATGCACTCACATCCCCTTAGCACGCCACATATGTTTGTTGGCACTTCATTGACTTAATTAAACAAATTGAATGCTGTGCTTTACTAAACAAAGTACAGTATGTTTTGCAAGTGGGAATTTCGACAGTTGGAACACTTCCTTGGCTATGGTTATAAGGTGACTTTTTAAAATGATCATACATCCAGATGAGTAGATTTCCTGGTCTTCCTCCTTTACTCCATACATCATGGGTTGTTTAAAGAGATCTTGTGGTTGCAACCCTTGTGATCTGAGATCTGTTCCAACCACAGCACACAATTTCTCTTAGCCTTTAGCCTCATCCTATCATTGAAAGAGGTCATAAAGAGTTTATGGGAAGACAGCAGTCAGAACCAATCACCTAAATGGTAATGGATGCTTATTTTATCATTTCAGGCCTGTTCCCATCTTTCTGTTCTGTTTTGGGTTGGATAACATCAAAAGAGTCCAGGAAATTACTGCCCCTATGAAATTTGGGGTCAGTCATGCAAGATTTCTCCCCACCAGTGGGTGACGGTTCAGAGTAAATGGACTGTTTTTCATAGCATTTTGATCAGAAAAATGTAATAACAGCTTGTAAAGTTTCATTGATATTGAATTTAAATCCTATTTCTGATTTGACCTTGAATCATAAACTGCACGCTGACTTTTAATGGGAATATCACTTTTTCAGACTTTTTAATTTAAATTTCTATTTGGCACAGTCAATAGACTATATGCATGGAAAAACACCACATCCCATTGGATTCTCATCCTTCCTTGACTGAAACTCATAGAGACCAAAGACATGTAAAACAGCTCTGGACTTTAAAACCACTTCATTAAAAATGACCATGGATGTATGGAATTCCTTCATGACTTTTAATGGGCCCTATTTTTGTTCATGTTTCTTTAAAAAAAACATGTTGTAATATCATTCCTGACTGTAAAGAACCATTAGGTACAACTTATCTTAGCTATTTAGAACTTAGAGTAGATAACAGTGACTTTCATTGATGCTGGCAGATTTATGGGGCCATCATTAAAAAAGAGTGAAGTGGCCTTGATCAATGTTTTCAATGGATGAGGTATATACTCGCTTTCCATCAGCCTCAGACACGCGTCACTACTTTTCCTGCCTGTTCTTTTTCTGAGAAAAGATATAAATTGTGACCAAAAAAAGACTAACTCTTTTCTTGAGGCTCCCTACTACAGTTTCTATGGAACAGACAGACATCCACACAAACCTTTGCTCTGCTCCACACCTTCCCCTTTTTTGATAGATTCCTCTTCAGGGCCCTAAATAAGGATTTGGAATATTTAGACATCTTCAGTGCCATTTTTGTATTTTGGAAAATTGAACACAATCATTTTCTTTGGCATATGAAAACCCAGAATATATCTGTCCCGCCACTGAGTAGCGGATACTAAGTGGCTTCATTATTAGAACAGAGATCATTAGAATTAAAAGAATGAATAGATTATTTTCACCTTCTAATTCTCCTTGATATCATGGAAGTAACTTCTTTCTTTGTTTCTATTATATTGAAGTTTAGAGGCATTTTTTATAGTCAACTCTGTCAAAAGCAAAAAAGCACAAGAATGTCCACTTCTACAAATTCTTTGAGCAACCCACCAAAACCTTTATGCCTAAGAGCTGGAAAACACACACTTCCTACCTTTGAAGTTCCAGGAGTGATTCAAAGTAAGAGATAGCAAAAAGCTTTTGAATGGTCCCAGTAAATCAAGGCTGCCAATTGGGTTAGGCACACAGCTGGGACCCTCAGCAGTGTTAATCCCCATAGCTCTCTGACTCACTTCCCTTCACTGCTGGCAATTTAGTTTGCCCTTCAGCTCTCTGTCCCAGCACAATCCCACTGCCTTCTGCATTAAGTTGGTTGGGAGTCACATAAATTCCAGTCGCTTCTGAATTAAACCATTGCATTGTATATTGCGCAAAGTCATGTTCCAGCTCCTGAGTTTCTAATGCTTTTTGAAATGTGGGGCTATCCTATCTACACTATTTTTCTATGTATTTTAGAGTACATAGTTGACTTGCAGCTGCCATGCTTCTCCAAAAGTTGAGAAGAAATGAAGAGATAAGTATATGAAGCAACTAGTGGGTTGTTCCCCTGTTGCATTAGTGGACTGGAGTCTTCTGAACTCCACTTCAGGCCATCACCTTCCACCTTCGTTTTGCTTGTCGGTCACTTAGAAGTGCTCTTACATCCCACACACATTCAGATTTGGAGTAGGACAAATACTATATAACCACTGCCATTGCCTAGTCAGGAAGTTGCTGGAGATGACCAGGAGAGCATTTCTGTGAAGGCAAACGAGTATTTTAAATATTTCCGATAAAGCTATTTCCATATTTATAATGTTTTGAAGAATTTTACCCCAATTATTTCTCTTTATTTTCTAAAATCCTTTTCCTGATGACTTGTTCAAGGTGAATATTCTCACATGTCACTTCAGCCTAGGTCTTGTGACCAGAGAGAATTACGTTATTGAGAAAATGATGTTATCTTTATTCTATATTCTGAGTAATATGGAATTTGTGACTAATTTGGATTTGGACTAAAATTATCCAGCTCACTCTATCTTTATGTTTAAATAATGAGGAAAAAATGTGGGTCTTTCAGATTTCAGCTGTTTATATGAGATTTTCAGATTTATGATGGAATCTGAGATTCCTCAAAAAGAATTCTCAAAAATCACTGGTAGAGATATTATTATTTTCTTCCCACCCAGACATAAACACACATTTTGGCCAGTTTTTTAAAAATATATGTTATTAATTCTGGCTAACTGCTGGACTTTGAGGAAAAATATAATAATAACAAAATCATGGCACTAAGTAAACATTCACAAGATTCCAAAAAGTTTCAATTTCTCTAAGTTCTTAACACATCAGAGAAAGTTTTTGCTGTCTTGTTATGCAACCAGTTTAGTAAATAACTATCCTTATTTTCTACCTTATTTACTTTCTTTGACAGTCTTTATCTTTTATAAAAGACCAGACAGAAAAGAGGAAGAAGATGTTGGGGACAGAAATATCTAAAATCTGAAATATCAGAAATATCTGAAATAATCTGAAAGAGCCAAATTTTGTACTTTTCACTATGGGAGATCTGAAAGGGTAATATTGTAGGAAAGACTTGTAAAAATTATAATGATCTGTGAATTCAAATAAATTGCTATCGGGGCTACAAGTCCTCAGACATGCCTTCAGTAACTCATAGCCTCTAAAAACTTCCCAGACCAAAAAGTTATGCTTGAGAAATGTGCACCACTGCCTTCTTCAGGACAAATAAGTAAAGCTGTCATAAACCTTTCTGGCCAATAGACATCCTCTTTCAGTTCAAATGCTGTGACCTACTGGGTTGCTACCTAGGAACAAGTGACCTACCACATGCTATCCCAAATGATGCTATGAATTTCTAAGTGCGTGCATTGAGTCATTGTGGCACTGTGAAGTTCCTAATTGGCCACAGGTTTATAACATTTTTTTTATGATTAGAGAGATGGAACTGGTTTAAACATAGATGTAGCAAAAGCATCTTGTCATTTTAGCTAATATTGAACTTGAGGAGGAATAATACAGTCTTCACTGTAAAAATATTATATTAAAAAAGGAGAGATGCACTTAGAAATCTTTTCAAAAATCTTAAAGATTTTTAAGGACAGATGATTCAGCATTTGTTATAATATAAGTGATTTCACATCAGTATATAGTAGCTGTGAGGAATTAAAGTAAGTGGATGGATATATTCTATGAGAAATGAAATCTACCAGCACTGTTTTCACAGTACTAGAATATACTGGAGGTTAAATGGAAATAAAGACTTCAGAGCAACAGGAGCAAATATTCTTGTCTTTTAACAAGAAACATATCTTGTTACTGTAAATGGTCGGATCCTGTCATCTGATCATGCATTTGTAAAGTATAAAGTCATCAAAGACCTTTCCTGATTCTTGGTGTTTAGCAACAGCTGTGAGATATATGAACAGGAATAGAAATGAATGAGAGCTAAATCATGTGTTAATCATTTCCAGAACTAGGTCAAACATAATCTCTGTCTTGATGTTTACAGCCACAGCTGTCTGTCACAGTCATCCTCTTCAACAGTCATTAGACTACAAGTGAAGAACTAACAAGTTGTAGGAATTGTGGCCCAAAGTATCTACATGAAAAGCGGTCTCAGTCAGAATTTCTGCATTCTCAGAGACAACAGTGACTTTTTAGTTCATTCTTTGATGAAAAGAATCTGCTTTGAGTCACACCATTATAAATTGATGATTACCATTACTGGTTTGAATAGAGCAGGAACTGATTCATACCCTTGCCCAGAGTAATACCTCCTCTTCTTTTTTCCTGTTTGAAATCTGGATTAAATGTTTTCACTTCTTGTGACATACGTCACTGGCTAGATTTCGTAAGGAAGATCGTTTCCATGGTTCTTCCTGTTGCTGCTTTTCCTGCCTGTTTGCCCTGTATCGTAGGCTTGTTGTACTGTCTTTTCTCTTTTTAATTAATTTCTTTTTCCTTTAGATTTGTGCAGCAGCAGCAAAGAAGGGTCTCTCTTCTGAATGCGGCACATGAACCCTCTTGTGAAACAATAATCCTCTATCCTCACAGCAGAATCTGCACAATAATGTGATGGGTAGACATCCTGACAAGTTTGTAGATATATGGAGTCTAGTTTTGACCTCTTTCATATCTAATTTAACACTGATACAGTTAGGTACTTCAGTGGAGATGCATCTGATGGTATTCATTGTAAATGACTATGGAAACAGAGCTTAGGAATTTGGATAGTTTAGGTAATCATCTGACTGAGGAAGACCTACAAATGAAATTTAAATTTTAGAAAATATACCTATCATTAAATTTATTCTCAATAGTATTCTTGATATGATTTCGCTACAAACTGTCCGCTTAGACCAATGTTTTCAAAATGTGCATGTTTATGGCACTGTCATATGGGTGTTCGGGGGACTGTGAAGAAATGCCTTTCTGTTTTAAAGAAAGGTTTAGATGTTGTTTAAAATCTACACTGACTGTTTCAGAATACTCCACTTCATCTGTTGTCTAAAGTAAAAGATTGACGGTAAACAATTTCTTGCTTCATCTGCAGCTAGCAACACTCTGTGGTGGAGGAAATCTATACATAAGTACAGGAGTTTAAGAGAGTGGTGAGGGAAAGAAATCTTACAGAGCCATGAATTTCTTAAATCTTTAAGCTTTTACTCCCATTCAGTTTTTAAATATCTCCTGACAGTGTTTTTTATGTCTTTATGAGCATAAACTGGAGGTATCCTATGTTGTGGTGAAAATAGAGCAAATGGGAGGAAACAAGCAAAGATCAAACACAGAAACAAACCAACAAGGGTGAATAATTCCCAGCAGGAACATAGGAATCTCACATATCTGGCATGCAGCTTTAGAAATTAGGCAAAATGAAGCTGGTAAACTTCTTCTGAAGTAATGAAAGATCTAAAAGTCAAGCTGCATGGTCAGAGTCTGAAACACAGATGATTACATATTTTTATTCAAAACTACTAGGCACGTGTGATATGATTATTCCTGCAAAAACATAACATATGGACAGTCTGTCTCATATTGCTTGCATTCTATGCACATTTTCTCCCCTCAGCAGTGAATCATTGGCCCAGATTTTGGTCAGAGTAACAGTGAGAAAAAACTAAGAATAACCCTACTCAGGAGAGCAGAAGCACACTATTTACACTAGGGTACATTAAAAGCCAGCTGAGCACCTGTTTTGCTTTGTATGAGTGACTACAAATTTACAGTCTAGTCCTTTCTTTCTTTCCTTCTCTTTTTCTTTCTTCCTTTCTTTCTTTCTCTCTCTTTCCTTCCTTCCTTCCTTCACCTTTCTACTAATGGGTGATATTTTGTACCATTGGTAGCAATAGGTCACAATATCTACTGGATATCTATTTGCATTTACTTAGGGGCCAATGAAGAATCAGAATTCCGTTGGTCTAGGTTAGACATGAAAACACTGCCCTTGGTGCAGCTTGTGTTGACAGCAGGAACCCTGCTTTAATGACCTTGGGACCTTCTTTGAGGACCGAGGACTGCTAGGAAGAGACAGGATCCACCTGACAAAGCAGGGAAAAAGCATTTTGGCCAACACTTGGGGCCACCTGGTAGGGAGTGTTAGACTAGGAATGACAGGAGAGAGAGATGACAACCCACAGTAAAGTGAGGAAGTGGTGGACCAGGATGGCGAGCACAGGGTACCAGGTGATGTGGATGGAGAAGACCTCTTAATCAGCAATTCAGGGCTGAAGTGGCACCACTTCAAGTGTATACACGTAAATAAGAGAGTACCTACAGGATGGCATCATGAGGAAAGCTCTCATACATCTCTTGGAAATCAGTGCTACTGGATGCCTCTCTGAAGTGCCTGTACACTAACGCATGCAGCAAGGGGAACAAACAGGAGGAACTGGAGATGTGTGTACAGTTGCAGGGTTACAGTCTCACTGGTATCAGAGAAGTAATAGCTCACATGACTGGAGTGTTACAACAGGCAAATACAGAATATTTAGGAAGAACAGGGTGGGAAGGTGAGGAGGGCTGGAATGCCTGGAGCTCTGCCTTGGGATAGATGATGAGCCAGCTGAGAGCTTATGGGTCAGAAAACTGAAGAAAGCTCATGTTTGCACCCTCTGGTCCTCATGGGGGACTTGAACTGCCCCAATATCTGCTGGAGGGAGAAGACAGCAGGACACAAGCAATCTAGGAGGTTTCTTGAGTGCATCAAGGACAAATGCCTGACACAGGTGATCGTGGATCAAATGAGGGGATGTATTCTGCTAGACCTGATACCTGCAAGCAAGGAAGGACTGGTCAGGGATATGAAGGTCAGGGGCAGCCTTGGCTGTAGTGACCATGAGATGGTGGAGTCAGGATCCTGAAGGGAGGCAACAAAGCAAAAAAGGAGTATCACAACCTTGAATGTCAGGAGACCAAACTTTGGCCTGTTTAGGAATCTGCTTGGAAGAATCCCAGGGGAGAAGGCCAGAAGGCCTTGGAGAGGAGAAGGGTCCAGGGGAGCTGGGTGATTTTCAAGGATCATCTTCTCCAAGCTCAATAATGGTCCATCCCAGTGAGCAAGAAGTCAAGCAAGAGTGGCAGAAGAACTGTATGGATGAGCAAGGAGCTCCTGACAGAACTTACACATAAAAATGAAGCACACAAGAGGTGGAATCAGGGGTAGGTCACCCAGCAGGAATATAAACACACTGTCTAAGCAAGCAGAGATGGGGTTAGGAAAGGTAAAGGCCACCAGGTGCTGAATCTAGTGAGGGACATGAAGGGCAAGAAGGGCTTCTACAGGTATATCAACAGCCAAAGGAAGACTAGGTAAAATGTGGTCTCCTGGTGAACGGGGCAGGGGACCTGGTGACAAAGGACACAAAAAAGGTTGCAATACTCAATGCCTTCTTCACCTCAGTCTTTACTGGTAAGACCAGCCTTCAGGAATCCCAGGTCCCTGAGATCCATGGGAAAGTCTGGAGCAAGGAAGACTTACCCTCAAAGGAGGATCAGGTTAGGGAATATTTAAACAAACTGGACATGCTTGACCAACCTGATGGCTTTCTATGATGAAGTGACTAGCTCAATGGATGAGAGGAGAGCAGTGGATATCGTTTGTCTTGACTTCAGTGAGGCTTTTGACACTGTCTCCCACAACATCCTCATAGACAGACTGATGAAGTATGGCCTGGAAAAAAATGGACAGTCAAGTGGACTGAAAATTGGAAGAACTGCCAGACTCAAAGGGCAATGATCAGTGGCACAAAATCCAGCTGGAGCCCAATCACTAGTGCTATACTCCAGGGACTGATACTGGGTCCAGTACTGTTTAATGTTTTCATTAATGACCTGGACAATGGGACAGAGTGCATCCACAGCAAGTTTGCAGATGATATAAAATCAGGAGGAGTCATTGAGACACCAGATGATTGCACTGCCATACGGAGGGACCTCAACTGGCTGGAGGCATGGGCCAACAGGAATCTCATGAAGTCCAACAAAGGGAAATGCGAAGTCCTGCCCCTGGAGAGGAATAACCCCATGCACCAGTATGGGCTGGTGGCCAACTGGCTGGAAAGCAGCTTTGTGGACAAGGAGCTTGACATCCTGGTAGACAACAAATTGACGATGAGCCATCAATGCCCCTGTGCAGCAAAGAAGGCCAACAGCCTTCTGGGCTGCATTAGGAAGAGTGTTGCCAGCAGGTCAAGGGAGATGATCCTTTCTCCTGACTCCAGCACTGGTGAGACACATCTGGAATGGTGTGGCAAGTTCTGGGCTCCCCAGCACAAGGGAGACAAGGACATACAGCGAAGGACCACAAAAATGATTAAGGGATTGGAAAATCAGACTGGGCACAAATTTAAACACAGGAAATTCCATTTAAACATAATAAAAAACTTTGTACTGAAAGGGTGATCAAACACCAGAATAGGTTGCCCAGAGAGATTGACTCCATCCTGGAGATATTCAGAACCTGACTGGACATGATCCTGAGCAACCTGCTCTAGCCGACTCTGCTTTAAGCAAGGGGATTGGACTAGATGATCTCCAGAGGCGCCTGCCAACCTCAACACTTCTGTGGTCAGATGTTTCAATTATGATGTAGAAGGCAGACAATACTTTACAAATAAGGATGATGAAAGGGAGAGAGTGGGAGGGAACAGTAAACTAGCTGCTTGTCATTAAGGCATCAGTCATCTTAGCTGTGTCGACACACCATGACTCAAGGTCCAAAGTTCATGACTTTGCTCTGAGTAAGCACAAAATGTTGGATTCTCTTCTAGCTTATTTCATCACATGAAATAATTACTTAATCTGTGAAAGACTGAATCTCAGTCTAACAATCTTTATTTCTTATTTCTGGAAATTTCCTTGATAGAACTGGAGAGTGCAGAAGAACATGGAAAGAAGAAATAACACAAAGTAGTGAGAAAACACCACCTGCCTTGATGGATCACCATATTTTGAGTAAAGAGTCAAACAAGTGATGTTTTGGCCATTCAGCCAACCCTGGAGAGCCAGACTTTCTATTATGGTAGCTTGCCATTAGCACTGAAAAAATGATCATTTGTAGAAGGGGATATTTCTGTGGACTGCATCACCCACTACAAAACACAAAAACAGTGGTAATGCGGAGAGTAGTAAGTATACAGCTTGAACAATGTTCACACTTTTCATATTTGAAAGCCCTTTTTCAGATGACTATCTCACACTTTCTACATTCTAAAGATGAGGATAGTCACAACTGTAGTCATGAATCATGAGCATATTCTAAAGATGAGTAGCTCGGACTTTTTATAAATCTAAAGAACATACAATAAACTGGAAGAACAAAGTTTGCTAGTAGAAAATGGTATGGTGGAATCAAATGAAGCATCTGGACAAAGAATTGCCACAATACTGTGCTACAAACTTCAAGAAAAAGTGAAAGGCAAACTAACCCTAGTCTCACCTTCTTTTCACAACAGTACACTAGAAGTATGTCTTTCTAATTGATTAGCCTTGTCCCTTTTTAAAAGCAGAGTTGCTGTGAGGTAAACATACACAGATTGTAATTATCAGTGACCTTAATTTGTATTAGGAGCAGAGATACAGAATGGAGGAGGGCTTTTCTGTTGATGTTGCTGAATAACTTGAGGTAAAACAAAAACACCCTTAACCTTCATTAGCCTAAACTTCTATTTGAAGATGCCATTATTTCATATACACAATAGCACTGGTGAACATTTTTTTAAACTAAATTTTATATACATAGAGTCTCAATGTTTTTTCTTGAAGTGCCTCAATGATTTACCTCCACAGATTTCTACGGTTAGGAATTTCTTAACCAAAAGATTCTTGAAGGAAGCAGTTTAACACAAATTCTCAATATGTCACATTTTGGCAGTGATTGCTTAATGCAGCAGTGCACTAATGAATTGCTCCACTGCATCCTCTAACCATGAATATGAATCAGAGTACTATAAACTGAACTCAATGTACTGATAAGCGACTGTATCTGATTGTGCCAGCAGCCAGATGATTTTCTCATTAATGAGCTGAACTATTAAAAGATGGAAGAATATGAAGCCAACCCAGCTTTGCATTGTCTAAGCTTCTTTGCTGACATTTTTCCATGCTTACTTACCAGAAACCTTTGTCAATTAGTGAAAGATAAAATTCACAAAAAACATTTTAAGAATGCAGTTAAGACAAATAAAAGCTTCAAGGCTCAAATTCTGTTTCTGATTACATTGATGTGACTCCTTTTAGGCTGTAGCAGTTCTGTATTATGTATTAATACGGGGTAATCCAGACTTTTTGAATCTCTGCCATTCTGAGTATAGGAGCCCATGGCTACCGTTAAGAGACAGAGCTCCTCCTCCTTCTAACAAACATAGCTACTTTCTCCACTATGCAGAACTCCTAAATTCATTAAATTGAGAACAACCGATTTATGAGATGTTGCAAATGGATCTTTTGGAATAAAAGTAATCTGTTAGAAATATGTTTGAATTTTGGTGCTCTCAGAAAGTCTTATTTGATGTCAAGCATTGATGTGTCAAACTCCAATATTGTTGATATTCCAAATTACTCTTAAATTGAGGCTGAACTTTTCCCCAAGCTCAAGCACAAGTTTCTATATTAAACAGCATACAAATGACAAGCCTCACCATTTTGCTTTGCTGTCTAAATGTTGTTACATCTCAGTTGGAGACAACCTTTAGCACAAATGCATAATGAGGTTTCTAATCAGTTGCAGAGCCCCTACCACTTCTAGAACTACATTCCTATATGAATTTGAAGTGTGGCCTATTAAAAAAAAAGAAAAAAGAAAGCTGTTGCTTGAAAGCAACATCATCACATTTAGACCACAAAAGTGTACAGAGCGAATGAAATGGGGTCAACACTATTATAGCAATTCTGCCTCTAGAGGGCATTACAAGCTAAATGTTATCTCTGACGAGTGTTGAGAGCATCCTGGATCAGCCCAGAAGATAGTTCTTAAATTGCTTAAATTATGAGATTTTCTGTGTTTACACCATCAGCTATGAGCGGGCTGACTAAATTCTTAGGCAGCAACACTGGAAGATCTTTAATTTGCAAAGCAACAGCAGATAGCTTTGGTAAGAAAATATGTTATCAGATGTTTCCTAATAGACCCGAAACATCTCATGATGTGAGATCCTGTGAGTAACCTTCAGTATATAAACATGCTCAGGTGTAATGACTTTTCCTGAATCCTTTTTATAAGTGCTGTGATTCCTACTGGTGGTTAAAACCAAAGATCATCAAGACATTGGTCATTAGCAGAGATGCTTTGAATCTTTGGCACCTGGCGTGCAGGCCAGTGTAGAAATAAATACCATATTATTTGACTCTGTAAAATCATAAGATAGCAGTGGGTGTCAAAGTATTAAGTTCCAGGCTTTTTATGCATTAGACAAAAATATCTAAGTGACATATCAGCAATATTCTGTTAGCGAGCTGGTATTACCGGTTCTTCACAGTATGTGCTGCTTCCTAAAGACATTTGATAAGTTACTTCAGCCATGCAGCATGAAAATGCCCAGCAGTAATTTTTTTCCTTTGTGAAGGAGGATTAAATCAGTTCCAGATCACAAAAAGTATTTGTGTTTCTGTGGCTGAAAAACAAGGACCATGCAGCTCAAGCTGAAGGCTGTATTTTATTATTGTAGGAAACAGAAACCAGGTTGATTTTGTATAGTTCAGTTTTGACTCTATATGTTTTGCTATTCACATTTGTTCAATTACAATTGACTGAATTACATTTAATGAGGCAATTATAGTAATTGGTCTTTTTATAAAGACTGACACACAACTTCTTATATTTGTCCATTTCTCTGGCATGACTGTGATTCTTTTTGATATTTCAGATACTGCTGTAAGTAATTTGCTAAGTGTCATAGCCAACTACATTTCTAAGAGGCTACATATCTTCCAGACTCATCAAGATCCACAGGGTCTTTTCAAATTTTCAGTGTTCTTTTCCCAGTGCCTTTATCTACACCATCCTGTGTTTTTAAGACTTTGAATTGTGAGAACAGATTGTAACATTCCTTGCAAAACAGAAAAAAACTTCTCCAAAACATGTACCATTCAGTGTTAGTATGCTATGGAACAATAATTTTATTAATAAGGAAAACCTATGTTAAGTAAATAATTTAAAATACATTATTTACACATATTGCAAAAATAATTTGATAATTAAAAGTGATATAGTAAATTACATCAGTAAGAAAGATAACCGCAAATAAAGTAAAATCACTTACACAATCACTTAGTGCTTATATTGATAGACAAACTGGTTACATAATGACATCATCAAAATCCTTACTGTATTATTCAACAATATATTGCAGTGAATATTTCATAAAATATCAAAATTTTAGCTTTAAAAGGCTTTAGATCAGTTTGCAACATGCAAATATTTTTATTGAAACAAGAGAGCATAACAAAATTTTCTTAGGCAACCTGACACATTCACTGCCTTGCGACAGAGGATTACCAGATGTAAGTGGTAGTATATCCCAGAGTGTCAGAAGTGAGGTACATCCCAGGGCTGAAATTTATCTTTTATTTCCTTTCCACCCTTTCCATGCTGGCAAGTGTTCCTGGAATGTGTAGCATCTGTTTGGAAGTTTGAACTAAAAATAGTCAAGATCCACCTAAAGCTTCATCAACTGATATGCTTTTATATTTAAAAATATCTTCAAGCTAATTCTCTCTTACCTCGGTGAATGTGTTTATCTGCAGTGCAAGACAGTAATAATAATAATAAAAAAAATCTCTACAGGATGTCAGAATTAGTAGAGGTCCCACTAGAATAAATATCAAATGGTTTATATAAATGTATAGGCAATTCTGGATTCTGACAGAGATTCTACAATGATTTCCTTAGGGTTTTTTTCACACTGAACTCCATTTCCTAAGTAAGCTATGAACTTTCTGCACAAGACTAAGATTAACCACCAAAGTCATCTGATCATCTGCCCAATAAAGCAGTGACTGAATGGAAGTGGTCACTTCCTCTCTCATGAGCTAAATATACTTTATGAGAAACAAGAGGATTCATGGGTTATAGAATGGCCACACAAAATATTTTGGATGTTATATACCCACAAATTAATAAATTCTATATGAGCTCCCATTAAAGAAAAGTATTGTCTTCCCTATGAAATATATTTGGCAAAAAAAAAAAAGCAGGTAATATCATTGCTACTTGATTAATTTTGTGAATGTTTATTTATCTAATAGAATTAATAGATCTGTTTGTATGTAAGAAGGTTTCTGGGAAGCACGTAGCTGCTTATAAACTAAAAATAAGTAATATTTTTTCGAAAGAGGAGGAAAAAGTGAGTATGTGTCAGACAGTGAAAATAAATTGCAAGTGTTGGTTTAAACTTTCGTCTCTTCTGCGGACTCTTAGCTGTGAACACCACAGCTAGTGCAATGCTAGTTTGCACTGTAGGTTTTGTTTTGTCCTGGGGTCAGAGATATTGAAAGGAAGAAAGAGAAAGAAAGATTAATCTGATAAAGGCATTGCCATTTCTAATCGGACTGATGGGAAACTGTGATACAGAGTTAAAGAGGCAACACAGAGTGAGTTACTGTGAAGTGATGAACTACCTTAAAGCTGAAGCAATCAAATAGATAGCTCTCACATATAAAAATTACTGTAGCATGCTTATTCATCAACAGTTTTGCACAAGTCTCATGCTCAGTCCCTTCCACGAACAACTAAAGCACTCTGATACATTTGGTCAGATTAAACCTTAATGGGAAGGTTCAGCCATTGATGTGGCTGCTTCTCACTTTCCAGAATTAATTTCTTGTTGCAGTGCAGAAGAATAAACCTTTCAAAGCTTTAAAATGGGAAAATCAAAAATTATAGAAAGATGATAATGCTCAACACTACTTTCCCAGGTTCAGGTGTTTTCAAATGATGTGGCATTTGGTCTTCTACCATGTGTTTTGTTTGTAGTATCCTCCACCTAGTCCCTGCAGTTACAACCTACTGTAATGGAACTGAAGGTTTTCTTACTCTTGTGAATGATAACACTAAAACTTTTTTCAGTACTGTTTCACATAGGCTGACAGCTGAAAACCTGGGAAAGCAAAATTTTTGATTCCTAGTGCAGAAAGCATTAGCAGGTATTTATACAAACAGAAATTACATTGAGTTTTCCTGTTCATTTGGAGACCACAAGATTCACATTATAAAGATTTAGTAATAAAAAAACAACCATTGAGTAACTAATTCAAATATTGTATTCAAATATAATATATTTGATTCAAAAATATTCAAATTATATGACAAGAGTCTCATGGTATCCCAGAGAATTCAGCAGAAAAGTCTTGTACCATCCACTCACATCATTTGAAGAAATACCTTATGATCTGGTCCGGAAAATGCTGAAGTCTTCCCAAAATGCTGAGTTCTTTGAGTCCTTTTAAGTTAATGGTACCTGAAGGTACTCAACATTTTGCAGGATTGCCTGCTAGTGAACACAGCAGTCAGGTGTCAGATTTGTGTGATCAAACATACGTTCATCTTTCCCAGGCCTTACATGACTATATTCCCACATATCATCTGCTTAACACAGGCGAGGGCTAAACACATAGTTATAGATGAAGAAAAATAAAGTAGATATAGAAAAACTTATTTAATTATAATGTGTACATGAAGTAGTTAGAATTGTAAATTTTCAGCGATGAAGTTATCCATTCATAAGATCCTCCCACAGAGGAGCTCAAAGGATTTAAAATACAATCTTCCATGTAAATAGCCTATCGAATTCCACTGAATGAAGAGATGGATCAGTATACATCCAAAACAGATGGATGTTTTGGATGTATACTGACACTAATGATGAACCAGATCCATTTATAGATGTCAGAAAAAAAGAACAAATGTAACTTTTAAACTTAGATTAACCTCACTTATAAACCTGCAATACACAGAATGTGATCCCAAGTCTTTTACTTCATTACACTGGGTTTTGTATCATAAAGGGTTTATATTCAAATAAAAGATACCATCTTCAGAAAGCATTTTGAAGAGTCATCCAGTTTTCCTAAGATATTACATATGCCAAAGCTGCAAAAAAGTCTTTGATTAATGTTGAAAGTTGTATTGCTTAAAGATCAAGCAAAATCAAGTAGCAGTACTTTAGATACAGTATACATCACTTTACAAAAACAGTTATTTATGGAACATTCAGTCAACAAACTGCTTTGCATTTGCTGAAATATATTTATTGCTTACTTAGGAGTCTTCTGTTGTGTGGTTTACAGAATGATTAAACTATTTGCCCAGTTCTGGAATAAGTTTTTCCAAACCTTTCAAAGAGAACAATCGATGGTAACACTGTTTGAAAGTCCTAGAGAAATGAGAAACAAAAAAAAAATGTTAAGTTTAGCTTTCATGGCTTTAGTTGTTGCTTTTTAAAAATATTTTAGAGCTATGAATATTGCCTTCTAGTCAAATTTCACTGTACAAATTAGAATATAAATTATGAAAAAGTATGTATATATGAAATATACATTTTATATGATATGTACATTATTTTGGAGAAGAAATCAGGAATTGATTGATTGAATTGCAAGCAAATATGTATTTCAAGCTCTGTATAACTATAAGCAATGCAAAGATTTCCTGCCCTACAAGCTAAATTTTACAGACTTTGCTGAATCATGGTATACAAAATTACATCACTGTGCCTTGGGAACCAGTTAAATTAAAGACAGCAAGATATCCTTGCAATATTTCAATTTTTCTACCAAGGTGAAAATTAAACCATAGATACTAAACCAGCTCAATGAGAAAGAGTAAAAGATGAATATATATTAAATAAATATTGGTGACATCATACTGATTTATGGTAGAAAGCACACAGGCAGGATGATTCCTGAGCACTTTTTATCCAGGAAATGCTCTTTGACCTTTTCAACTCATTCACAAATAATTTGAAAAGCTTGGTTTTCTCTCAAAAACAGAATGATTTCTTTTTTCTGAAAGGTGACATGAAGCAGAATGATCATTCTCTGGATATTTTAGACTTAACTACTTCACTGACCATAGTTCAGCTGAATGCTATAAACACGTAGAGGAACAATGACTTCTGGCAAGCTCCATACAAATACAGACATGGCCCATCTGAGTTTTATCTGCACTGCAAATTGCCAGACTTTTGACCATATCATTTCTTACATCTCATACTTAAAAGTTGTTTGATATGATTCCTCAAACACTCAGGTGCAGAAATCTTAAAATAGCAAGGTAGAGATATACATTCAAAATTAACTAGTCTCTGTATGTTATGAAAGTGAGTACTACCCCATCCTTAACTCTTCACAAGATTTAATTTTTAATGTTACCCTACACCTTGAGCCTCCCAATTTCCTACCAAACTGAAATAGCTCATTTGCATGTTTTAATATTGTACCTTAAGAATGCACAATATTCTAATTTTCATTGTGTTTTTGTCATCACAAGCACCTTCTTGATGCAGGAAAAGTAGTCCATATAATTATTATAATAAGTATTATTATATCTTCTGCATAACTGTAGTTTCCTTCTAAAGATAAAAGTTATATTTCATTCAGTAAATTCACTGGACTAATATTGTTCATGGGAATGGAAAAAAACACATTAAAAGAAAGCTCTAGTTGCAGAGGAGGCAAACAGATATTACAGTTATAATTTAGGATTAATCAGTAATTCAGGGCAGATTTCACTATTCTTTATTTTGCAAATAGGAAATATATTTTTAATATTCACACAGGACAATTAGGTACAGTTTAATAGTTCAGTAAAAAGAAGCAGAGAACTTGAGGGGAGATGGGGAAACCAGTAAAAGGTGTACACCCCCAACATCAGGATAAAATCAGGAATGGCAAGTCTGAGCATTGAAGAAGTCTTCATTTGCTAGAGCAGACGGCTTTTGCTATTAGGATGCCTGGCCAAACAAAAACAATTGGCTGCCAAAATTAGCTCCTTGGGACGATTTAGGAGCCTTTGAAGTAAACAGTTTTTTGAGCTGGAACTAAGCCCAGGTCCAGCTTCAAACTCAAATCAAAATGACAAAGAGGAAATTTCTGTGCAACACGCCCCCTCAGTGTAAGATTACTTTGGGTTGGCAGCTGTACTGTTTATCTTGTTATTTAAAGCTATTTCAGAAGATACTCACAATTGAGCATTTAAACAACTGGCTTCGATTATGACGACAGCAGTTATGTTTGACTACATTTAGGAAACCACACAGACTGATGAGTAAATAAATTGTTGCTGGCTGTACAGTTAGGCCAATTAAATAAGTTTACAATGAATACTGGATAAATGTTGCACGATATGCACACAAAATATAAATATATATTTTATGGGGAAAAAAAGAACCCTAGTTATTTATTTATTTCAAGATATAGATTCTAATCAGGTTTCAGTGGTGTTAGAAACTAAGGCTTAAAATGCCATTTAGCTTTTCAAGATCTACCTCACGGTGCTGAAGGAGTCCATTCCACTATATCATTGTAGCAGCATAAAGGGAAAAGAATTGGAAGCCAAGATCTTATGTTTCTCTAAACTGATGGTGAAATACAGTTTCAGCTCTCACAGCAAAGACTGCAAAGACTGCAATCAACTGTTGGTTGATTCTGGTACACTGATATACCTAGCCCTGCCAGGATCATCTGAGTTCAATATGATTGCTACATAGCATAGAAGTTATGTATATAACCCTTTTGAACCTGCAAGAACAAAAGATGTCAGCAGAGGAAAACAGGCTTGATCAGCATTACTTTCATCCTGCCAATTCCTTGTTGTTTGCAGCTGAAATGAATTAGCTTACAAATACGAATTCTCACATACTGGTGAGATTGACTCTATACTTTAGCAATCTCAAGATCATAGGAGCATAAGGTGAGCTTTATGGAATTTTCTGCCATACATTCTTAAATTGTGCCATGTAATTCTCAGTATCAGAAGACCTGTAATTCTCAGCACCTGAGACCTATTTTTAAATCCCAGACCAAGTTAATATATCACTTCCTTTTTAAACTTGTCAAGCTTTGACTCCTTTCACTCTAGTAAATTGTAAGTGACTGTAGTCCAACTGACAGAGTTTAACAAGACCTAGGGACCCCTTCAATGTATTTGACTACTTGACTGTCATGTGTGCTCATCAGTCCTGGACAATGGAGTCAAAAAAAAGGTAACATGAAGCTACCAAACACAGATTTGTCTTGATCAGCACACTACGATATTATAGATTAGACTTGTCAAAAATTCCTCAATAAATGCTCACATGGTTTATATTTGGAATGTTATTGTTAAAAGAAATTCTGAAGAGATTTTGTATCTGAGTACAGGGACATATATAAATACATCGACAATGTATGAATAACAGTGGCAAACCCGTAATAGCTTGCAAAGCTACATGTGCATGTATGAATATCAGCTTGAAGGCCTTTGAAAATGTGTTCCTTCATATTTCTAGTGATAAATTTGCACTAACAGTGTTTCTTTCCAAACAATCTTGAGGGTACTGTACAATTTCCTATAACATAAAAATGCACTTTGGATTGAGATAGGAATTACAGTCAAGTATCATCTTGGAAATTTAATGAGGTGGAAAGTCAACTACCTCAACCCAAAGCAAGAATAGGCAAACAGCAGCAGCATATCCAGTCACAGATTTAAAGGCCAGAAAGTACCATTAAGACCATCTTTTCTGACCTTCTGAATACACACTTCAGGTAATTTCCTACAGCAAATCTATCAATCTCATAATTATAAGGCTGATAAGCATATGATAAACTTATGATTTCTGGTATACAATTTTGCACAATTTCATTTTATTGTATAAATATAGATTTGGTAGCATAAATAGAAATTAAAGTTGCATAAGGTTGTATGAATACAGATTTCCCTGATAGGTTAGAAGTAGCATATGAAGTGGTTTCACAGAGCAGTGTATAACCTCTTTAATGAATAATATTCTTCCTGTACCAGTGATTCAGAGCACCAAGTCCTCTTCTGAGCCAACCCAAACAATACAGGAGACACTGTATAATTGCATGATTTCAACTGTGACACCATGCGCTATGCAAATGGTAAACCATTCTGTTCAAGGCTTGGATCTCAGAAAAACTTTTTGCAGAAAAGCGATGGGATGTTGCTCCAATAGAGAACTACAGTTGTAGGTAACTTCTGTTAAAATCAACAGCAGAAGGAATAACTGAAAGTGGCCACAGCTATTGAAACCCTCACTCTATCTTCATGCTACTGCATAGTGAAAATAGAGAATAAAACACACTTTTCCTTAGTTTGAAACTAATATCCACAAATACATATCAAGATTTTACATGATTTGATATAAAATTCTGCATAAAAATCCATGAGGTGGTCTGGTTATGTCCTTATTGTATGACGAATGCACTGTGCAGTCTTGCTTCCTTATCCTTTTTTAAGCTGTGACACAACTCACGTGCATACCTCATCTGACAATCAGGCAGCACTCCCAAGCACCACTGCATAGCCATAGTCCACAACCCCTTCTGTTTAATAGTAAGTGTTCATGTTAAAGTATTCCCTATGATCCTAATGCTTGTAATAGTAAAATTAGAGTTTTAAATTGAGATGTCATCATAAGCCTCCTGACCTATTAATAGCCACAGAGGTCTCTAACAAGGAAGCAACCCAGAAATGGCAAGTTGTTATACAAGTAAAATGTTGATCCAGCTAACTTTTATTCTTAGCAAATTTATCAATACTGGTTAACAATACTTCCAACTAGTAGAGGGCCTTCTGACATGATAAAACGAGTGTAACAACCCATTCTGTCAATACAACACAAATGTCATTTCAAGTGCTCAAAACCCACTAAGCTACCCTAAAAAAGATTGATTTATCTGCTCCAGTGTTTCTTTGGGGCAAACTTTTCTCACAACTGAAACCAATTAGTGGGCTTGGCACTTGTAGTGCAGAATGTAGGTCAGCATCAAGTAATAAAAAAGTATTGACTTTTCTCTGTCTGTAAGCAGCATGAAAGGGGTGCCATGGCCTTGTCGTATATGAAAAGAGCTCCATTAATTTCACTTATTTCAACCAGGGCTGTCAAATACTAATGCTTCTATTGCACTTTTCACACAAAGTACATTGACACCAATCCTGGCCCCAGTGAAACAAGTTTACAATATTTCAGTCAGTGAAAGGGGTACTATGATTTTTAATTCCCAGTTGTACATTTAGCCTCCTTAAGCAGCATTGCTCATAAGACCTATTGAGAGATATAAGCTGGGACATTAATAATGGCTACACACTTCTTCCCATGGGCAACAGAACCTATTTCTTGGGTATAGCTTCAACAGCTAATTAGCTGGAAAGTTCAGGGCACAGTTGTTCGGCGTAACTCTGTTTTTGTGGCTGGTGGGCACAGACTGCCAATTCTACTTTCCGACGTGGACTAATGTCCAAAAATCAGGAATAGGTCTTCTGTGACTTAAGGCTATAGAAGTGAAAAGCTAATGTTGTAACCAGTTGGGTCAACTAGCCCCTTCAAATAAGAGATAATAACAAAAGCCTAGATCATGCCTTAGGGACTGGCTCTCATTGTGTCAACGCAGACATATTGAGTTTCAGGGAGATGTGTGCCTAATCGGTGTTCCCTGCACTACAGTGGACAAGTGACTACTGCTGTGATGAAGGGGGCAGAATTATGTCTTTGCCTATTCAGCTTGCCAACACAGTGCAGAGGAGAAAAACAAGGAGCCATCATTTCCTCTTTGGACTATTACCAGTTCTAAACCCACTACATTTTATTCATTTGGGTAAATGCAAGGAATGAACTGGTGCTTCTATGAAGACTTTATGAGCTTCTCCATATTTTGGATCAACGCAGTACTGATCAAACTGACCTAAAATATTATGATCCTGTTCCCTCTGTTCTCTGTAATTTCCCTCCTTAACTGGCTGCCTTTTTTTGCAAGTGAAGTTTATGGTTCTTTTTGACAAGCTTGAGGGCTCTGAGTGTGATGTCTAACTCATTTCCTAATTACCTCCTGCCAATTCAAACAACTTCAACAACAATAAAACTCTTTGATTTAAAAAGACTGGCTGACGATGGTAGAGGGCAATTTTCTACTTACTTTAATGACTTTGTAAGTGCAAATCTTACCCTTTGAATCAACTTGTCATTAGATCTTAAAGTAAAATGATATTGTATATCCATCATAAAAGGCAACTTTATAACATTCTGTGTTACTCTTACATCAGGCAACTTTTTTCTGCTTGTTAGTTTTACTCTTTTGTTGACAGAAAGTATATGATAAATCACTGTAAAAAAACTCAAGAAATTATGTTCGCAGTAGGAAGTCTAACAACACTATTTTAGTATATTATCTTTCAAAGAGAAGCAGAAAACATTAATTGCTGTTTAATTTATGCAACAAGCATTTCATTATTATTATACTTAAATTTTCATGGTGCTTTACAACTATCACTGATTCTTGCATATTTCATCTTTTGAAATCATAAATAAGGAAACCCAACTCAAACAGTGCTTGCTAGAAATTATGAAAGATTTCTAATTACAGCTCATGAATTTGAAAAACCAGTAATCTGATAATCACATACGTCTTGATACTTACTGTATGATGTGTCCAGTGTGAAGAGAAAAACAGTTTGTGTTCCTCTGTAAAAAGCTAACATGGAAATTATAACTCTATTCCTCATTTTCTCCACTGTTCTGCTACTAAACTATGCTCACTGAAGTTTGCTTTCTTAGCTCAGCAGCTGAGCCATGCTAATTGGTGTTTTGGAGATTACTGGAGAAAACTGGCTAAAATGCAAGCTCCAACCCATCTTGTCCTTCTCATCTGTACAAGGTAGGAGAGGATGTTTTGAAAGGAGCCTATATCTGCTCTTACATGGTTAGAAGTGGTTTCAATAACAGAACACTATATCCTTCCATAGCTGTGCAAACTAAGCTGTGACATGATAGGATATAATGATGTTTTTGAGCCACTGTACAGAAACACAAAAATATTTCCAAAAGAATATGATGTTTTTCAATAGCTGTGTTCATTAAGGGTTACAAATGTGTCAACTCTGGCAGTGCTTTCTCACAAGCAAAGGCAAATCATCTCTTGGTCGTGATGGAAGTTTTGTGCAAGGATGGACAAAGGAAAAACGAGGAAGGATTTGGTCCAGTGATTGTTTTTTAAGTGTTGCCTCTCTAAAATTAACCTGGGATCTGGAATTAGCCTGTCCTTTTTGTCATGAGTAATATAACCAGCAATGAAGATATGTGGTCCAAACTTGCATTTGTTACATTTGCATAGTATCCCTATGGTTACTGTGGTTGTCGAAGGGGAAGGAAGGGTAGAATCCACAGCTATACCCTCTAAGTTCATTTAGTCCATTTATTGATGATCTGCAATCCAGACATTGTCCAGTTCTTTCTCCTAAACATGTACTGGTTTTGCAGCGCTCTAAAAAGAAATATATCCCTGGAAAGGTGATGGAGCAGCTCATCCTGGAGGCCATCTCCAAGCATGTGGAGGAAAAGAAGGTGATCAGGAGTAGTCAGCATGGCTTCACCAAGGGGAAATCATGCCTAACCAATCTGATAGCCTTCTGTGATGGAATGACTAGCTGGGTAGATGAGGGGAGAGCAGTGGATGTTGTCTACCTTGACTTCAGCAAGGCTTTTGACACTGTCTCCCATAACATCCTCATAGGGAAGCTCAGGAAGTGTGGGTTAGATGAGTGGACAGTGAGGTGGATTGAGAACTGGCTGAATGGCAGAGCTCAGAGAGTTGTGATCAGCGGCGCAGAGTCTAGTTGGAGGCCTGTAGCTAGCGGTGTCCCCCAGGGGTCAGTACTGGGTCCAGTCTTGTTCAACTTCTTCATCAATGACCTGGATGAAGGGACAGAGCGCACCCTCAGCAAGTTTGCCGACGATACAAAACTGGGAGGAGTGGCTGATACGCCAGAGGGCTGTGCTGCCATTCAGAGAGACCCGGACAGGCTGGAGAGGTGGGCGGAGAGGAACCTCCTGAAGTTCAACAAAGGCAAGTGCAGGGTCCTGCACCTAGGGAGGAATAACCCCATGCACCAGTACAGGTTGGGGGTTGACCTGCTGGAAAGCAGCTCTGCTGAGAAGGACCTGGGAGTGCTGGTGGACACCAAGTTAACCATGAGGCAGCAATGTGCCCTTGGGGCCAAGAAGGCCAATGGTATCCTGGGGTGCATCAGGAAGAGTGTTGCCAGCAGGTCGAGGGAGGTGATTCTCCCCCTCTACTCAGCCCTGGGGAGGCCACATCTAGAGTACTGCGTCCAGTTCTGGGCTCCCCAGTACAAGAGGGATGTGGCACTACTGGAGCAAGTCCAGTGAAGGGCTACAAAGATGATTAGGGGACTGGAGCATCTCTCTTATGAGGAAAGGCTGAGAGAGCTGGGCCTGTTTAGCCTGGAGAAGAGAAGGCTGAGAGGAGATCTTATCAACGTGTACAAGTATCTGAAGGGAGGGTGTCGAGAGGATGGGACCAGACTCTTTTCAGTGGTGCCCAGCAATAGCATGAGAGGCAATGGGCACAAACTGAAACACAGACGCTTCCATCTGAACATGAGGAAAAACTTTTTCACCGTGAGGGTGACAGAGCACTGGCACAGGTTGCCCAGAGAGGTTGCGGAGTCTCCTTCTCTGGAGATATTCAAAACCCGCCTGGATGCAATCCTGTGCAATGTGCTCTAGGTGATCCTACTTGAGCAGGGGGGTTGGACTAGATGATCTCCAGAGGTCCCTTCCAACCTCAGCGATTCCGTGATTCTGTGATTCTGTGATATCCTTCTTTATAAATAGCTATTCAGACAATGAATTTCTTTATCTATAAAGTCAGTCTACTGGAGGAGAAGAAATCACCTTTATGTAGTCACTTTTCAGGTACTTTGAGACATATTCAGAGCCAGTATCAATATTAAAAGTATAGTTTACCACATGGAAAGCTACAGTACATGCTATACCATACTTTATTCAATGCTATTATTATGGGAAAGCAACATCACCCAAATTCTGTTATGCCTAATCTCTGTATTTGAACCAAAATTGCCAAAGATAATATTCTATTTTTTGAACTAATGCAGCCTTTTTTACAAGTAAATTAAATTAAGAAAGCAATGTGAATTTTCTCACAAGCTATTTCATACTTGGATACCCTTGAACTTTACTAAATCTGGGCTAAAAAACAAATGTGCAGTTGAAATAGTTCAATCGCTATTCAGAATTCCAAGAGGTGTTTATTGTCATTGCCACTCAAAACTTCTTGCAGGGTATTTTTAAAAAATATTTCTGAAAATGGAAGTAGATGTTCATCTTCATTTACCTAAGATGTATAAATGCCATTTTGTCAAATATGAAAACATATTGATGAGTAATACATAAACCTTTCATGAAGGTATTAAATCTGAGGTGGAACTATGCCTAAGATTACATTATTGTGTACAGAAATATATAAGGTGTCTTAAAGCTTCTGATGAAAAGTAAAGGACACATTTTTATCATAGTGCTTGTATATTTAAACCAACTCCTTTGTCCTGTCCATCACACACACTCTGCTAGCAACAGGACATGTACTAGAAAATAATGCTCTTAGGGATAAGTATCTTGACTTATGCCATTTATAAGCTGCCCCTTTCATTGTCTAATCTGTTCAACCATAACATTCTCTTTGCAGCAGAAAATAAGCCAGAGCCAAGTGTTGACTGCCAAAATAAACTTAGAACCACTTTTAACCTGCTGGACTATAGCCAGAAAATGTTTAACTTGCCAAGATCAAGTTGCAGCTATCTCTAACTTGCCAAGACAGTGCCATTATGAGTTAAGGAGAAAAAATTCTGAATTGAAATCCTCAGCCGAAAATATTTTTTTTACCTTATCAGTCTAAGCTGTACCTTTTTGAACAAGTTGAAACCTTTTCGCACCAATAAAAATTGTATGTTGATTGCACTGTAATTGGCATATGCAGCTAAAATAGTACTCTGGTTAGATTTCATCTGGTTTGACATTGTTCTGAATCATGCTTGCCAAAACTCATTGCTTTCTGTGATGAAATGGCTAGATCTGTGCATGAAAGGAGAGCAGTGAATGTTGTCTACCTCAGCTTTAGCAATTGACACTATCATCTCCCACAGAATCCTTGTATCCAAGTTAATGCTTTATAGTCTAGATAGGCACACTACTAGATGAGCGAAAAACTGACTGGAATGTCAGGCACAAGGGGCAGTGATTAACAGTTTGTACTCTAACTGGAACCTGGTTACAAGTGGATTTCCTCAGCAGTTATCTTGGGACCTATCCTGTTTAATATCTTCATCAATGACCTGGAGTTGGAGATGGAAGGCACCATCATCAAGTTTATGGACAACACCAAACTAAGGGGTGCAATCGGTGCATGCGAGGGCTAGGCTATCTATCATTCAGAGTGACCTAGACAGGCTAGAAGAATGGCCTGACAGACACCTCACAAAATTCAGTTAGGACAAACGCACCTGGCACAGACTAACTCCTGCAACAATACAGGCTGGAGACTGACAGGCCGGGTAGCAGCTCTGCAGAGAAGGACCTGGTGATACTGATGGAAAGGAAAGCTAAAAATATACTGTATGAACAGGAGCATAACCAGGAGATTGAAAAGTAATAATCTACTCTAGCTGGTGCTTACTGGACAACATCTGGAATAGAATATCCACTTTTTGGCCTCTTAGTACAAGAAAGGTGTTGATAAGCTCAAGCAAGTCCAGAACAGGGCCACCACTGTATTTTAAGATAATATCAATTTAATTTGATGAGTTTTATAATTTTATGGTGTTTAATTAGCATTCAAAACTAATGAAAAAGAATAAAAGTTAAAGATAAAAGCTTAAATATTCCTCAATCTGTCACACAATAAGGCCATTGTAGGTGGCAGGTTTTGTACATAAGTACACATGAGCCAGTAAACACAGAAACATACACTATAACAGTGAAAGTACTAAAAATTAACTCAAAGGGAGACTAAGGCTTAAAAAGAAAACAGATTTTTTTCTAGCTGTGAGAAAAACCACCAAATTTTTTTATAAATTCACAATCAACTTGCAATAAAGAGAAACTTAAGATTTTCCTTAGATTTTAGGTTTGTGTCTTAGAATACCTTTCATCATTTTAGTAGATATAGATTGTGAGTTTTTCCAATATAAACATGCCTTAGAGCCACATCTATATTACCAGATGCCTTTTTTTTTTTTTTAATTTTTTCCACACTCATCAAATGCACATCTTGATGCACATTTTGGAAAGAAATGAGTTGCCCCCCTTGCTAAGGATTATTATAACTACCAAGTGAACAATAATATAGTTTGACTTTTTGTTATATGAAGTCCAGGATCAGTGTTCTTGTATGTAAGAATAGTCCAGCTATGTATGCAGCACTTTTCCTTACACCTCCCTCTCCAAAACATTTGATGTGTCTGAAAACCTTTATAAATTGAGAGGATACCATACACTATTAAAAAAAAACAGTTTAAAATGACATTCCTCTATAGCAACACAGAGAGAAGAGACAGACTGTCACTAGATCAGAAGCTGCTACTCAAATGACATTTTTCCTGAGACTGTCTCCTCTTTTGTTTAGATTTATCTTCAATTTCTCATTTTCTGATTTCTCTAAATACATCAAAGGGATGCTATCCACTTAGCTCAAAGAAACGTATAATTATGACTTCAATTTCTGAGAGGGATCTTTGGAAAACTTCCAGTTGTTAGGAATTTAGGACAAATTATGTAAGTATAGGTAAAAGCTGAATAAAGTAAGTAATGATAGAGCAAAGCAAACGTTTTTCACACTATTCCTATGTGCATTTTGTCCCATCTCAAAATAGCAAATCCTAGTACTTTTAGGCAGAGGGAAAGGATCCAAAATCTCTTGAAGGGGTATAGAAAGCCCAAACAGTTGCTTTATAGAAGAAGGAAAAGACTGGTTCAAAACCCAATACATTTGATTTTAGAGTTTCACTAAAAATAATGCTGTTATTGAAATAAGGAAAGTTTTATTGCAATTTTTATTACTATATCTGTGCATATGACAATTGCACCACAACACATGTTAGTAACCAGAGTTTAGACCAGCATCTTTTGAGGGTCTGCTGTAGTCTCAGAAAAAGTGGCCTTTGTCCTCAGCTGATAAGAGTAGTGCTTACAGGCTTAACAGTAGCTGTGAAAAGCACCCCACCGGATGGTAAGTTAGAAACATGAAGAGCATTTTGGAAAACTGTGCCTATTTTACTAAAATCATGTTTCCCAGCATTACTTTTTTTTTTTTTTTTTTTTTGCTGATTAGTCCTCTTAAATTAGTCTTTGTTTTTCCATTAGGGAAAACAGCTTAACACTGATCTCATCCAGCTGTGCAGTTAACAGGTAAAAATGGATTTTATAAATATAACTAATACTGTAAAATAAAGTTACATTTCAGACCCTCTGCACAACTTGGAAGAATGACTGGTGGGCTCCATAGCCATCTACTATGTGAATAAAAGTGCAATTTTATATATCAGTATGCCTTCTTATAGCATTTTTATGTAATTGTTTATGAAAACACTTTTAGTTCAAACAGAAGAAATAACTGAAGATGTTCTTGCCTACCATCTCTACCAAAAAGTGGAGAGAATAAGTTGTACTGATTCTTATTTTGGCTCCGTCAAAAAGATTTCTATAAAAGCTAAATTCACCCTATGATAAACCTCTGTCTTCCCAGCTTACTTTCTCATATGGCTCTTTTCACAAAGCTTCATTTAACCTGATCAAAAGCTTCCTTTCCATCTGCAAAAAGATAATACTAATGCATTATTTTTTGCAGATTTTTTTTTCTCTGAAAGCTACTGGAAAAATCAATGTTATTATTGTTTATGTTATGGTATAATGAAGATGTAGTGTAGTGTAGTACGTAGCAGTACCACAGAGAGAGAAGTACAGTGTAGAGTATAGGCTTTATGGGTCTAATTCTGAGTAGGTTTCATTGCACAGGTTCCTTGTTGCCAGAATCCTTTGCCAGAAATGCTTAAGAGCTGGTGATGTCTTCATGCCTGGTGGGGCCTCAGTGAAGTTCAAGTTCCATGTTGGGGGGACCTCTGGGGAAGATATTTTAAGGATCTTGACTTGAAGGGAATATCAGGCATGTCAGAAAGAAGAGTAAAAGTGTCATAGAGGGATAATCACAGCGAGGAAGGGTTCCTGCTCCCCTTTCTTGTACTCTCATTCCAAAAGTGAAGGATAAGATTAGTCAGAATAACTTAGAGAAGAATAAACATTCCTTATTCTCCCAACAAAATACTTCCTTGTGGCACACCTAAAGAGTGGGATAGTCTTCCTATTTTGTAAATATAAGCTACCTTCAGAAAGGACTGAAGTTATAGAACAGAAGGCCTTTGCTGTTTTGCAGGCAACTACTCTGCAGATCAGCTAACAGCAGAAAAACTATTCATCTCCTACCAAGTGACCACAAATGCTCTCACTAATCAATAAAACTGCAACAATAGCTTTTAGGTTAATACTTATTGCTACTATTCGTGTCTTTCATTTATATACAGCATATCTTTATTTTATAAATATTTATATAATAACACATCTTCTCTGCGTATCCTGTTTTTCTTCATTTATCAATGGTATTTAACTTATTTATTCTCCTGTTTAAAACCACCAGTTCTTTGGTACAGCACAGAAATAGCATCAGCATCACAGAATATTCACTCATTTGCCACAGATTTGTTTTGGCATTGACATGAAGCTGGTTCTATCAAATTGCACCTAATTAAGAAATTTTAGGGAAAGGAACGTTTGATATTTATAGACAAACATTATTTCAGATTCAATAGTGTTCAGAAAAATGAAATGGATTACATGTATTAGCACAAATATTATCAATGAATTGCTGAGCACACTTGAACTAAAATCATGCTGTCTTGGTTTTGATATGAAGACATGTCTATATATATAAATGCAACAACTTGTGCTAACATATTCTATGGTAGCTCATAAGCAAAAGTTTACTTCATTTTTCAACTGGAAAATTTCCAAACCAAATTCTATACTCCAATGTTTATGTCCAGGAAAGAATTTAGCCTTAGACTTTCTTTAACATCTATACCTTTAACATCTACGCAGAACTTTCAATGTACAGCAGAATGTTGTTATATTTTATAAATGAACAGGAACGAGGAATTTTTACAATGTTTTATATGCTAATTTATTCATTGACAGTGTAGTAGCAATGAGTTATACTGTAGTTTCCTATACTTCTCTGAGGACTTTGGATTTGACCTGAAGTGTTGAAATTCTTTAAATAGTAACACATCTTGGTCTTCTTGCCGCCAAAGGCTTGGGCATCTGCAAAAACTACAAATCATGCCAAACTCTGAATGATATACTGAGGATTGCAATCCACTACGAAATAAGCTAAGACCAAAACACTCATTTCATTTAGGTCCTTCAGTGGGATTTGAACCATCCAGCCCACAAACCATGTCTCATGAGATTGCAGTGTACATCCAGCCCACAGTAATAATGATTCATATACATATATGTGTATATGCTTTATTGCTACCTTTAGCTGGATTAAAAGCAATATATCAATTTTTTTTTATTTCTGCTTCTTTTATTAACTTTCTAGCACTTGATCAGCTGATAGAGGCAATAATGAAATATTTTTTTATAAACTAGAGTTTGTAAGTCCTGTCCTGAGAATGTAATATTTCAAAAAATAGCCTAAGCTTTGGGGAAAAAAACAATTACAGAAACAGCATTAAAAATGCCAAGCACTGGGCAGAAGCAATTCTGGATCAGTTTAAAAAAGTGATTGATGAAACTCTAATCTGAGCTGAAAGAACAGTTTCACGACAAGCTGTGACCATTCCACACACTTCATTAGCTGCCATAATTAGCCTGGTGTTTCAATTTGTTAGAACTGGTGGGGACAATTTTACTCGGATTGCAAACATCAAAAAACAGGGTCCCTTAGACTTCAGAAGGGGCTGATGAGAAGCTTTTCTAGTCTCTGTTAACTAAAAGATTAATTACAGCTGATGGGAGGCTGTACTCTGATTGTCACTCTGTCTATGTGCATTACTTTTAGCATTAGAAGAAAGACATGGTTGACACTGCACTGCTCAGTCAAGCAGCTTAACATTAGTACACAAAGTCTGTTAATATGCAGTATTTTTATTGTTTGACTTTTTAATCTGGTTTTCTAAGTTTGAGATTCTCATACCGAACTAGTTATACTCTAAAAAAAGCAGGGTATTCAGTTGCTAATGATAAAAAGTGTTTACCACTTATGCTGCCATTCTTTTAGACAACTGTATGTGAGAGATCCTAACACATCTCAAAGCCAGTGGCTGGGAATATTATTAGTTCCTTCTATCACAGCCAAAATGCAAAATACTATTCATACAGATTCATTATGGAGTCTACAAAAACAGTACAGTTCAGAAACACAGCTACTGTGTGCATCACAACCTTTATGTCTTAACCCATATACCTTAGCTGCTATTATCTCTGTACATTAACTCATCAGAGCTTGTAAGGTAATTCAAATGGAAGTGAAGTCTGAATTTAAAGTGCAAAGGTTATTCCTGAATAACTCCATGATTCTCATTCCAGAATAGTAAGACATAGTAATACAGCTATTCATAAATAACTCCTTATGTGGCTATGCCTTTCAGCTTTTCTACATATTTTATCCTGATATCAAAGATTATAAAGTATACAAGAGAAGAAAGAAAATAGTTTCTTATCTCTATCATGGTGGAACACTCTTCTAACCTGAGTTTTTAAAGGGCATATTGAAACCAGCTCTTCATTATATTAAGTGAATAAACACTGAAGCGTATTCCAAAGTGAATATCATCTTAGTATTTAAAATGGAGTGAGTTTAGCATTAATTCATAGTCTAAATTTCAAAGAGAAGTAGTACACATTTACATCAAACCATTAAGACAACTGTCTGTATTACTTACAGCTTTTCATTCATTCCACAGGAGTGCACAAAACTAAATTTTACTATGATTTTTCCTGTTCAGGGAACATAGGTTATTCTAAAATCCATTTTACTGCATCAGAGTTCTACTGCTGTAAGAATAATCTACCCTTGCTCTCTGAAGCGATCATCAAAACAACAAAAACTTGCAGCATTTCTCTCAGCTTGGGCATGCACCTGGCATACCCTCTTAGAATCTATTCAGAACAGCTACTAGTACTAGTAACACTATAAATTATATAAACCATTATATAAACTATTGAATCATAATGGGTCAGTGCAGTAAAATATTTCATTCAGCCATCATGTTAAGATGTGACATTCTGTAGTTCTAAGTGTATCTGTTGCAAGAAACAGTCATAATATGCTCCTCTGATCTTAGTTTTCAATTCGTAAATCCTTTAGCAATGTGCACTTAAAGATGAGATAAAAGACATTAAGAAGAGTCTACTTTTCTTTGTAAATTGATAACAATACTCTTCCTAGAATATTCTTTCAAAAAAATATAGCATTTTTCTACATATTGGTTATATTGATCATGGGCCACATTGTTATCTGATGTAAGTTAGCTTAGCTCCATTGACATATCTTAACTACACAAATAAGAGGTGTTGAGTCTCAGTGTTCACATCTTGGAGGCATTTTTGAACAATTATATTACCATATGATTCTTAGAGGATTAAGAAGAGCTTTCTGTTACTTTCATTTCAACTCTGTTTAAGCAGCATAATCAAGCTAAAGGTAAATATCAAATAATAAGTATCCTGCTCTTGCAGATGTTTTATAAAGAATTATTATTGACTTCAAAATACAGCTTTTCAAATTCAATATTGTGGAAAACTGAGCTGAATTGAAATATACTTTGTCTGGCAGATGTAGAAACAATTCTCCTTAAATCCAAGAATGCTGAGCAGCCCATTCAAAACAGTCATCAAAAAGCAAAAGATCTCCCTAAATAGGGACCTTTCTATTTAGTGTGAGGATTACTCATTCCAACAAACCAAAGAAAATCAAAATAGTGAATGCCTAATACTTTTAAGTTGATACTGTTTTTAGGTGCAACTTCAGCAAACACTACAGCTTCCAGCTCAACTGATGATTTTTTGCATTAAAAGCTCTGCCACAAATTACTGTAATATACTCTAAACATGTACTGAAGGAATTAGGCAAGATACTCTATATCTAAAGTGTTGATGTTTAAACAAGAGGCTTTAAAACATTTGAGTAATTCATTCAACAGAAATTATTTAGAAAGATAAAATATACATCATATGTCTCAAAGAAATATCAGCTAAAGTTAGCTCTTACTAAGAAGCAAGTTTTTCTTTCTATACCACTAGCAAACAAGTTGCATTATTATATGAGGAAGGTAGGCAAAGAAAAACATTTGTCATCCAACAGACAAATGACACTGGACTGCTAGTTAGACAGTATAATAAGTACCATCTAATTCTCTCTTTCAAATCAATTTATTCTTCAAAGCCTTGGATCATCATCAAGGGACTGCATTTTCCCATTGAGAAATTACAGAACTGAAAATTAGGTTTTATAAAATATTCAACTAGTTGCCGAAAAACCCTTACAAATAACCACTGGAATGTATTTGATTAGAAGAGTAGGAACGGTATCTTTCTTTATGCAAATAATTTTACTGAATGGTTTGAATCTTCACTGTCACTACTTTGTATTACTTCTTCAAAAATGTATTCTCTAAGTCATTGCTAACCTTCAACTGAAAGTTTTTCCAGACTTTCTTTTCAACCATTCAGTTATTCATACATTCTTTTCTACATTTAGTTAAACGGTAGCCAGGGATATATTTTGTAGATTTTAATCTGCTTCACACAGTTTTAACCTTCCTCATGCACCTACGAAAATAATTTGAGAGACTGCCTATAGTTAATAATCGTTTGCATTACACGAGTAGCATTTTCAAAGGCAGCCCAGGAGTGATGACCTTAAGAATCTTCTCAGAGGGAAAAAATCTACATCTCAGAAACATTTCCAATGGAAGCCTTGAAAGTGATCTTCATAAGAAAATGACTTTCTGTAAATATGACACAGTCATTCAGTAAGAAATCTGGAAAACTGATGTTTACGTCAACTATCAAACATACAAGTTGTCCCAGAAGACTGAATGGGTGCATCATACAATGAGAGATAATTCACCCCATGTCCTGTGAATTAGAGGTAATGTGTGACATCCCCATTGTTGCATTTGACACATTCTCACCTTTTTGAATCTGCTACTCAACAATGCATTGTGACATTTATCAAAAGAGGGGAAAACTTAGGAGATGGCAAAAGTGACCTTAAGCCATTTTTTGTTACTTAGTTCCGGAGACAACTTGCTGGTCCATGATATTATTTTGGGCAATGCTACTCTCTTTTGTACTGCATATTCAGGGACATAGCCAAATGCTTGAGCTCCAAGGTGCTCACAGTTCTTAAGTGTAATGCTGTTGTGGGAATCACCGTACATGGAGGTAGGGGTTTCCTCAAGCTGATTATCACATTAAGATACACCACTGTTCTGTTCCATAGCGGTTGCTCTAAAGACAACACAGAGTAGAAAAATATGTTACAGAGTACAAAAGATGGACTTTTCATGAGTAGTACAGGATGTACTGTTGTAGGATCAGATCCTTGGGTTTAACTGATTTGGAACAAAAGTGGCAGAAAGCAGCCTTATCTTGGAACCAGACAGTTGATAACTCAAACTAAGGCACCATTTGGAGCATCTGAATAGATGCATCAAGTTATGCCAGCAGTAATAGTCATACAGGAGCCATGTCATTGACCAGGGATTGCTGGATTGCAACACACTTTGGCAACAACCCTTATCATCACTGACATGGCTCATGAAGAAACTGGTAGTGTAAAAAGCAAACTCTTACAGATCACCTAATAAATTCCCTAAAATCAGGTCACTTTTAGCTGCCACATTATGTCGGCTTTGCACTACCTACAAAAATGCACTGCAGTTAGATTGGGAAATTACGAATCTGATATTCAAAATATGTGCTAGCTCTTCTCATTGTATGTTAGTAACTTCTGTCACAAAGCATACTAGTAAATATGGCCTTCAAAGTTTTAAAACATATGTAGTAAGGCTGACAGTATACATCTGCATTCATTAGCAATACCATACTGTATTAGAAAATATTCTTGTGTAAATTTTTTTCTAATTAAAATGACAAGAAAACAAGCAAACTCCTTAAAAAATTGACGGGGAGTTGCAGTCTAAGAGTGAAAAAGATTAAAACTTTACACATACATTATACCTATCTCAAGTACAATCAGTACCAGTTAGGAAAAGCATTAAGGAGTTAAGGTTAAATATAAATACGTTTGAGTGTGGTCGGGGATGGAAAAGCATGAATAATGTATCAAAGAATTCTGCCATACAATGACATTATCCAATAGCCACATGATTGTGGTGCACATATTTATGTTTTTGATCCCGCGTTGGATGAAGCTAGTTTTCAAACAGAATAATTCACTTATTTTTTTGTCTGTTTTCCCCTCCCAGTCATACTATACAAAGATAGATTCTCTTTGGAACCACGTGACAACGGCCTCTGAGAAGAATTTGGAGGCAAATGCGTAGGCCACACAGAACAGTCATTCTCATCTCCTAAGGCACTAAGATTTTCAGGCTATATTATTTTGTCTTTATGGACCTTTTCCCACATAGTTGGAACTTAGGGTCCTACCCGATAATGTGATTTCACTTGGGCCATAATCACAGAGGCTATTGAAGTTTCAGAGGCAAGAGACCTCATGTAAAATAGTGTGAATTTCCTGGACATGCAGGGATTCTCTTTTTCACCATAGAAAGTCCAAACTTAGTGAAATCACGTGAGAGTAATTATGCAATGGAGACATGCATAGTCATTTGATCCTTGAGCCTCCTTTTGCAATTTTCTCTATGGGGAAAAGCAAGCCAGTCAAAGATCAATAAATTCTTGCATTCTTTGTTGTTACCTCTGTTACCACAGCTGGGACATTTCTGTCAATTCTTGGGCAAAGAGTCAAATTTACACCTAGTGTAAATCAATGCAACTCTATACATTGTATCATACTAATGTGCAAACATTCAGTATATAAACTCAGACTTCAAGTATGTAAACATACTGGTCTTTAACTGCTTTATGTATATACATGCCATATGTCATTATATGATTTACTGAAATACTTTTGCAGCTTCCTATAATCTCATTTGAAGGGAATCACTATCAAACACAATAGACTGAAGCTGTTGACTGTGCCTTTATCTACACTGGCTGAATTGGGCCTGTAATTCTCTGCCTCTGGTGACAGAGATGGAAGCTACATAATTTATATAACCAACAATTATTGCCTGCTCTAATGGTTACACAACACAGTGTGAAAATGCCAATAATGTTGACTACAACCCAATTTCTACTGCTCCACCAGAAGTAGAAGTGTGCTGGTGACAAACTACACATGCTATTTTTCCTAGCCCAGGCAAAGCCATAACAATCAGAAACATTTGAACTTGATATTTGATTAATGACAGCAGTATTGTGTAAGTGATATCCACTCAATAATGTTTAATTATTTAATTATTTCCTGTTATTAATGGAACGAAACAATTCAAAACAAACAGCTAGAACAACTGTTTTGGAGGAAGCTCATAATCATCAACTCCTACATGTAGAAATTTTCCTAAAATTATATTAAGCTGGCCTGTTGAACTTGAAAGGCATATTTTATCCCAATCAATGCATAAAAGTAAAATTATCCATAACTAAGGCATGTTTCTATGCAGTACAGTTCAGCTGTAATGATCCCCACACACTGCACTTGCACATCAATTATGATAATCATAATCACGGTCGTTAAGCTGAATGTTCATTATTATCAGGATGCTGGTGACAGCAGATTCAATCATCGGGTGCAATGGGCAGGCAGTCACAGTCCCACCCAAGTTTCTGCAGACAGCGTTGTGCCACATTAAATCTGTGATGTGTTCCACATCCCACTCCATTCCAAAAGCTGTAGACGGTAAAGGTCAACTTTATGTTCTGTGCAATATGCTTAGGTTCTCTAAATTAATTCTTTGCAGTATTGGATATTTTTATGCTTTGTAGATAATAAAATTCTGTTTAGGGCCAAAATGCCTCTGCAAATAATGAAACAGTGATGCAGTCATACTGTAATTCACCTATAATAAGGCATCAGAGGAAAGAATCTATCAGCAAAGAGCATCTTAAAATGTCACTTACCGAATTTTGCAAATAAGAAAACATTAAATGCTGTCATTAAAGCAAGTTTTTTAAAATGCATATGCAAACTAATTCCAATACTGATTAAAGTCTGTAAGCTATCATTTCTGCTTCAATAAATACGAACATATGTGAGTGTTTTGACAACTGAAAGACTAGAGTTAGTATATTTGATCCTGTGACTGTCCAACTACATGGGACCTATAATTCTAAATTAAATTCATAGTTAACTGGTAGATATTTTTTATATTGATACTTCTCACATAAATTTTAAGTTATTCAAGGTATTTAGCAGTACGATATTATTTAAATTTTTAAAATAAAAATACTTGCATATTTTTACAGTGGTTTATAACTGGGAAAACTAAGTCATTTGATTTCCATTAGAAGTATAGTATTTCCATTTCTTAACTTGTATATTTTTAATGAAGAATTGGAATCCAACAGTTTTTCCCTTCACTTAGTAACAACTTTGAATATAAACAGAATACGATAACAATTTTCAGATCATAACGAGATGAAAAGACAAATTAGTAACTTTTCTCACACATGTATGGTAATTGTGTTCAGAGGAAGGCTCTGCTAATATCCTTTCATTTTTCAGAAGAAACATAATAAGGCAATAATTTTCATTGTTCACTTTGTTTCTAAAGTAATTATATAATTTACATACTAATCTTTTTGTGACCTGAATTAAAATACATACATATAAACACACGAAAATCTAAAGAAAATGCAATTAGGATGTTCTCATGAACACACACAGGGAAACTTTTTAATACATAATTTAAAAAAGACAGATAATACCAAATAATACCTCAGCTCAGAGGGGCCTCTGACCTAGTCACCACTGAACTGACTTCTTGGGAGAGTTTTACTGTGTTTGTATGATCAGCAATGATAAGACAAATTTCTCTAGTACACTACCATAAGAAACTGAATATATGTCCTGGCAGGGTATTCAGCCATTCAGGTTGTAATAGAAATTGCATTAACATAAATATCACTTCATGGGAAACTCAAGAAAAAGGATGTGTTTCACAGATATAAAGTGTTAAGCAAAAATCTGATTGGTTTTGGTAATATTTTGACATGGACCTGGGCACTTCATTAGTACAGGATAATCTTGGCCATAGCACTGATATACACAAATTGTAATATATTTGTGAAATAAGAAAATGACACAGAGTGTTCTTTCAGATGTAACAGTTATGAAAGTATGATCTTGCACCTGTCTTTATATGACCTCTACCATTAAAATGTGGGGAAGAGGTGGAGCTTTCAGTTTCTTTGCTGGTAATAATGACCCATAAAAGCAGCAGGTAGGTCAAAAATAGCTCTTTTCTCCTCTTATCTCTCTGTTTGGGTAAGTGGCTCCTAATTGAAGCTTCATATTGATTTAGAATTGGAGTTGGAAAGCTGGATGTCATGTTGGGTTAATGTATACAGCTATCCACCTCCAGAGATTTAGCTTGAAATCTATCCAAGATCACAAGTAAAGTGAGTTTGGTGGTCTCAGCTAAGCCCATAATTTATATGCTATACAATAACCTTCATTTTGTTTAATACCATGATCTGAGCCTGATCAAAAACAGCTGAGGACTGGAAAAGGAGGAGTCTCTCTGGGATAAAATGAGTAGCATCAATAAATCTTTTAGATCATTTTATATAACATGCTTATGCTGTCATCAGTCTGCAGGCAATGATAGCCTGCAATCTTCTTTTAAAAGATAAATTCAGGGGTAATTTTTGAATGTTGATCTTTGTGTCTTTATTTGCAATGTCATTTAATTAAAATAGCAAAGTTTTATTCTGATCTGATTTTTAAAGCTTAAAATATTGAGAAAAAGTTCTGACTTTTTAAAAAAACACATTATTTCTCAGAATAATATTCCTTGGAACTTGTTATATATTTACAAGGGCAAGCTGTTTTCGTGGAAATGACTTATTATATCTTAATGTGATTATGATACCTAATACAAAAGAACCAAAGCAAACATATACACAATCTCATGTTAGAACATGGTTTTGGTTATTTTTCATCCTCTTTCACTGATTCTACACTAGCGTAACATCCTGAAGGCATATTCTCCCCTTTTCATGAAATTCCATAAAAAAAAAAAAAAAAAAGAACTGAGTATGTTTTAGCAGGAGTAGATACATGATAACTTTCCTTTCTCAGTTTTAGTGTTTATTTCCTAAAGCTGACAAGAACCTAGAAAAGCAGCTACGAAGCAACAGTTCAATTGTCTTTTTTCCATTTTGTGCTTTTTGAGTGATGCTTTACATGATGGAACCTTCTAAACTTTTGAAAACCCATACAGTAGTGGATTCCTTCCACTGAATATAATTTATATAACATTGAAATTTCTGAGAAACATCACCTCTTGTAGTACTACACAAATAGAAAAATGTAAGCTGCCACTGACAAATCAGTCAGTTTAATGATAATATCTTAGAACAAATATGGCTCTTCGTTCATTTTTAGAATTTTTCAAAAAATATAAGAACACAATTTGTTATTTTTTTCTCCAGTTTTTGCCATAATTTTCTGAAGGAAATAATTGCTTTAGCATTGAAAGGTAAATATGTTATATGTCTTAAATCAGGAAAGGCAACACAGAAACAACAGATCTTTGCAAACCTAATCTAACCAAGGCTAGACTTAAGCATGCTCTCAAATCCTTGTCTTTTAAGTGGGAGAGGTGTCGTATGTCCTCAGATTTAACTTACCAGAAAGACAATCGAGGAAGCTTGGTCTCATCAAATCAGCTCTAATTATGTGATTTTATAGCACATGACATAGCATTCAATGATCTCTGGATCAGTCCCAGATTCACTTTGCTCTAATACAGTAACAGTCTAAAAAAGTAACAGACCTTTAATTTTTGCAGTGACTTACCTTGTCTGCTATCCACTTCTTAGGCTGTACTTCTCGGAAATGTTTAACTCCATAAGTTTCTTGGCCATATTTACCTGACCTATGAATTGATGGGTCATACTTCTCATTTTTGTGATATGAAGAAAATGGCAAAAATCTGAAATATGAGAATATTTTAAAATCAGTGTTACTCTACTCTGGATGCCATAGGATTGATGAAATCATAGGTACCCATGCTACAGGATGCCACATGGACATATTTTCCTGCTATTTTCCACTAACTTCTGAATATTCCTCCTCAGTATTGTGGGAGCATTATTGCAATTTCTCTTCTAGCTGTTTTTAATGAAATTTTGAACAAAGATCCATAGAATTCCAACAGGATAAAATGAAGACTTTTTGCATAAAGATATAACATTGCATTATCAGGTGATTTCTTTGGCTGCATCTGCCCTACCAGCTGGCGGGGTGTAGAGAGGAAATGACCGGGGTTCGACTTGTGATCTGTTGTGGCTCCAGGACTGCATGTAGACACCTCAAGTCTTAACTGGCAATGAAATCTGTGCCAGCTGTCAGTGACAGGCATGCACCACACACGAGTAGAGAGAGCTAACTTCTGGAGAACCTCACATCCACATTACAAGTGATGTACTTCAAACGACACCACAACACATAACCTTATCCTGATGGTTCTGGCAGGAGGGAAACATTTCAAGTGCACCAGTGGTACACTCCCATACATAATTCCAAGTATAAACCAAGGCAGCTTCACACCAGAAAGAACCTCTTCTGTACACTAAAATAAAATATGTATCTTTTGATATCCATTAACCAAAGCTAATTCTAGTTTAGAAATTACAGCCTATACTGTAAGGTATCATTTTTTCCACTCTTACTCAAACAGTATAGAAACTTATTAAACAAATAGGACTGTTGACTTCCATGTATTGGTGGACCACAAAGCAAAGCAATGGTTTCTTTTGAAATCACAGATTGTATACTTTACTCACAAGTTATCATCATGTCCTAATCTCAAACTTTCAAAGACCGATTCCCTCATCATTGGTCATATTGAAGGTGAACTCCCTGATAATACACTGTCACTGAACAGTGAAGCTTCAACTACTCAGTTTGGGAGGGGGGCAGGGGGGCATCTAGGTCTTCAGACAGATGTCCCTTGCTCTCATGGACAACTACAGGTTTTCTGGGTAGGTTCCACAGCAAACTGTAGAGGAAGGAGAAAGACGTATCTCACATATAAAGGGTCTGCAAAGGACCCTACAAAGATTTCTCCGTCCCATCCAAATTTGCAAGAGAGTTATTATGAGAGCAAATACGTACATTTTAATATAAACTAAACTCTTGTGAATGAGGTTTATCATTGCTAGAATTCTGAAAAAGCAACAGGTGATCTTTATTCTGCAAGTGTGATATGAGGTAGAAAAATGATTATATAGTAAAATTGGAAATACATTTTTCAGAAGTTTAAAACATCACTTTAACTACCGCAACAACAGTTGCTATTAATTAAAACCTTTTTCTAGTTGAAAGATTTTCAGAACTCCCGAGGTCCCAAGTCCCTGTGAGAATTAGTCAAAAAAGTTTCTTATAAAGATGGGGATAAGAAGAAAAAAGAAAAAAAAAAGCCTCTCTGTCTCTCAGCTGATAAACAAATTCATAAAATGATTTATTTGCACTTACCAAACCATTGGCAAGTGTTTTCTTTTTGGTTTCTTTTTTAATAAATTATATGCCTTTCTTTCCTCTTCCTAAAAAAATGTATTTTAGAATCTTGCTACCTATATCAATTTATTCTATCAAGTACCACTAACAAATGTCATATAAAGTTAGCAAACGAAAACACTGAGTTAGCAGACTTTTAAATTATACAAAACCATAGTAGCATGTATATATTCATGGGAAAGGACACTCTCACATAAGACAGATTATGGTACTTGTAATGCTAATTTGCACATGGGATGGACATCACACACACACAAAAATTAATGTGGCCCCAGTGTCCCAGAGAATACATCGAAGGTGCTGTGAGCCGGCTGCTCCACTTGCAGTTTTTATCACTTCTGAATTGCATTTTAATAGTACATTTTTCTTCTGTTCAGACATGAAAGAAAATTGGCTTTCTCAGGGGACTGGATAGCTGAGAAGACAAGGCTAGCAGTTTAGGGATTTTACCATATATGCATAGAATTTAGTTAAGCCATAACATTCATAATTCAGTATGAATACTGTTTCCGTAAAATTTACACACAAAACAGAAAAAAATTTTCATGAGAAAAGTGGAAGATAAAGTAAAGGAAAATAATAATAAGCGCAGTTTATCCTATAAAATTTACTCTACAGGGCTTCGTTTTATTATGGATCAGTTCGACTGTGTCTTTTTGGCATAATATTCAGAATAGCCTGTGTTCTAACATATGTTCTATATAAATAAATAAATAAATAAATATACACACACACATATATATATATTCATTCTAACACTTTAAGATGCAACAAACTATCATATGCATGTAGTTTTGCATAAATTTAATCTTCTGCAGTCTACTGCATATCTCCTTTAACACTATAAACCAGAATATGTGCCATACAGCTTTGAATGTATGTCTAGGCCTGAGGAAAAAAAAAAAAAAAAAAGTAAAGCAACCATTACTTTCTGAGAAAGAACACTGAACACTAAAAACATTAAAATTAAATGAAAGAACACTACAAAAATATAATGGTGTGGAATAGTACAAAATAATCTGAAACTTTCTTTTTCTGCTTCTGTCCACAGTTCTGCTATCCAAACGATGTGGGCAGATTCTTACAGGGACAATGATCCAACTACGGAAGAGAACCATATGTTCACAAACTCAATGTCTGTTTAAATCAAGCAAGAATCTTCATTACTCAATGTGCATAAGTATTTAAAAAGAAGAATAAAACATTTTTTTGTTAAGTATGGTAACCAAATTAATGAGTAACTATAAAAAAATTTATTATACCTCCACAACCAATAATAACAGTAAAAAGCAATAGCACTGCAATACACTTTAATAATGGTATTGAGTTTTGTAGCTTTATATACACCTGATACATCTTTTCCCCAAAATTAAAGACAATGTGCTCTTAATGTGACAGAAGAGAGTGATGGCAGAAAATTAAATCCAGACAATGGTATGATGCTACTAAAAATTGCACAACTGTAGACTTGAAGAGTTTTACACAAAAAGCTCACTCCAGTGGTATTCTTATATCTAGGTTTCAGCTTTTCATTCTAAGTGTAAATTCAGAAGTTCTTGAAGTTTTTTAGTACCTAGGTGAAAGAGGAATTAAATTCCATGCTGATGCCACATTCTGCCAGAAAACATAGTCAGTATGAGCTTAGCCTTTCCAAAGGTGATGATTTAATGGGAGGTGAACTAGCCCAAAAGAAGTAAAAAAAGAAAAATCATTTCAAAAATTTACATAAGAGATATGACAAAGAATACATTCAAGGCCGGTGAAAGAACTGGAACTGAAATGAGAAACCATGTATTATAAAGATTACTATTATATACACATTTTGAGGAAGGAACGGGACCAAAGCTGGCAGTGTCTCTGGTAAGGAAGACCAGCTATGCTTTTGCCAGGTCCACAGTATGCTGAAGCTAATTAGAGTAAAAAGACATAGAAATCTTGACTTAGTAGGCAATCCTGGACCTGACAGTTGTGATTTGTATATGTTTAACTTTTGAAAGACATCCTAGATATCTGCTGTTAAAAAAAAAATAAAATGAAGATTGCTCTCTCTCTCTCTCCCTTCATTCATTCTATCCTGCACCTCCCTTGCTACTATTAATTTCATTTTTCCATTCCTTCTTTCCCCTATCTTTTGGCCCCCTCATTCTCTTTCTTCCTACAACTTCTCACACATCATTTTTTCACTCCATTCTGTCTCTTCTATTCTACTGTCTCTCACTATTGTGACAGGAGATGGAAGAGGCCTCTTAGGCTCGGAAGGCTTTCCAGGTGGCCTGACAGAGATGATAGAAGGAGCAGTAGATACTAAGGCCCTGGTGCCTATGGCAATGTGAGAGGAACGAGACAGCTTCCTCACCTTAAAGAAGACCATGAACAATTCACTCCAAACAAACTATGTTTTCCATCTGGCAGCTGTGAATCTTTTATTTTATTCTTTTTTCCTCTAAATAAAACATGTAATGAATTTTAAGCTTTAAAATTAGGCTAATACATGAAGTCACTGCTCTATCTTATCCAGCAATCTCTTTATCTTTTCACTCAGGGAACAAAGGAAGAATTACAATGGTTTTCCATAGTAAAACTACTGCAGCAGGGCAGCCACAATTTAGTTCATAACGAATTCACATTAAAATTGAAGTGTTACTTACTTACAATATAAAGACAGAATAATATACTTAACATATCTGGTCAGATTACCTCTAGTGCAATACTTTTTCCACAGGAAACTTCTTTTGGATCCATTATTATGAACACTGTCCATAATAGTATACTAAATACATATTGGTGCTTTTTCAATAAACAATAAATCATTTTGTATTCTAAGGTCAGTAAATCTAAGAATTCTCTAGCCTTTTTTGTTTAACCCATGTCTGCAGTAAAGTGGCAAAGAAAAACATAGTCTAGTTCTGGTAGGAAGTAAAAGAGATCTCTTTTGCAGCAAATTCTGGAACTTCTTAATTATACACAGACTTATTATCTGCATCCCCAGTGTTACAAAGTACCAGAACTTCATTAGAAAAATTAAGATGGAAAAATGAAGGCACTACTTTGTAAATTTCCACTGGAAATTAGCTGGAAGAAGCAGAGGAATACTGGATCAAAAGAGGGTAATCATGCTTAACTGTGCCCTAGAGCACCCGCATGTATAATACGATTTGCACAGTAACTACCTCTCCTATTACTGCTTGTTTGGAGTATTCTGTGTTAATGGGGTTAGATAATTTAGTATTTTAACTTAAAAAGACTCTGCTGATTAATAAATGTTGCACACTGTGCTAGTAATTAAAATAAATGGAAGAGTTACAAATAGAAGTTGAATTGTTAAGAAAACATTATCTGAAAATATATGATAATCACTGTTTATCATAATACAATAACAGTCCAGAAAATATGCAAATTGCTGAAGTTGCAAAGCATATGAAAAAGTAAGTATAATTTGAAAAAAGTTTTCAGATGTGTTATATTTGTACGACATAAAATGTAGTGGCCATTTTCACTGCAGCTAAGTCAGAAGTATAGTAAGAGATCTTATAAATGTGGAAATTAGAAGATTTTTAAAAATCTTAAATTTTATCAATCAGTGAAAAGTGACTTGCTTTTTAAATTTTATTTCCATTAATACTGGGAAGCTCATAACACTGATGATCTCCAGGTAGATGGCTTATTTAGATCACTGATTTTCTGAGTACACCTTTACTGCACAGCATTGTTTGGCATAGAAACACCTAAGCTGGTTTTAAGGGAAAGTATTATCTTGCTGAGAATAAACCTGTGAGGACATTGGTGCTGCAACATTCACACAACTTGTGGGAGGCAGGCCGTGCAAAGCATTGTACTGTACTGCATGGAAGTGAACCAGCGTGTTCAGAAGTAGCTTGTCTACCTCCAGCACTGAACACAGCCAGAAGCTGAGATGACTTGCCTGATGTCACATCAGAAGTCTACAATAAAACAGAAAACTAAAATCTCCGTAGCCTCACACTACTACTGGTTTATCCCTATTCTGTCACCAGTGAGCCTCATTCTGACATATTCTGACTTTATAAAGATGTTTAATGGGATACTTCAAAGCATCATGCATGTTACCTGACGCAGATTTCAGTACAGTTAATAAAACTAATCTACATTTCTGTTCTTTGGAAAACTAGGCCAGAATGCTGCTGCATGCACCCGAGTAAAGAACTTTTCATACTTAGCCATCCAAATCTATCGAATCCAGCAGTTGGTGTCTCAAACTAGACACTAGTTTAAGTGGTCATCCAATTTCTTATTCCTATCCACCTGGAGGGGGAATCACCTGCTTTGTGTGAAAATGGCACATTAAGGCAGGAACAGTTTCAATTACATGAGAAAAAGAAATCATTTTTATTAGGCTAGATTATCCAGTTGATCCTTCATTACAAAACAGGGAATTCCAGCATAAGATGTAGAGGCAAGCACAATATTCTCTTGTGTTCCATTTGTACTGCCTTGCCTGCCTCAACCTTTATCATAGCTTTCTCAATTAGTTCTTCATTTACCAGAAGCAAGAGCTTTCTCAGGGCTTGAAACACTTAGGGCAAACATATTACCATGGAAAAGAACCCTTATAATCAGAGGTGAGGGAAAATTCTGAATGTTGTCTTCAGAGTACAAAATTGAAGGTATGCAATACTGATAATTTTCATATCTTAAAAGATATTGTACCTCACAACAACTCATTCTGGAAGAATACAGATCTCAGGAATCTAGTTTAGTCATCTTATGCAAAAACAAGCTTTTGCAACAAATGCCATACACTTCTTCTATTCTTTCTCTCTGTATTTTCTAAAATAGAAGAATAGTCAGCATAGAAAGCACTACAAGGAAGAAATACAGTCCCAAAATACACAATTACACAGAAAGAGACAGAAATTTGTGGGTTCACAATAGACACTGTTGAGAAAAAATACTGTGGGATTTGAGTAACCCCTTGTTGACTCCTCCCTTGAGGCCAGCGTTCCCCACAGCAGCTGCAGCATTACTAGTGAGTTAGCCCTGATGATGACCTGAAACTCTGTCATCACCTTCTCAAGGTTACAGATGTGACCCTTGCATGGCTGGTTGAATCTGAAGCACAAACAGAATGATCACAGCCTGAAAACACTGTGCATTTAGTGTGGATGACTCTAAGAATCACTGGTGTTAGGACACTGCTTCTGTGCACTGAGGATGGCACTAAATGTTTCCTTATCCATAATGTGAATAAAGACCTCTGACCAATTAATACCTGTCAGAGTTGGAGACAAAGTTAAACTGTAGAAGACCAAGGCCTTCATAAGGAAACCACTGAAAACGATTGGTGAAATCTTCATAAAGAACTTAACTTTTTTAAACTGTTGGCTGTTGACATAGTGATCTCTAGGGTAGATCTCATCAAATAAAGACTGTGCAATATAATTGTGCCTATAAATGAAGGGCATGATCCATCTTCACTTGGAATGTATAATCAAAACTGATCCAGAAAAAAGAACACCGTGAGGTGCAACCTTAATTATTTCCCAGTGTTTTGTAAATTCCACTGGCAGAAGGTAGAAATAAAAATATATTTTAAAAAGTTAGCTCAGATTTAAGCTTAGATCTGAAAACTAAGTTGCTTTTTCCTCCCCAATAATAAAAGAGAATACAGAGAATAGAAAACTGAAGTATATTTTTACTTATAATGTATCCTAGTTTTGTTTTTGTATAAAAGGAGCAAAAGTTACATCTTATTTTTGTCAGCAAATGTCAAAAATAACATCATCTAAAACCAGAAAATATTAGAACTAAAAGATTTTTTCTTTCAGAATTGTTTTTGAGTAGAATATGATTTTAAGGTCTTAATACTAAAAAAGGGAAAAAGTGAGAAGAAAGATCCAACATCAAAACAAACACTACAATATGCAAATGCAGCTGATTCTAGAACTCTTTAAGTCCCAGTCCTTAAGCTGACACAGGCAACATGGAGCTAATAAAAAAGCCTGAAACATAGCAACGATAGCAAAGCATAGTGTCCCAATGAAACAATGGATTGCAGGCTGCTCATAAGGAAAAGTGTTTCTTTTCTGTCCTAAATTCTGGTATTAAAATGTCAAAGGATTGGCAAGAACAGTGAATTCAAGGAAAAAGTTGACAAAATATGTAATTTATCTAGTTAACTACAAAGTGAGAGCAGGTGACTTAATAGGCTTTTATTATCATGGGACCAAAAGAGTGCCATCCATGATAAGAAAAAAAAAGGAAATATTTTGGCAATAGCACTAAATTTACTGGGACAGACTATTTTTGTATTTGGGGGTGTATGGAAAAGAACTTGCCCCTCTGAAGCTGTTACAGACGCTGTGGCTCAGGAAATCAACTGCTTCAAAGATGACTACAGTTTTTGCACCATGTTCTAACATGTACAGCATATGCTCCTTTCCCTTCCAAGCGAGCTTTGGTAGTCTACTGGGAGAGACTGCAAGTTTCATTGGCATGCAACACCATTTTTTCTCCCATAGTCTTTAAGCTCCCTGAATACAAAGACTGAAACAGTACTTTGGCAAGGTACATGTGGGGAAAAGGTTCTTTATTGCATTTGTTTGCTCATTTCCCATTAAGCCCATCTGTTGCATCACATATTATTATTATTGCAAGTTCTTCTATAGTTCCATAGAAATGGATGGCACATGTCATACAATTACAAGACAGGGTCTCTGCCCTGAACAGTTTATAATCTAAGGACACAGAATTTAGAAGTATGTACACAGAATGTTTGCTAGTAAGCTGTCAGGTTTGACATTTCATTTTGTCAGGCATGAAAGGTTTCTGAAAGTAACAGAATTAAAAAAAACATTCTCATAACAATGTAAGAAAAAACAAGGAACTTACTCATTGTCATGTACACGGTTTCTCCATTCCTCTCTCTTGATTTCCTCTCTGGCCTTCTCTAGTGAATTGATTGACGCTGCCACTCGCAAGGTTGGTTCCAAAGGCTTGTAGCGCTGCCGTAATACTTCAGCAGTATCACGGAAAGGCCCCTGAAAGGTATAGGATAATGTACATATTTTATTGTGGGGTTATAGTTCTTTTCTTCTTTTCTTCGTGACACATCACTGATGAAAGAGGACACAGAGTGTCTGGGAAGCTTGGCAAGACTTTTCTTCCAAAATAATTAAAGCAGTCAATTCTGACAGAGAGTTACAGATAACACTACAGCTGATAACATGTTCTAAAGCCCCACTCAGGGAAGGAGAAATGTGCACTGTAGATTTATTTAACTAGATAGACTTATTTAACTACTATGAAATATTTATTATTATAAAACAATACATTGTTAGAACTGATCAGGACAGTGTATTTTTTCCATGGAAAAATTATTGATGAAATAAAGTCTGATACACAAGTATCAACTGCATCTAGACACTGAAAGAGCTTAAGTCATTTTCTTTTCATATGATAAAACATGTTTTAACTTAAAAAAACATGCTCTTTTCAATTTTAACTATAAAGGTATCTGGAAGAGAATTCAATACATGACTTAAGATGTAATTCTTCTACTATGACTTAACCCAATGACTACAATACTGTAGGTATAGAGTCCATTTTTTAGGAGTCTAATTGCACATTATTTTCATTATTCTTAAAAAACACCCTGAAAGCTCATACTTCTCTGACAATTATACACATATATATTTTCCGAATAAATTGTTTAATAAGTGATCATATGTGTATCTGCTATTTAAGGACACAGATAAATAGCAGCAGAAAGTCCTTTTCTGCACTGTCAAAGTGATGTATCTTATGTCTTGCTTTTAATACTAATCAGTATGAACTCACCTGGAGTGTAATTAGTATCATATTAAGCTCTGGACAACTTAGTAACAACTCTTGATTTAGCAGTGTTGCTAATAACTTTTATTTTTACTATTGTTGATCCTGCTGAAACCTTCTGAAATTATGAGCAGACAAAGAATCCTAATCATGGCCTTTAGTCTTAAAAGATATCCTTCTTTAAATAGGTTATCACTAACAAGTCACAGCTGGAGTTACTGCAAGCACTGAGTGAAGACTGTGGGGCTAATAAAAAGAAATGATTCACGCCTCATTTATGTTCACTTATGTTTTACATTAATAGAAACCAATAATAGGAACCAGTTACCATAAAAGTCATGGACCGTAAATAACACAAATGGCAAATAAGTATCATCTAGTACTTTTCACAGCTGGACAGGAGGATTGCTATATTTGAAAGTAGTTAATGGATTTTTATTGGAACTTTACTTTTTAAAGGCACAGCACCATGATTTGAAGATCTGTTTAAAGAGTCTAATAAGCAAGTAAGCATAGTCTTTACACTTCTTGCAGGTGTTTTCTTGCATTTACTTTCTAAAAATCTGAACAAAAAATACATTCATTTAACATGATCATAATACATCTTTAAAAACAGAATGAAAAGTCTTATAGCCTTTAACAGAATAAACAGTACAAGAACAGGTTATTAAAATTGGTAAACAGTGTTCTGGTAATATATAATCTAGTGATCAAGTTATGAAAGAAGTTGAAATTTGATTATAAAGAGATGAATATTCTGTATTGCAAGATGTTTGCATGAGGTGGATATACAGAGGAAAGGAGGAAGAAATGTTCTATTATCAAATGCATAAATATATGTGCTTTTAGAAAATCATCTTTTAGGATATTGTATATTTATCTTTTTCATCATAAAATATTTACTCACATTCCAACCAGGAAAGGGCCAAATAAGATGTCCAAATAGGTTTTTTTTTTCCATCTTTAATTCCTAAGACCTTCTACCTCTTTCTCAATTTATAATTCAAATGGAATTAATAGACTGCAGCAATACTAATGGAAGGGGGGGAAAGAGTGTTACTATGCAAAGGTCTCTCAAATAAGACTGTGTCATTGTTAATGAAAGCAGGGTATATTGTAGAAAATTAAGATAATTCTAAATCTTCCCTGCAGATTTTCCCCTTTCTCTGAAATAGGTATTTGAAGAAGTCTTACCCAGCAGCAGGCACCTCAGGAATAGATCTAAGCTGATAAGACCTCTAAAAAATCCATTTGCCTATTTCCGTTTAACAAGATTAACTTTAATAGTTGTGTAATCTGTGGCAGAATGGTGCTTATAAACATTTTCAATGTGGCAGTGTCTGCAAGCATTTCAGGCATACTGCCTCAAAAAAGAAATCTCCCTGGTGAGATCAGGCTAGGTAAAGGAGGGAGTCAACCAACAGTTTTCCCCCGAAAGCAACTCCCCCAACTCTATGTTCTATTTTAGAATTTGTGGTGAATAGCATAAATCTTCTTGCTACCAGTTGGCTTGCCAAATAAAAGCGTTGCCAGATCAACAGATATTCTTACTATTGTATCATAAAATTAGAAACTTGTGGTAAAAATTATAATCTACATGAAAACTCATGTTACTTCACTGTCCCCATTCCAGGATAGCCACCAGCATGCAAAAAAATCCCTTAAAAATAGCAATGTGCTTTCTGTTATTAATGCTTTTGAATGAACAGATGACTAATTTTAGTATTATCTGTGCTTCCATCAGACTGTAATTCTAGTTAATTCAGTAATAAAAATGATAGATATAACTGATATATCAGAAACATTAAAACTTTTCTTTTAAATACACTATTTTACATACACAGAACTTACCTATAAAATGCTAAATACCAATTTCTCTGAGAGAAAACTGGTAGAGAGCTAACTTTTGTTCTCTTAAACATATATAACTCGTATTCTCATATAAAATAACCATCCCTATGAGCAATGAAAATTTTAGCTATCTGAATGAACAGCAAAGTAACAAGTGACTTGCATGGGGCCTGATACATATGAGAAAAAGAAGAAGCCTGGTGACAAAAAGTGCTATCACAGAGAACTAGGACACAAGGATAGCTAGTAATTAAATTCCTTACTGTCACACCAGACAACTTTCAGTCTGATGCATTCTGATGGGTTTTCATTTCCAGCTGTTTCATCAGCTCAAACCAGTGTCCTTTTCTTAGACATACAACCCTAAATTGTCAAAGTGTTGTGCAGGGATTTAGCCGTGTGACTCCCATTAACATCAATAAGAGTCACGCAGCTAAATCCACGTGCTGTGCTTTGAAAATTTACCCCACAGTGTATATCCCAGGGTGCTGAAAGGATTAAAGTATTATATAGTAAAATCCCTCTTTGAGGTGGGGAAAATAAACAGAACTCTTCTGGTTTGTTCTAAAGGTTTGTTCTATCTGTGCATGACTGCTCTGTGTGTGTCAAAACTTAGAAAGTTCTACAAAATATTCCAAATCAGAACAGAAGCTGGTAAGATACTTTATACACAGCAAAGTGCTTTTGCAAGAGCAGCTTAACAATGGAAGAATTCTCCTCTTTATCTAAAAGCATGATTCATGTACCATGCACACTAGGTAAAATATTCCTCTCTGTCCTGAGAAACCTACATAGCATTCAGTCACATCCCACTGAAAGATGGTCATAGCACCTTTGGTCCCAGTAGGTAAGGTTATAATGTCATATTTCTTTGATTTTGAATTTACATTCAACTCCAAACTCTCTGATCACCTATACTGTCTATCTGTTGGCTCGCATTTTGTCTTGGGTCCAATATGAGTCAATGAGCTCCTTAGATGAGGAAGCTCAAACAGTCAAGGTGGGGCAGGGCAGAAATGAAGGACAAAGACAGAGAACTGTCTTGAAACTGATCCTTACTGTTATAAGCAGTATGGATCCAGCATGGCTCACCTCTACTTCTCCAGCGGTATGCTGGCAGACCTGCATCTGCTCCTCATGCTCTAACCCAGTTGCCCTTGCCTTCTCTTCCCACCACGAATACACGCTCAGCCTGCTACAGATAAGTAAGGCATGATGTAGAGGTGAGAAGAGTCCGTTCCGTGTGGGTTAGCCAGTGAACCCAAGTCTGTCTATTGAAGAGCAGTGCGGATGCAAGCAATAAGCCACAGGCAAATTATGGCAGATGGCATGGCTGCACATGGTTTGAACCCAGCAGTAGTTCAAACTTAAAGACTATATATATCACCTCTACCAAGGACTGTCATAATACAGTGGGAATGGCCATGTCAATTAAGAGGAGTAAAATACCTATAAACATATATTATACATTGTTTATTGCTCATTATTGTTGTTTAATTTCTGAAGCTAAAAGACAGCTTCAGTGGAACTTACTTAGAAGGACTCATTTAGAAGCATTTTCTTTCTAACCAAAATATTGAAGAGAAAATTTAAAGACAGGATGGAATTAAAAAAAAAAAGTATCAGAGGTTCTGAAGACATTGCAGTCATTCAAAGTTAAACAGGCTCTAGTAGCATAGGAAAGCGTGAGGTAAGCAGCAGTTCAGTAGATTTGGCAATCTGAAAAATTCTGCAGAATACAGGGAAAGACAGAATACTTTTAACCCCATAGTAACCATATCAGGCATTTACTAGCAAAAATTATATTCCTGAAAAAATATCCACTCTTACTGTCATCAAGTCAGCAACATAAAGGTCTCAAAGGTCTATCTGCTGTGTTTATTCGGCATATTCCGGGCAAGTTTAGATAACAAGGTAGCGTAAACTGTGTTGTCATCTTATGGGATATTTACTCTGATGCCTTATCTCAGAGACATCCGTTACTTTATAGAAGAGAAAAAAGCTGTCTGCAACATATGTTGACATCAACTGAAATTAAAATTGAGACCATGATAGCTAAGAATGGGAGCTGGACTACTTGGAGAATTGTGCAGAACATGTAGAAACTTTTGTAATTAAAGCTGACACATAGTAGGGTCTCAAAAGAGCAGAAACTATTTTATTTTGAGAGGCTGTCTCTTGGCCTTCACGTGGAAAACAATCTTAAAAAGAGGAAAAAAAATTTTTCAACCGGTTAACTTGTCTTATCATCCTTCATTTCTACCATTTTAAGTTTTATTAATTTAAAATTGTAATTTCAGAATTCTACCTCCAATGAATTGCAATAAAGATATTCAGTTATATCAGATCTTCCCTTTGAAATCTCTGAAGTGCTGTTCTTTTACCAAAGGACAAAAGTAAAGTCTAAGGAATCATATTTTCTTGCTTTTACATACCACCTAGGCTTTCTTTTCTTTAAAACAAATCTGTTTCAAAAACTTTATATCCCAAATGCAAGCACTAATACTATAAATAAAAGCTGCCTACAAGACACAGAAATGCTACCTGAGGTTTCTGTCTGCCAATAGGTGGCAGAGGCTGTGCTGCAGGGAAAGTCGGAGACCTTGTACAATTTGACCAGTCACAGAGCTCACATATGAGGTGATTCTTTGCTGGCTGCTGGCTGTGGCTTAATGGCTTTGACTTCCGTAACAGGAGTTCCATTGGATCCGGGGATTTACTGAATGGTGAATTGTATATGCCTGCAATCTGAATAGAAGATGGGGTTATCTTTGACTTCAACTAATTTAAATTTTTTTACTGATTTTATTCTACAGATCAAAACAAGATGAAAAGCTATACAATAAACACTTCCACAAAATGTTTCTGATGACTCCTGACATGGGATAGATTTACAGATTAAATGCATCTCTGGGCAATTCCACTACAGTTACAAAAGGGTTTAAATATGATCATCTGAAGTATAATACAGGTTTCAGCCCTTGCAATGGGAATAACTTTCATTTTATGGAAGCAAGAATTACACAGCTGAGCTTCATGGATCTCAAATCTATCTTTTCTTTCAGTCATATTCAATCTTTCATCTTCCACTGTAGTAGTCAAACAAACATACCAGTTTTTCCTTAAAAATTATTAAATGTGTACAAATTTGGCTGTAGTTTTAAAGTAAAAGTACTATATTTGCATTGGAGTTTGAAGTATTATATGCACAATAGGAATAAAAACATTACCTGTTATTTCCAAGAACATACTTAAAGAGTAAAAAAATGTTTATACAAGGAAACAGATAACTCATGTCCCTTTGAACACTGTGCTAGCTGACTCACAATGTGGACTCAAGACAACGGCAATTACAGTATTTTTAGAAGTAAAGTTGATTGATTAGGTAAGGGAAAATACAAGAAGATTTACTGAATACCAAAAAACAGAAATTGCTTTTTCCTGCAAAAAGTTCACATTAATTTCCTTTGATTATTCAAATGTATTTAGCTTTACTAGTATAAAACTCTCAAAAAAAAAATTAGAATTGAATTCTCAATTGAGAATTGAACCAAAAAATTCACATTCTTCACAGTGAATTTTTTATTTCATATTTTCAGGATATAGAAGCAGTATGCTATTCAGTAATTGCTTCACTATTGTATTATTTTTATGTAATGTAACATTTACTTATGTAAAGCACAGATTTCAAATTCTGAATTAGTAATCTCTGTCATTAACAACCTGTGAGTATCTAGGAAGTCAAAATTTTATGATAGACAATTCCCAAATCATTCTGAAAAATAGCGCATGTAGGAATTTTATCATTTGTGTAAAAATGATTCACAGATAGACATATGTGAGTTTACTGAATAAATTATGAGCAGTTAGATATTCGTTCTGGTTTAATAACTACTGATTTATGTGCTAAACATCAGAATTGCTGTATCGTATTGTACAAAGTCACTGCATCTCCAATAAATCAGATGACATCTGTTTAAAATACACCTGGCAAAAATTAATTTAAAAATCTTGAATTGCTTTAAGGACAATTAATATTTTCCACTACAATATACTTGGAGTATTCTTAAGGCTTTTAGACTATATTTGCTCAGTTAAAATACATTGCATTTTGCTTTTATCATATTTTTAATTGCTAAGAACTACTGAATAAACATAGTAGGAAAATACATTAGTTTAAAGGTGTGGGAAAGGTAAGGAAAAGAGTAAATGTTTATAATCTTGCATTTCTTTTCTGGCACACTACTGAGGACCCCTGAGAAAACTAAGTAGAGCATCAGCTTCCTCATAAAGTATTAACCTCTTGGGGCTGAGAGGATTGAATGCTCCCCAATTAGCTCTAATGCATTTTTCATTAGCATATCCTACAGGGAAATTCCAAATTCTGGTGTCAAAAAAGTTAAATAAGGCCCATATAAAAGTTACTGTTTAATGGACAAAGATATTCAGAAATGGTAGCTTATTCAAAATATTGTTGGTAAATTTATGGGCTAAATTCTCCAACTCTGTAAGTGATCTGGCCCTAATGATAATTTATTTAGATCCTGCGTTATGTGTTCCCCTGCTAGTGCAAATCCTATAAACTGTTCCACTCTACTATTGGTGTAAATGTGTGATGGGAAAGAGGACATGAATAGAGATATGTGGTAGAAACATGTTTATGCCAAACAACCACTGAATGCTCCTTCAGCTCTATAGGATGCCAAACTAAAATGGCAGAGATCCAGGCTTTGAATAGCAGGCAAGCAGGGTCAGCGGAGTGTATGCAAAACTGCAGGCCCATCTGTGTGATCTGTAGAATTCATCTGCATCTTAAAATCTGGTTCTACAAGTCTGGCTCTTATTCACATAAACAACTCATAAAGTTACAAATTCTCCTTATGTTGTTACTGATTATTTTTGTAGTATTTCATTCATTCATTAATTATATTTTTGCTTGAAGACATCCAGTAATCTACAAGTGCTACATCAACTCAAGTTCCACATATTGTCTCTGGCTTTTATTGTACTGTCCCACAACTATTGAATGCATTTCCACTAAATGTTTGCTATGTAGTTAATAAAAAGTTGTTGCATAAAATGCCCCAGACAAGCTCTTCCATATAAATTGGGTTCCATGCTGGAGATGTGTGAAGCAACTCTGTACCATAGGCATTATGGCTTTTTTACCCACTCATCCTACCAGGGCAACCAGATCTGCCTACATACCGATCATTCAATTTTTGCCTTCACTCAGTTGCTGATAGTAAATTAGAAAAGTGATTGCCTGTCATTGTCTTCTTTTCAGTAAACTGCTCATTGTATTGTCACTTAATCTTTCCACCCTGGGCCATCTGTGTCCGGTTGTTGTATTCTGTTTAATGTGGAGACAGTGCATTCCAGTCATGTCATGACCGTAGAGGTCCCCAGCTCAATGAGATACTGCTTTCTGACTGTATGTCTGTGAAACTCATCACATTTCATAGAAAACTACAGTATCACTGAAAATAAAGTTTTTCAGAAGAAAAACATCTCCACATTCACCACTGAGAATCAGGATGGCCTAGAATAAACCACTATGGCATAATAATGGCTCTCCGAAGTTGGCAGGCATATATGTGTTCACGAGTAGCAAATTCAGATTAGGGCTTCATCTGCCCAAAATGTTCACCATTTTTTAAGCTTTAATTAAAAAATGCTGAGGACCAAACTGGTTAGGAATTTTAACCTAAGAAAATTTAGATTATTTCAATCTACGTGATTATAATTTGCTCTTTTTTTTCCCCAAAGGGAAAAAATTCAACAGCTTAAACATTTTAAACATTTTTCCTCTCAAAAATTATAGCAAGAATAACTTTAAAGTGATCTGTTATCTGCGCTCCAAGACATGGTGTTGCTTCTGCTATTTCATAATTTGAGAAGTATAAATGGCACCATGAGTATAATGACTTTCTGAAACTGCATTTTGTAATCTATATTGAGGTACAATGTATGTTCTACTTGATATTTCTTTGTTTAACTGTTTGGCAGCAGAGAGAATAGGGTTGAAACACTGTAAAATGCAGCTGAGTATCTCCATGTGCACAAATGTCCCCAATTATGAAAACAGACTTGGAGTCCTAGTGAGGCCAATTGGACACTATGCAGGAAGTTGCTTCTTCTGCAGTTGAATCTCTTTGTTAGATCTGGGTCAAAATTAATTATGAAGTGCGTTTTTAAGTAATCATTTTTCAAGCAATCCTTGTTAATTGCTTTACATTTTAATTATATATGTTTAAGTATTCAAACAGACAGATAGCAGAGCAATCAGCAGAGTTCGCATCTAGATTGATAAAATTAATACTAATTTTCTCTAAATTCCCCAAGGTTTGTGGCAAGGTTTTAGGCCCAGATTTAAAAATGTGAAAGTTTGGCAGGAGAGAAGAGCAGACAAGTTTGATTCTATTTTCCAGTTCAGACCCATCTCTGGCAAAATTGCTTCCATTCATTTTAAAATATCTCTGCAAAACAGTCTTATTTCTGCAAATTTGTGCACTGAATGCTGTGTGTTGATGGATGCCCTACTCACTGTATCCTCTGCAGGGAGATGGCAGCTTGAAGAAATCTAAGAATCTGGAGAATCAAAGCCTTTGGTACTTAATAAATGTGTATATTTTCTTGAGACCAGCACAAAATGTTAAAAGCATTATTTTTTCCCCCCTACTTTAACATAATAGTCGCTCAACTACAAAACCATTGTAGTTAATACTGCTTTTTCAGTGGCAGAAAAGTGACAATCTTAACAAATTACCTCATACTTTGACTCCAATATTTTCTCCACCTTTAGACAAAGTCTGTAAGAAAAATATGTTACCCTCCAAAATATTACTATAGGTTACAGCAAGTACTTCTTGTCTGTAGGGAGAATGATACATTTTTCTATACCCATGTTCTTTACTACTAAGAAAGGCCTCTGTCAAAGCCAGCTTTCTGGGACTTCATTTCCAGGAACAATTTTCTAAAGTGACAAACACTATGGGGAAATCTGTGCTAACTGTTAAAAAACCTACAACTGAATTATTTGCAGTACTGTCATGCTAACTTCCAACTCAATAAGACCAAAGAAATCTCAGGAGGGGACTCTGCTAATAGCTTCTTACTGACCTCCTTATATCAGGCCCTTCTGCTGAATGGTGGCCCAGTGGTGAATATGGCAAATGAGCTGTGAAAGCACAGATTTTTTTTTTTAAGACTATGGTTCTGACTCGTCAGGGAAAATAAAAAAAGGAGAGAAATGAGTTATATAATAGATATATTTTTCCCCTAGAATTCTCTGCCTCAGACCTTCCATCATGGAAACCCAAGCATGACCTGGAATATTAATTGTGTCAGGTCAAGCATACTAGCAAAGGTACCATTTGTTACCCAGTCATCCTTAGCATTACATTAATATTTTGAATCATTTTGCATTTCTAACACTCTATCTTCTAGTTTCCTCCCAATCATTTTCTTATCTTTATAATTAATTGTGGCACATAAAGAAAGAAAAAAAACATAAGAAAACAAACACGAATTTACTGAATATTATCTAAATAAAGATTTTCTGTTTGTTTTTTTTTCAGTATTACTTCCATCTCTAATCCTAAATTTACTCTAAGCTATAGAATATCCATTTTTTCCTTTTCCTGTTTATCATTTCCATGAGGAGACAAAGACTTAATTGATTCAGAATACAATAAAATAATGATTTAGGAGCTTTACTTGAAAACAATGAAGAAGGAGCAGAAAAGGAAATAGAAAGAAGGGAGTAAGAAAGGAAAGAAAGAAAAAAGGTACAGTAGAAAAGAGAAAGACTAGACTTTGTCGACTGTCCTGGATAGTTCCTCAGGAAGGATTGGTGACCATGAGTGGTATAATAAAACATGAGCAGTTTTAGATGTTGGAAATTTTATTTATGTTTTAATCTTATTTCTTGACCTTAAGATATTAAAATCTACATCTAAGGTTCTAAATAACAAAATATGCCCTAACAGATACAGTGTAGCTACTATACTGTAAATATTTACACACATGCAAAATTAAAAATCAATGAAATTGAGTTTAAGATAAAATGTAGGCAGGAAGTCAATAGAATGTGTATCCTCATATCTTTAAAATACTTTTTACTGTAATTTAACTAAACTATAACAAAGGTATGCTCTGTTTTGAATATTCTGCCTGAAAGTCTGAATATATGTCTCTTTTAACAGTCATTTAGTCTTGAAGAAAATAGCTTTGAGGGTGCAAGTCTTAGTAAGTGATTACCACAGTACAAAGCTAAATAAAGTTCTATTTTCTCAATCTGCTCTTTTAATGAGGATTTAAATGACTCCTTCTTCAAAACACATTTTGTACATCATAGCATATTTTGAAGGAGAAGGAAAAGAGGTCAACAAAATAGGAACTTAACTTGAAAATACTTTTTTGCTCCATTGTAATTTGTAAAAAAACTAAGTAAGCTGAGAGAAGACAGAAGAGATCTTTAAAAGCCATAAAAGTAAAAGCATGAAGGAGAGCTGTGAATGAAATATTTGCTATAGATGGGATTGCTGAATCAACACTGACCAGTGCACTTCATCATAATTATCAGGACATACTACTGCCAGGGGATTTATAAAAATCCCACTCAGCAAATAATTGCCCTGCTGTTAGGAGATAGTCGGAGTGTTAACACACTGTCACAGTCCAGCATTTAGTAAGATATTCAACATTCAATTACTCTTGCTGAGAACTAAAAGGAAACATGATCATTTCTCAGCTACTGCAGTTTGCTTCCACATGAATTTCAGTGAACAATCTTGCTAATCCCCAGATATATTTTCTCTAGGAGGTAAAAGAAATACTTTAAAACATTAATGATTCTCAAGGAAAAACCTTGCTTAAATGATGCCACAGTCACACCTGTAAAAGAATAAGTATTTAAAACATCTAAATAACTGGCTTATAGTAGGCTGTCAAAATAAAAGGATAATATCTTTAATATAAGATTTATTTAGGAAAGAATCCTCTACAAAAACTCTGCATATACTACTCTAGCAACAAGTATGCTAAAATTAAGTCCATGAACTCAAATTTGAAACATCAAAAATACTCAAGCCACATCAGAATGTCTTCTCATACTAAGAATAATCTCTCATTTTTTAACTAATATGAACATATTTTTATATTAATCATGAAGAAATATAGTGCAAACTTACTCAGAGATTGGAAGAAAAACAGTCTAATTCAACATTCCAATCTGAGATCCAATTTTCTGACCTAACAATGGGAAAAACAATGTGAAAAATGTTACCCACTTTTTTAAATGTAGCTTCAGTTCTCAGTGAGCTAATGATACTCCTTGGGCCTGATCCTGTAATCCTTACAAAAATATACTCTTGGGAATTTTGTTTAAACAAGAATTGGAGGACCTAGTATGTTATTGTAGCTGTGGTATATTAGCTTTGTTTGAGATACTGCTTTTATACAGAGACTGAAGAACTCATAAATGAGTGATGAGTAGTGTATATTCTTTCAAGTGGGTTTAATTACCTGTCCTCTGCTTAATATAAATTCTGTTTAAACAGAGTAATAGTAGCACTAATTATTGTTATTCTGCCTTCAGATTGTTAAACACAGTTCAGTCCTTTTCATCTGTGAAATGCTTGTTCGATATCAAAATAATAGTGCCATCATATTATAAATGCACATTTACAGGTAGAAGAGGCTGTAATTTTATGAACTATACAAAGAGTTGTTAAGGAAACATTCAAGTCTGGTATCCTTGCCACAGATCATAAAATCAACCACTAAACCTGCAGAGACACTAAGCCCAACTGCAGGAAAAAAACTGTAATTGAGTTTCCAAACAGGTAACAACTGCTTGGGTATTTAGGCAACAAGACAAAATGAAAAACAACTCTTAGCTCAATGCAGAGAACATCACTGGCACAATATCCAAACCACAGCAGCCCAATATATGCAAAGGCATCTTATAAATGCATCCACTTTTCATCGATTCTCTCACGGACTGAGGGTTATTGTGTCAAATCTAATTCTAATGCAGGTCTTGATAACTTGACCAGATCAGGAATAATAACTTGGATGTGTGAGTGATGGCATGGGAAACAATATTCTTATGATGAAGACACAAAGCAGAGTCAGAACATTCAAAGTCCTTTTACTGACCTCTCATCTGACTTCTAACTGATTTAAAAACAAGCAGAAAAACAAATATTTAGTTACTTAATAGTTTTATTTTAAAAATAGGAACTGGGAATTCCATTAGTGTTATCACATTTTGTTTAAGAAGTGTTGGGGGTGAGTATGGGATTAAGTTAGAATGCTAGGAAGCTTTGAAAATAAACTTGCTTCTACAACCACACCATATAAATGGGAATTTAAGAGTTTAGTTTGAGGAATAATCTCTGAAGATAGTTTTGTTCTCCCAAATCTCAACAACTGCATGTGAAAACAGAGTCAGTATCTATTTTTACTTCACAGGGATATTTTGAAGCTAAAATTGTTTATAATTGTGAAAAGTTTTCAGACTCTTAAAACACTTATTCAGATGCTGGATATTATTTACCTCTTTAATATTAAAATTTCATTTCCTGTCATTGTGATAATGGAAAAGATTATCTTTGTAAGAAAAAAACCTACTTGAAAATCACTCTTTTCCTCAGTGGACTGAGAAAAATCCTTATAATTGGACCATTTAATGTCTTTTAATTTGTGACACTACAGGTTATTTAGGATAATATATTAGAAGACAGGAGAAGCTCTTTTTAACAGATAGAAGTGGATATCATGTGGAAATTTGCTTTGTTAAAAAAATGATTGAGAATAAATAATAAATAGAGAATTCATTCACTTCTCAAAAAATATCTATATGTAATTAAGGAATGTAACATTTCTTGAATTTCAATGTTCCTTATACCTTATATCTATCAGTTGCACTGTGTTTACTTGTGACTCCTCCCTCACTGAAATACGTTCTGACAGGTGAAACAATCTGCTTCAGTAAATCTATGGGATTAAACAATGACTAAAAACCTAAAAAGGGGTAGAATGTTTAGCAAAGCAGTCTTGGATGAGAGCAATAAGCAATGAGGCGAAGTTTTAATGAATGGTCATAGTACTGTGTACAGAAAAAAATAAAGAAGAGGGAACAGAGCCATGTTAGTTAGATTAATAAAGGCAGTTGGAAATGAGTAGAAAAGAGAGATGTAGTAACAAAAAAAGAAATGATGAAGGTTTTCTTAAGTGATTGTTAGAACAGAAAAACTGGAAGCAAAGAAAACAAGCAAAATAAGGGTAAAAGAAGAATAGACAAGAGAAGATGTACAGCAGTTTTCATGATGTCCACTGCAGGACAGGCTGCACTTCCCAAATTAACAATGTACATTAGATACTAAACAAAAGCATCAAACATTGAACAAACTGTGCAAGTTAATGACAGAACTTTACCGCAGTACTGTTCGCTTGCCCAAGAGCTAAAAAACAAAAGAATTGATGTATATATCGCTCTTTTGGAAGTCTCATGAAAGTAAGGATACATACTGTCAGTGACACTCCTTAATCAATGGGAAGGTTTGATGTTGAGAAATGTACAGCATTTTATCTTCATGACTTCTCCCATGATATCCCTAATCTCCCTCTTCTTCTACACTTATCTCTTATTTAACATAGACTTCTTCTGATATTACAGTTTCAAAAATAACATCAGCAAGACCGTACACCACATCAAAACTCTATCAACACCACAAAAACTACTACACATCTGCCAGATTTATCCCAATAATAATTTCAGAAAATCAGTAGAGTTCCACTGTGTACAAATGTGTGTGAATGTGGCTCTGTGTGAGCTAATTAGAGCTAATTGTACTATGTTGCAAATTCCTTGCAATACAGATTCTTTGTTAAATGTTTGTACATCATATACAGAGCCAATATTCAATACAGAACTCCCTCTTATCAGTTTTCTGACCCTGCAGCAATCCCAACCCTTAGCCACCCCAACCGACAGTAATACACAAAATGCAGTCATGTTTTTTTTCCAAGATCTCAGCGTGGACACATTTGATAGATCACACAGCTTGTCCTTTAAACTCTGCCATTAATCCTACCCACAGGAGCAGAGCACGAAGTTCGTTGCCTGGAAAAAAAAACACAACTACAGATTTTGCAATTCTGATGCTGAAAAAGACTTAAGTAGAGCGAACTTTTAGCCACTGTATTTTTAAATGGAGATGGAGATCACTATCCTGCAATAATATATGCTTAGTATGAGTGACATGCCTAATAACAAGGAATTTAGCAGAAGCTCTGGGACATCTTGCCATGTCTACATGGACATGCCTTTAAGTGACTGAGTTTGAAGTCTTTGCACAAGATCAAGCACAAAACAGTACTCCAACTTTACATCTGATCGTGTGTTAAGTCATTTGTGATGACTGATGATTTTTCAGTATAAATACTCTCTCATTTCTTTCCACAGCAAATTACAGACAAATTTTCCTGCTGGCATTAAAGCAGAAGATATCAAACAAACTAAAATGATTTAAAAATGAGCAGCCTTTAAGAAAATTAGAATTTGCAATACTGTTGCAGAACACGGATAAAATTATAGTTATATTTGTTCTGTTTTTAAGGTCATTCACTCACTGCCCTTATGAAATAGACAGAGAGTATCTGGGGAGTGTGGAAAAGGGTGAAATTCTTGATTTCTGTTGAAAGCATTTTCACTTCCCACCTGTGCTTAAATGAGACTTTTGAGGATAGTGAATAGGATGGAGCCAGGGCTGGGGAGCAGTGGAAATTGCTATTTCAAGTACTTTCTATTAATGCTTGGGAAAAATACACTGGTACAGCACACAGCCATCTATCTCTGATACATATAGGTTATGGTGTCAGCAAATAGCACTCCCCCATCTTCCTTCTCTGTGCTCCCTAACCTATGGATTCTGGGCTTGAAGCTCACCAGCCTTGCCCTCTTAGTTTTGGCTTTGATTGTACTTACCCTCTCTAGCAAGACAACCACCCCTCTTTTAAAGAGAAAGAAAGACCATCTGGAAAAGATATGAGCAAAACACTGGAAAATCTATGAAAGTTAAGTTGGAAATTTGGTCAGTAAATGGTTTTGGCAGAGTGTACACAGGATAGCTGCTATTCTGGAGGTATATTTTGGCTTCCAGTATTGATTTTCACATAGACAAAGCATAATTAAACCTTGTCTTCTTTTTAAATCACCATGATACTGTGTTGAGAGGCAGAATCACAGTCTTGAGTGTTCCCAGGACAAGGATCCCCTGAGGGCAAGAGCTGGACGCAAATCCTAAGTGAACTAAAGATTTCTGATTGTGTGTGCAAACCGCTTACAGGTCATTTTTGGAATACAGAAGTAATGGAACTAGCCATCTAGGCGTAAATATTTTTCTTTGTTCAGATACCATGTCTTTCAGAATCACAAACAGCTCACTTATGGGACACTTCCAGTTTACCTTACTTTGTCCTTCTTTTTGACAGACACATAAAGCAACATTAACCGAGATTCCTTACAAGCGAACAGAGATTGTAAGTATGTCTAGTCCCTCAGGAGGCAAAAGAGTTGAATAATTTTCCTATGCTGCATACCTGTGAATAGGCTGATATATCTGGCCTCCAATATGAAAGTGAGCACATATGCAAAGTAGGCTTGCTGATCAGATGTATCTGTCACAAGTACTGTAATAAGGATCTAATGTAAATTGAGAATCCTTTGAAAATATTATTTTATAAAAACAGAACATTGTAGCATAAAGTGCTTTATATACTAACGCTATCAAAATGTAGCTGCGAGCCTGCCTGAGAGCTAGGAAAGCTCACTCTCTCCTCTTTTAATTTAAATGGGATTTTTTATCGTACGAACTTTGGTAAGCAGTCAGAAACATCTGACCTCTTGGCAGGAAAGTGATGAAGGGGTATTAAACACCCATGGATAGGTGGGGATGTTCAGTGATTGGGGTACCTACATTAAAAAAAAAAAGACCATTTTAGTTCATCTCCAGGAAATATTAGTACTTATAATGAATGATAATTTTATCCCCTGAATGTTTCAGACACAGGATAATAAAATTTGTAACAGTAAAGAGGGAGGAAATAAAATGTAAAAGGTAAGAGCTAATTCATTCTTCACGCTAGCTCAGTCCTTGGCCTTTCTTGAACAGACACTGCCAATAGTAACAAATTATGTATAATCATTTTGTGATGTGGACTCTTCACTTGGGACTATGCTCAAATGACCAAACTTGCAGCCTTGTCTCTTAAACTGTGGATCCAAAGATCAGAGGCCAGTGCTTTATCCACTGAGTCCTCACCTTTATAAGAATAAAACTGCCAGGTGTCCAGAGACAGTGTGGGTGTCAAACAGCGTCATTTTAGATCAATTGTTTTTCAAATTCTTGCAGGACAGCATATTAGGTTAGAAGTATTTTAAATAGTTGTGCCTTCTGAATATTCATTAGCCTGCTCCAGTAGAATTTTTGGGCTTTTTTCATCCTCACTTAGAACATTTACATCTAATATCACTGCACTAACTTCACTAGAATTAAATCCTGATTTCCAGTAGTGTAAAAAGGAGACACTCACACTCAGTGTAATGTTCATGAATTAGCATCTCTGATGACAGGAAAAATGTGATTTAAAAAAGAATGCAGCTATCTAATTTATGATATTTTAACATTCAATGCCTTTTTGAATAAAGAATTAAAAATATATTTTTACTGTATGAATTGACAAACATATGAGGTAATGACTGATGCAATTGTGGGTTCTATAATAACTACAGAAAATCAAAATAAAAATGTTTTGGAAAAAAAAAAGCTGCAAAGGAACCTTGTATCATGTTTTTGCTACCTTTATCCACAAAAGCCTTGATCCAAAGTTCATGAACTTAAATGGTTCCCATTACCCTAATATGGAATTGCTTATGAACTATAGGTATTACACAGAGTGAGTAAGAATGAAAAAACTCTGTTCTGATTGCTGAAATTAGAACTTTTCACTGTTACTCACTTGATAGCATTTTCTTCCTCCTCATAGAACCTTATTCTTAAGGGCTTTTTAAAATTATTTTCTACAGTACTAAACTATTAAAGAGTTACTGTCTCACATGTTTATGTTGCCCTGGAAAGCATTATCTCAGTCAAAACTAATTCTATTAAAAATATTTCCTTATTCTACCACATCAGCTACTATATCACTACAAATGGTCCTTTCCAATGCATGGTCAATGGGAATAAATATGGAAAAACATCAGCCAAATGTCTAACACATTAGTCTTGACTCAACAGAGAAATGCTGACACAGTCAAGTAGTGAATGAAAACCAAAGAAACTACAGCAGTCCAAAAGGATAACACATGATTTGTTATTGGAAGTTACTCAAAGAAATTTCATAGATTTTGTAGCTTCTACAGCAAACACGGCCTGTTACAACAGTCTATTCTGATCTCCAGCTTAAAAAAGCTCACTTTTTTTTTTTCTTCTTTAACTGAACAGACCAGAGCCTTCAAATTACACACCATTTCAGCAGAATGATCTGAATTCTGAAGCTAGGAATATCTCTGTAAAGTGACAGCTGTAGCCAGAGATTTAGCAACCATATCAGAGATCTCAGAGAAGGATCTGAGAGTATGCTTCGACATCTCTTGACCTTCCATTTTATTTCTGTCCTCAGGAAAATACTGAGGATACCTTTTACCTCAAAGAAAAACTGTGCTTTGCCTCACCACATGGTAAATAGGAACATGCAAGTCGAGGCTGCTATGAATGAGCCTTCCTCCCAAGAAGCTGAAGATTAATTTTTTTTTATCGGGATAAGAAGAAATCTCTCCTGGATTCTTTCAGACACAGCTGAAATGAATGTATAGAGTAAAAGACCCAAAACTCATTCAAATTTCTCTCACAACTGTTGACAGAGGGATCTGACCCACCCTGAGATAGAGAAGTTCAGAAAGAATGATTCTACACCTCCTTAGCAGACATTAACAAGAAGTTATTAACAGGAACTTTGTTCTTTTGTAGCTATGCAGAACCAAGGAGCTTATGAACAGTATCTGTTCATGAACTGCCAGAGGATGTCAGGAGAGATGCTACCCTACTAAACAGGGCTTGAAAGTGATGGACTTAACTGTTGCTCGAAGTGGAAGAGGTCATAAGCAAAATGTCACTAAACAGTGGAGAAAGAAAAAGGCATTCTGCAGTTGCATATTCTCCTGTGACAGAATATCAGAGACAAAATATGCTATAAAACAAGCATGCTGTAAAAAGATAGTACAAAGAGAATGGGTTATCTTGGTCTTCAAAGGAAGAGCAGATCTACGGCTAGTCGTGTTGTAGGCCTAGATCTATTATCACACTCTTTCCTATTCAGGATATTTCTACTCTGGGTATTGGAGAGGCAGGAATTGGAGGAATACAGAGCCAAAAATTGAACAGCTTAATAATCCAAAAATGGAAAGATCTACAACAAATAACTACAAGTCCTTCATACAGATTGCTGGAAACTGCAAGCGTATTTTGGGTATGTAACATTATATTGCCCCATTGCCCCATTTTTAATGCTTTTCGCTGGGCATATGCCACTGTCAAAGACAAGATGTTGGGCCAGATGAACCTTCAGCCTAACTCATCTGGTTCTTTTCATTGATCAGGGCCTAACAGAGGATTCTATACAGAAATCAAGAGTCTGGGTAGGCATACAAACACAACTGGATGATTTAATCTTTCTCGAGGTCTTAATACTTAAAGCATTTAGATGGAATAGAAGGTCCCACAGAACATGGGGCTCACCTAACCTCAGCATGATTGGTCATCAAAGAGGAAGTTCAGGTCAGGAAACAAGCACTGAACTGAGTTCACCAGCCAGGGGAATGATAAGCTTAAGTGATGTATGCATACCATCACATTCTCAATAATGTTAAAATAGGTTTTGTACTTGTGTAACAAAGCTCTCAAACTTCTGCAGACATTACTTCACAAAGAACTTTTGCCTTCTAGACTATAGTTTTACATTCATTTTCTCTGAAAACTAAATTTGGTGTAGGAAATTTGGGAAAATGTTAACAAAATAAATTCATATTTTTAGAAGCAGAGAAACTATGGAGAAAACAGAGAATTAAAATCCTCTTTTTTCTCACCCAGTACTGTTGGCTGGTATGGGAAAAATTATAGGGAGAGGGGAAAAGATCTGTTGCTCTTCTGGTCTCTGACCCGTTTCTCAATAACAGAAGAAACTACAATAGCAAAAGGCTTTATCAGCTGCGGCACTCTGAAGACTGCTTCTACAGGAATCTCTTCCTGATCTCAATGACTTAACAAGATACATACCATTCTGCTCTTCCACCACTTCTCCAACTCTGGCTCCTTCCAGCTACCACTGCCTTCTACTCATAGTGTGGTGGCCCTCTCCCTGGGTAGCAACCATAATAGTAGCAGCAGCTGCCATATTTGCTCTCACTCAAGCTCAGTCTCATCTCAGCATTATTATAGCTCTGCCTGCTGCAGCATGACATACTTAAACATACAGGTCAGTATTGACCTGTATGTTTATAACTTGACGCTGGTACTTTGGATTTAGTCTATTATATACCTAATTTTTACCATCCAAGTCCAAGACCAACTGGAAAATTTATTGGAAGGTTGGAAATACCAATGATTAGACTCCTGCAACTATATGTTCCAAGAAATGTGGGTTCTTCATAACTACTTCTACAAAGTGCCATCAATATATTTAATGATTTTATCTTTCATTGACTTTAAAGACTGTTTGTCAGCACTTGGCAAACTTTGGCCCTTTCTACAAATGTCACCTTTGCTAATATGACACAGAGCAGTAAGAACCTATTCATTCACAGTGAGTTTCATTACTACAAAATGGGAAACTGTAATAGTATAGATAGATAATCTATATAGATAAAAAAATATATTTATAACAGAAAACATTATATTAAGTATCTAGTTCATTTATTAATGACACTTAAAAAAAGGATCATTCACACTGTAGTGGAAACAGTACACTGCAGTTATGGACAAATTATGGACTTAATTATAGTAAGTTTCATGTCTCAACATGAACTTACAATGCAGATCAAGGTTTGACAGATAAAAACAATGAAAAAGATAGATCTGCACTGCTATTCCTATTGTGCTACCAACATATAACAACAAGAAATATTCTGAACAAAGGAAGAGCCTTACTAAATGTGTAGTGCAATTTTTATCATGTTCATCATAAATTCAGAATTTTTCAGACTGTAAAAGCAGAGAAGGAAAATGTTGTTATACACACACATGTATATATATGCATACAATTTTAAAATCTGGAACAGAGGATCTTATTTTTAAAATGGAACTTATTTCCAAAGCCTCACAGTTTTGACACCTCACAGATTTATTTCTGGCTCTATTTTACAATGGAATCTCCTGCAAAAAGCAACCAGTAGGTGGAGCAGACAACATAATTTATCACTTGATAACAATGGTATGGACTCTGTAGTGTTTTTTTCATAACTATGGGAGTCATGTAGGAGAAATTTTCTTCAAACAAAGGAAGCTCATGTGTGTCAGACGTTACTTGGCTCTTTATTGAAGCTACTGGCATATAAAGCAAGGTGATTAAAAGCTCAATATTTCATAAGCATAAAGTTTTAGAGCTCATACTTTATTTCTCCAGACATTATTTGGCAACGAACTTAGTATCAATCAAATAAAAATATACTTTGTTTTTTCAAGACAACTCATACACCTATAAAGAGGGTTATATTTGTTTTGCATGAATATTACTTGCAGAAGCAAAAATATGTAGCTGGTTTCTTTGTAAAGTCATAAAGCTTTTTGTGTGTTGAAGTTGGCACGATGCATAACAAAATGTACTTTCACAGAAAGACAGTCAATAAGTCTATGGCAACAAATTAACATTACTACTAGTAAATATTGATTATGCAAATATCCTAACTTGGTTAACTTTCTTTTCTTTAAGCTACTTTGTAAAATAATAACATTTCTTTTATTCAAATGAGCCACTTGGTTCTTATTTGCATTAAAATGTTTGGGTAAATGCAATGTACAAGTAGCAATAGGAAATAGTTGTTTTTTGGTAAATTCCTATGGCAAAATAATCTCAGTTAATTATAATCTCAAAAATAATCTCAGTTAATTATAATCTCAAAAATATAGAAAAAGTGTAAATTATAGTATAATATGATACATTTTTTACAAATCAGTGATTTTCCTGTATGTCACTGTTTCATAGCAAAGGAACTAAGTACATTAGGAAAAAAAGGGGAGGTGAAATGCAGAAGACAATCCATCTTAAATGTAGGTATGTCTATATAATATTTTGCATGCAGATCAAATTCATTGTGCCTAGTTCAAAGTATAAACACACTTATTCTGCCCATATTTTGAGCTGACCAGAAGCTGTGTAACTGCATTAATTCTTGAGCTAATATAACATGGCTCTCAACAAGGCTAATTAGTTTGTGTACAGCCCCATGTTATAGCTACAAATTGGCTTGGAAAATAATCAAGACAAGCTCACATCTGTCTGTATAAGACTATGTATTATACCTGGTATCAATAACAACATATAATGCATACTAATTCAGGTTTTGATAACCATTTCTTCCTCAATCTTTTTCTTTATAAAGGTAATTGTTAGTTTATGGAAGAAAAAAGTGCCTGAATAGGAAGTTAATTCACGAGAAAGACAAAACATTTTGATTTCATCGCCATATACAGATTAGACACCTTTGTACATTCAAGACACTAGCATTCTTAAGTTTTATATTTTAATCCTCAATTTTGAAATGCAAAATAATGTTAGTAATTAGGAATGGGCATGACCTTATATATATAGTCTGTGGCAAAGAAGAGCAAATTCCACAATCAATAAAAGATTCATAGACTTTAAGGCCAGAAAGAAACACTGTATCATCTGCTACTTCATGCAGTGTTACAATGTTTGATCTTAGACCTGTTAAACCTGTTACATATTTCTGAGATGGGTTGTGGGCTTCAGCATGTAGTCAGTGGAATTTGACATACTTTTCTTTACTAAAATTGAAGACCAACAACTCCTTAATTCCTTTCTGTCATTAACTAAACATCCCTTTTTTTCCATGTCTGTAGTACAGCAAGAAGATTCAAAGCTATAGGACATATTTGAAACAGTCATTTCAAATAAAGATTTTGTAACACTGCCCGGATAAACTGCCTGAATAACTGCAGCCTTGATTCTGAAGGTGGCTCAGCTCCATATCATTGTACCTCATTATGCATGGCAGGAAGGGGAGGCACATGTAGCCAACCGTAGCACATCATCTCCACAGCTCTTTGGGCTTTAGTTAATACATGACTCTCCAGTAAGTCCAGCTCATCAGCCTCCTGTTTTCATTTGCTATGCCCTCTGCTTCCTTAACTCACTCGGAAGTGTTGACTTTGGCTGCCTCGTTCTACCGAGACATGGATGTACCCTGCTTAGTAACCCAATTAACTATCCTTGGAAGACAGCAAGACACAGCTTTAGTCACATCAGAAGACCAGGGATAATGAGAGCAAAAGGACAGACACAGAGCTGCAGCAAAACAGTAAATTCTTGACTGAAATAACATGCCTTGCACCTTAGCGAGGTATCAACTTCTATGACTGTGGAATTGTGGAATACAATGACTGTGGAATATATGCAGTTTGATTACAATAAATAGTTTACTTCATATCTATCTTGGTTGTTTTTCAGGTTGTCTCTAGATGTTGCAATGATTTACACTCATTCATGTTTCAAAATAGTATCTGCAAAATGAGAACATGGTTTTTGGAGCACAGTTTTGTGACAAAGGAAAAATTCTCTGGGCTCTGAGTCCTGATATACGTAAACTATTCCAGCAAGCAAAGTCAAGAGTATTTTGTTCTGCAAAACATTGCCAGTCAAATTCTAGTTCTGTAAAACTGGAAAGCCAGACTCATCAGAACATAATAGTTATTGCCACCCTTTACCAACAGTCCTCTAGGTGGATGGCTGACATAAGGCACTGCTTGGCTTTCCTTAAAAACGCATTATAGTTTGCTAACCTAGTATCATCAGTAGTGAATTGAGTCTACTAAAATTTTCTTAGACCACAAGTCACTAAATGTCTCTAACTAGCCAATTTTTGTGCTGCTGGTAAACATATTAATATTTATGCATCTGTTATACATATAATGTTTTGCATAACAGTACAATTTCCATTTTCTATACTTCAAAACAATATGAAAACACTGCACAGATTATTCTTAATATTCTAGTTCTACATCTGGAAAAAATATTTACTGTGATCTAATTTCATTTATTAAGTAACTCCTCTGTCTAAAAGCTTTTCATAAAAATATTTTGCTATTTTTTACTAATTTTTAAATTAAAATTACTTAATTTGATTTATATATTCAGTTTTCATAACTGATAACCTGTCAATGTAGCTCTATTTCTAATAATGCATTGATCACAATTGATTCCCAGAGGAAAAGACTAAATTTTCTGTCACAAAGTGTTATGGTATTTTTCTTGCTTCTTTAGGATTAACATTTCTTACACACCAATTACAATTAACGAACTACAAAAAGCAATCACAGAGTAGGAAGCAACAAAAACAAAGCATCTAGTTCATACCAGCACACCCTGATTTGCATGTCAATGCTGTATTAATATGAAGAACAACCAGTCACCAAACATATATGGACATAATTTTTTTTTTACAAAAATTTACAGAGGGGCTAACAAAAGGCAAAAACAGAACCATTACCAATCAGATCAATTTTTGTAAGATATATTTATTACCATATTCACCTGTCTGCAAAGCAACATACCTAAGAAAGCTTGAAAAAATCTGAAATTTTTATCAGTACAAAACAAATTAACCATCAAATGTTCAAAATTTATATGGCATTTCTATGTAAAAACAATCAAGCTAAATAAGCTGATTCAGGCTGTTCTAGGAAAAGGTTTAGCTGAAAACCTGCATTTATAATCTATCTTAAAAAACTGCAGAACACAACACCAATCCAAGCATTAGCTCAATTAAAAAAGGGAAAAAAATGAAATCCTTCCTCAACTTAATAACTTCTTAGTTCTTGACAAGTGCAACAACACAACAATAAGCCAGTCAAAATGAGTTTTTAAAGCGAGGTTATGCCCTTCGTGTTGTGTTATCACAGTGGCAGATCAAACTGCTGACTTGGACTCTTTCTGCCAGCAGTGCTGATGCTGCCTCTATGAAGCTGCTGTCACAGAATAGTCATGGTACCTGCTCTTGCCTATAGAAAAGCACTAAATTGAACTCGAAGTAGTGTCTTTGTGATATCTTTTCAACAAGTCATGTCCCATTCAGCCTGCTAGTTTATCTCTGTCAGGCTGGGGGCCCAAGAGGTTTGCATGAGCTGTCAGGGACAGGTATACCAACCTGCTCAGTGCTAAGAAGGTAATGCATCTTTCGGGCTTGGTGTTCCTTTTCCTTTTCTTTCTTTTCTAGGTCTTTCTTTTTCTTTTCTTTCTCTTTCATTTCTGCATACTCATTCAGTTCTTTCCTGTAATAGAATAACTCTGCTAAGTACAATACAGTGGTAAAGGTCCTGCTAATGTTTTACTTTATTTTAACCCTTTTGTAGCTTATTCTTCACGGTGTTTTGCTGTTATTCATTAACAGTGTACCGAAATCAATGGAATACTAAATCAGAGCACATTCAGTTCCACAGCAGCAGGATTCTACATGGATATAACTATGAAGAAAAAGGATTAAAATGATAAAAGCTACATTGTGCATGTATCATTCAATGAATCATGTCCATCAATAGTGTATTAGTTCATATTGTTTAGTTATTATTTTGAATATTATATCAATCTATGTATTTTAATAGTTTGATAAAAGAGGATTCATGCATGCTGTCTTTTTCTGTTTGTAACATCATTTTAGTTTGAATTTTTCTGAACAGAAGTTATTTTAGTTTAGTAATTTTTCTTCAAACAATCTCAAACTAAAAGTTGTTTTCTTATGTTTCAGCTAGTGCCTTATGACATTGCCTGATCTGTCAACACCGGAGACTCTACAAAATCAAAGAGGGTAGTAGACACTGGGTAAGATTGGATGTTCATTGCTAGACCCTTGAGCCTTTTTGTAAGACTGAGCTGTATGCACAGAGAAGAACTGGATATAAAACTTTATGTAATGTCCTTAAGAGGCTTTTGCATAGCATTAAGTTTCTTGCACAGGTCACTTTCTACTGTGATCTGATAGCAACGGTACAGGCCACCACAACAAACAAGAGCATCACTAGAATGTAACTGTCTCACAAGCCAGCATAAGCATTTGCAGAGGCATAGTGTCTTCTAAATGGATGGGTCTGGGTATTTAATAGGTCTTAGAAAATGTTTTTATTGTAAAAAGAAATAAGGAAATAGGGAACTGTACCTAATATCAGCTTTCAAGGAATGGAGCAAACTCATGATTCTAATAGCATGGCTAGAGGAAATTGCAAGACAAAACAGACATAGCCTTTCTCCTCAATGGCTTTTTTTCCATAGGGCCAGGCTTGCCCTAAATTAAGCAAACAGTGGAGTAAAATTAACATTCTGTAAGAAACATAATTCTGTGCTATTGTTCACAGTGCCTGTGAATGGAATTTTTTTGACCCAGTAAAAAAGGTTAGTTTGATTAACATTGTTATTATTGTTATTAAGAAACGGCTAGTTCAAATTAACCTGTGTGCCAAAGACACCAAGTATATTCAGTCAAGCATTCAGATTGTTTAAAAGTTAATTAAGTGAATAAATCTTGTCTTTTTTTTTTTTTTTTTGGAGCACATGAGCATGTGATAAAATAAAAAGCAAAGAAAAATTCTATTCACTATTCACATATTTAGATAATTCAAATATTCCAGCAAAATGGATTATTTAGCGAGGTCCACATTAACAGTCTCACTGGTTTCAATGGGTACCAAGCAAGACACTCTAGGACAAGGGTCAAATGCTGTCAAAATATGCATACGAATAAGTTTGGTGACATGAATTATACCATGGGAAAGTCATATTGCTCCTGAAAGTGCTTTCAAGATTGTGACTTAGCTTGTAATTCTTAATATTTTAACTATCATAATGTTAAATCAATTCATCAAAATACGTGAAAGAGCAGTAATTGCTTTATAACATGAACACTGAAACTACATTCCTAAATGCAAGCTGCAATGTAGAATTTTTATTTGTTCCATGCTAAAATCTTTCAAGTTTTTTTTATCAAGTATCATAAGGAAAATCTTAAGTAATTATACAGGCTTTATTTCAAATATAGAAGACAAAAACAGAATGAAAACGATATAAGCTAAGGATTGAAAAGATGTATAGATCTGTTTCAGTCTCTGGAAATATTTTTTGTTGCAGTTTACTGTTAAAGGCTGCTAATACAATATTTCATACAAGGTTACTTATGAAGCACACTGACGTTTAAAAATCACCATGCTATGCTTTTGCAGCAGTGTAATTTTTTTCCAACATAAGATTAAATTGCAAAATAAATGAATTACTTAGAATGGCATGGCCCCCATTTTGCCACCCTTCTCTTGAAAATTGCTTATTAATATGAAAAAAGAAGTTGGAAAATAGCCTGTTTTACTTTATGCATAGTGTTTTGGGGCCTCAAAGCCTGCAGAGCCGGACTAGCTGCACATTTTAGATTGTGTTGGCAGGCGGGTACGATGACCTTTCTGACCTGCATCTCAAGGCTATTATTAATCGCTAAGTAACCTGGTAAAGCCAAACAAATTTGTTTCCATTGAAAGGATCTCTATCTGTGTCTGAGAATTTGTGCTGTACCAAACAAACCTCATTAACTGTGTCCATTTTTGACAAAGAACTAGGAGTTGGAGAGATTGGCGACCTTTCTTTGTCCTTAAGGTACAGATTTTAGAGTCACTGCATGTGGGTACATAAGCATTTTAGCTGGAAACTCTTTGTTCTATATCAATCAATCATAAAAAAATGAATAAATAGAAAATGCATATAGTACCAACTTTGTTTTTATTTTATGCCACTTTACCTTCAATATAAGAGCATAAGTTCTAAGTTTTACATATTTAATGCTGCTACTTGCTCTTTTTCATTACAGATTCATCTATTCAGCCTTAGTGCCACTATCTATAGCTATAAACTGTCTATCAAAATATTACTACAGCTTCTTCATGTTCTTATCTACTTCTTCCCAACAGTGAACAGGAAGCTTTGTTATTCAGTATATAACTGCTGATGGAAATCCCTAAAGAAAAATATTGATAAAAATATAAATTTGTGTTTCAGATGCAGTGATAATGGGATGCAAAATATTTCCCACTGTCATCAATTTAAATTTATCAGATTATTTTGAATGAATGATTAGTTACCATTATTTGCTGAAATTAAATGAAGTTTAGAATATTTGTTGAAGTTCAATGCAATTCATGATATTTTTATATAGTACTGCTATCCAAATCATTATGATCCTTTTAAGATTATCACATATATCTTCATTAATTCTGTAACATAATCCATTCAAAAGTTAGTTTCTTTTAAGGAGTTACAAATAATTTTTAATACGTTTTTGCAATCTACATATTTTGCTTTTTAGCCAGTTGTGCTAGTATTATATGCATACTATTTCTTTCACGTATTATGCTATTCTAGACAGTTGTACAGAACACACAATTTTGTTTTGGGGATGATGACTCCAAGACGATTCTTTCATGGGGGGCACCACAAAATAGGGAGTACATAGTGTTCCAAAAATTGCTACACTGGAAAGTATAGGTATTTTAGCGTTAATACAGATTTATTCTAAAGTTACCTGAACCTGAAACTTTCACATCTCTTTTACAATTCTTTAAGGGATTTGAATAGAAGGAACAAAAGCAAAGAATCCAAAAGTAGTTAAATATAGCTATACTATTTCATGTGTTAGTAGTTTAATACTAACACATGACACACTGCACAGTGGGTTTCATTGTTGTCATATTGAAAACTGTTTAAGTGATACTAAAGACATAAATTTAGACTTCCAGATAGATTTAGACTTCCAGATTGTTTACATGTAATGTTTATCAAGAAGTTTCATGTTCATGACCTTCTACATGTATGTCCGCCCAGAGAAAATAAATCCAAATTCTGCTAAATACAATTGAAAATTCCACTCAACTAAATGAGTTTGGGATTAAAACCTTACACTTACTCCCAGCTTTCTCATTGTTTCTATATATCTCAAGTTCACTGAGCAATAGCACAAAACCTTTTCTTGGGACTATATGATATAACGAAAACTTGAAATTATGCATGATCCATAACTTTCTCCTTTGAGCACTCTGTATTGAACTCACTGCTTCAGGATGAAGTTTCCATGGTTCAGTGTGAAGGGGGAGAACTGAATATGGGAAAATATTTTGGCCTGCATTTTTAAAGCTTCACGAAATGTTGTTGTGAGAAAAAGAGAAGTTCTGCAAATGCAATAAATATTTTACATTAGTTAATACTCTTTTCTATTTTTATAAATGATCTGTCTCTTGCATGGTTCACAGTTGGGACAGTACTGTTTATTAAACTAGCTGTAACGACTGGAAAAAACAGGTAATGTTTTGAGCATATAATCTTCATTACCTTAAAGCTTATCTCAGTAAAATACCAGCAAATGCATCTTCCTACAAACCTGACCTCTCATATACATTTTGCCCAATCAGAGTTGCTACCCCACAGATTTTTTTTGGAATTATTTTGCAGAGGAAATACATGTTAGTTTTGACAAATGTAGTGCCCTATCATGATCTGAAAAAGGTTCAACAAATCAAAAGAATATCAATATTTATTAGGACAAGTTTAGGAGGCATTGTTTTGTTAAAAAAGTGAATATAGTGGGTAATACAAAGTGTGTTTTCCTTGTGATAGGAAATGTCTCATGTAACTGGAAATAGGCATAGGATTATCAGCGTATGTTCTCAAAGGCCACAATTAAAAATGATCATGTGTAACAAATCTGTGAAGCAGCTATTGATTTGTTAGTGATAAAATTGTTCACTTTACATTGCAGTGGTGTTGGTTCCAGCTATAAGATGCAGACTTGGTTAACACTGCTCCTGCAGTCTGTATAAAGGTTTAAAATACACATGTAATATTATTCCTGGCACTTGCGGAAAGGTCTTTAAGTGATGATTTCAGCGATATACAGATTTTTATAATTCTGCATAGAAATGCATCATTTTACAAATCTATATTGACCTTCATTTATTGAACTTTATCAAAATATTGCATTTTTTTGCATTTTCACTGGAATTTTGTGATCTTGTGACCAAATAACCATAGAAGTATAATAATCTTAAGTAAAGTGATCTGAGAAAATCAATATTTAGTATAATTTGCCAGAAGAAATACAAAGTTATTGTGATTTTAAATAGTTCAGACCCCAAATCATAAAATTCCTGCAACATAGGCAGTAGATAACCTTAGCATAAAAGAAGATAACCTAAATCGATTTTACCTTCCTGACTATACATCATCCTCCCTGCTCAAACAGAGAACTTGGAACTGAAAATTAAATTAGTGGGACAATATTTTGGTACACCACTGCATGCCACTTGACTTCACGTTACATTCGTGTTTGTGAGAATAGAATATGACCTGCCATGTTAATATCATTTCTCTTTATCTATTTGGGTAAAAAATTAAATATACCTATAGGCTAGCCTAGGATGCAAAAGTAGTTTAAGGAGCTCCATGATTAAAGACAGATTTTTAACAGAACACACATACTACATTTTTATGCTAGCTACGTACCACCAGACAGCCTGACTATCCTGAACCTATTTCTGATTATTTGTATGCACCTGTTCAGATACATTGCGCAGGACAGAGCAGCTCGGTAATCCCCTACTCCACTCCAGCATAGTGCACCCTCTCATGTTATGTGACATGTTTGCAGCTGTGCAGTCTTGCCCATTGAAATCAGGGCTATATTCATTCTTAAAGTATACTATTTATTCTGAAATATGTGCTAGACTCTTATTCATGCACCTGAAAATTAAATCATTCAGCAGTAATGTACTGATAAACATCATTCTTTTATCTGAGAAACACTGAGAGGATTCCATAATATATTTGCTCCAAGTATAACAAAACATAAGTGAGAAAGGTTCAAAAAGTGCTCTGTAATTTATAATTACTTTGTTAGGTGGGTTTTAGATAGCACAAAATGAAAACATCTACCCTGCAACACTTATTGCAGACCTATACATTAACTTACATTCAGATTGTGTTAGTTCTGAATATAAAAAAGTGTTTACTTCTTCAGCGGTAAAATCTCACTGATATAAGTAGGAATAAACATTAAAGTTCTTTACAGTAAGTCTGACATATGATCATTTTGTTGGAAAAAAGAATAAATGGCTAGCTTTGTTTTATACAACATCCTATGCTGAGCCACATGAATCTTGCAAAAATAAGAAAAATGTTATACTGCTTAGTATTTTAAAGCCGTGATATGCCATAACATAAAGATGCATGGTATTTTCTAATTTTAAACAGTATCTTTAAAATAAAAATAAACATTAAGGTTAAACAGTAGGTTTAACAGTTCCCTAATATCAGAAAACTGATGGGCTATACAAGAGCTTCAGACAAGAAGCAATAATGTAAGTATTTAAAGATATTATGTTAATGAGCCACTATTTAGAAGAGTTCTGTTAAAAATGGGTACTTACATTACTGTAACATATGTGCTATCTTTATATATTATATCCTTATGCATTTGTTCATGTGGCCCTTTTATGCCCAAAATAGTATTTCTCAGTAATATAATCTGTGGTCACACATGCATCCTGAATGTCCTCATGTAAATTTTGTAAACATAAATGACGGGACATGAGCTATTGTTCTTCAGTTCTTTTTGCTTCTAGAGGATCAAGGAAATGAAGAAAGCCACAGTAATCATATTCCTGGGGATCTGATGAAAGGAAATGAATGGCTGGAGTTCACTTGAAGACTGCAGAACAGAGATGCAAAGAAAAATCATATCTCAGTTGCATCAGGGAATATTGTCTCACAAATGAATGGACTGAACCCGGTGTAATTATGCTTGTAAAGGAAGCCACAGAAGCCATACAACCACATTAAGAATAAAGATTAACTATCATTGTGGAATCTGAGTGGGCTAGTGAGTATCTAATTATAATGCAATCACCCAACTATTTTGGGAGTCTTTGGACTGAAACATCCTAACTTTTTAGCCTACCTGCAATTGCTACAAAGAGGTTGTGAGAGTCCCTGTAAACCTGGTTATATGCAAATAAAACAATAAGGCTCTAACGGCATGCAACATTTGAAATTTAACATAGCATTTACTTGCCTAAAATGTAATTCAGGGAGGAAAATCAGTAAATAGAGTATCTGGTTAAAATAAAAATATTAAATGTCTTTTGACAGAAATCTTAAAATAAGTACAAAAGGTATAAGAAGGGTCCTCCGGAAACAGCCATATTTTTCAAATTCTTTGCATTGGAGGAATTGTGACAAACTGCCTATGTACAGAAACAAACGTAACAGAGAACAAATTGCAAGATGCTTAATACCAGACTCTGCATTCACATGTATGCTGTATTCACAGTGCTGTTCTATGAAGATATTGGCTGTATAAGTGAGAAAATGTGAGAGAGAACCTTTAGTATTGTAGATACCGCTAAAAAAAAACATAGCTCTGGAATAATGAAGGGAAACAGTGAATGTATATGAACACCAAGTGCACTCCTACAGAATTAAAATATAATCCTTATCTTTTTAAGATTTCAGCCTAGAATAGCTGAGGATATTGGTGTCCAAAAGAGATAAAGAGTGTTTTCAGTCCAAACCACATATCTTTCTCACTAATCAGTATGGGTTAGTCTTGTGAAAGTCTTTCTAATTCAAATTAAAATATTCTGGACATCCAAAGAGTGTGGTCACTTCTGAGAACATCTCTATTGTCTGGGGTGATTAAAGTCCACTAAAAGCAGCTGGAGTTCTGCAGGGTGAGTTGGCAAAAACACCTGAACTGAATAACAAAATTATCTTGATCGGGCCAGTGCCTTTACTAATCTATTTCTAACACTATTACATGCACAAACACATGTACACACTTAAATCTTAAAAAATACGTGAAGACCCAGAGATAATCCTGGGCCGTAAGAAGAACTGGGGGAGCAACTTTCAGCCTTTGGACACTGAGTACACATGTGCATTCTGACAGAAACTCTTGGCCAAAATATTTGATCTAAAGTATATAGGTTACAGTGGAAAATATATGGACAGATGCTCAAAGGGGCAGTTAGTCATTAGTGGTGTCAGATATCTTATTATTTTAGATAAACTTGAAATGTGTTGTTTTTAACCTATCATTTACTTTTCATTTCTAAACTGCCTGAGTCTGTAATATGTAAGTGCTGTGGTTAAGTGCTATTTGAAAAAAAGGAAAAAAGTAAAGCTCTTGCTGCAGGAGTCCAAATATACTTTGTTACTATGCTTTCCAGATATGTCCAAGTTGTGATCAAGTGTAGATGCCTATACGCATGCCTACATTTAGGCATTTCACAAGCTTAATCTGCAGAAATAGAAGACCCAAAGTGCTTGAAAGCCCAAAATTGTAACCCACACAGTTAAATGTCTTCATATTCTTTCAGAACCAAATACTCCCCAAAAGCAAATGGGAGATGCTAAAATAATGTCTCATATATTTATAACCCCTTCCTTCCCCCCAACCCCCTTAAGAAAAACGTCTTTCATTGCTCTGGTCATTTCATAGGGATTCTCAAGGTTAATATATCTGTATTAGAAGGTGCCTAGCTCACAATGTGGGATGCAACAAATACATGAAATGTCCAAGCCTTTCCCAGAATACTCAAGAGACTCATGTATTTCAATTAAAGAAACTCCAGGAATAATGCAATAGTGCATTTTAATATTCTCTTTTCAAGCAGATGAGACATAACAGGCAACTTCAGTGACTATTCTCTGATTCTTTTTCTCAAGAAGTTTTCAGAAAATGAATATTGAACAGCTTATGACATTTAGAAATTTTCACTTTGACTCAGTGAGTAGTTCTGTCTCCGTAATTTATGTATCAGTCAAAATTATTGCTCATTATCTTCTCCTTCAGTGACAATATTGTGTATCCATAACAGAATTTTATCTCAATACATATCTTTGAAAACATGAAAGATGTACCCAAATACCCATAATTCAAAATACCTGTAGAGAAATGAAATAGAGCAGAAAAGACTAACCACATTTTACAATGGAATTTTACAATTGTCTTTTACAATGGAAAGGACAGAAAAAGGTATTCTGACATGCAGATATTCCATCAGAGGAGTTAATTCTGGGAACTGGGCTCTGTGAGGAAACAGCTGTTTGCACAAGATTCAGGACCTTAATTTGGATCTAAAATATAATATTACATTCCCTGATCTGCTATGACTCAATGCTGAATAACTGATATTTTAGAATATTTCATAAGAATATATGCTGACAGATATGCAAGTTTCTGAATTAAATCTTCACATGAAAGATTTGAATAAGATTTGATTTTTCACTATTTCTAAAGACTTTGGTGATATTTGTATAGTTACACCAAAATACAGTGATTTGAAAATAAATATCTTACTATTTACATTGTAGTTCATAAGTGCTTAGAAAAGAGAACATGACTAGAGAGAGGAATTCTGTACCAAAGTTGAGAATATATATTTTAGAAATAGGACTGGTATATTATTGTAGGGCCTAACATGCCATCATCTGCTATTTGAAAGATATGATCTTTGGACTGATGATCATAATTTTCTAAATACCAGGAATTTCTCTTGAACACAGACATGTTCAAGTATTGGAGATTTCATTGCAAAGTTCAGATAGAATTCTGCCCAGGCTCTCTTAAAAGACAACACGATAGAGAATACAAATAAGAGTACCTAAAGGACAGTCTTTATATTTAATATAATGTACAAAAGCATATAAGGATTTAAGTATTATTATGCACTGAAAAGAATCCTAATAAAAACATTAAATATGAATATTTTATCAATTTCTTTTTTGTGAGAAGACAATGATCTAAATGTTAGTTCAAAACAGTGGAAGTCACTATAGCTGGGAAATCTAGCTCAGAGGAGATTTTCAAATTTTTGCAAGAAATCTACTTGCATATTTTGTAGAGTCATATTTGAAATGCCTGTTTTACCATCATCAGGTCTGAGTTAGTAAATTCATGCTCATTCATATATATGCATGCATACAAGTTCACTGAAACAGTAGTGGCACTTGACTTCAGCTGTTACTCAAACTGAATTTTGCTCCCACAGAAATCATAAAAAAGTTTGTGAGTCAAAATACAAAACAGTTACCACTTAGTTGTCTTTGATTCAGAGAATAAGAGTACATAGCCAGCTCCCAAAGTGCATGCACAATAATCAAACTTCACTACCAGTCCACTAATAGCATTTTGATCCTAGAGAAATAGACTTCTCTAGTGATATAAACAGATTTATAAGTGTAACCATGCGCATTTAACAGCAAGTATAGCTTTGCATAAATGCAGGTTTTTGAGTTTTGGTAAAGCTGTTCCACAGTACATATATCAACACACATGCTCAGTGCAATCATTTTAAAAATTCATATGGGTAAAAGAAACAAGAATATTTGTTTCAGTTGTATTATCATACAGGCAAAACTAAAACATTTTTAATAGGTAAACTCTGTAAGGATTGTAAACAGGGCATGTAAAAGCAAGAAAAGAACTAGTTTTCACACAGCTGCTGTGATAATTGGTGGTCAAGAAATTTTTGAGTTTAAAATGATTTGCTTTATATCTTTACTTTTATTTTATTTTTTATGCTTTCATTTTTATTTTATGCTTTATTTGCTTTATTTTATGTTTATGCAAGTTTAGGCAAAATCAAACCCCACAGACATGTTTTCCTGTTTAAAAATTCCAGGTGAATTGTTTTTAAATTATAACACTAGCTTGTGCAATTAACGTCTCCAAGATTAAAACATAGATACTTAGTAGTAAAATGCATATTGACAAGAAGGAAAACCAATTCATTATATATATTTTTAAATATATATATATACAAAGTCAGACTGTGATGCCCTCTTATTATCATTGCACTGTTGCATGAGTTAGACTTGCAAGTAGTTGTGCTGTTTCAGGTAGAACTTTTAGGAGGGTTTTGGCCTTTTCATCATACAAATAAAATGTATTATACACTAAATACTGTTTTAACGTAACACCAGTTCAAATTTGTTCAGCTACTAAAAGAAAAGTAGATGATAAAGAAGCTTCTAAACTGACCAAGATGTGATGTTATTCTGTATGTCTCTAAGCCTATTTCCACTTCAAAAACTAGAGTCCCTGTACTTCAAATCTCAACATGGGGTCAATGGGCTGCATTCCTTTTATTCCTTTCTGAACTTCTGCCCATTTACCTATTTTACTGGTGGATCGATGAGTTTAAAAGTTTCTGCCTAAGAGACCTACCACAAATGGGTTTCCAAAACTCCTACTAATTTTACATGTGAATGTTTGAATCAATCTGTTTGACGACTTAATCATGTCATCTCTCATCAAAATCTGGAGTGTTTGTACTGTTCTGTCACTGCAATGCAGTGAAAAAGAGACTAATATGACTCCTTAGAATGAAAAAAATTAAAAAAAACCTAATGCATAGACATGCAAAAACATCCTATGAATTCTGTTAGTATTAATTTCAGAGAAAAAAATTCAAACACCTTAAAATTCCATTGTAATTTGTGCACAGTAGGACATATTCTGCCCATCTTTCCTTAACCACGTAGTGCACACTGCTAGTGGAATTAGGTGCCACACCAGTTCTGCTGTCAAGGTGTCGTGAAGGAGCGATGCACTTCATTCGTAAGAGGGAAGCAGCACTGTGTTTATTGAGGTAAGATAGCGACGTAACAAAGTTCAGTCGTAAATAAGAATGATTTAACGAGGTTCGATTGGCAAGGTTCACTGTTATTTACTGCATGAAGGACAGGGTCAGATGCATGTGCAATGGAGACCCTCCCATTGAGTCATGAGGCTCAGAAAGGACCTTCTTGCTTTTCAAACTCCCCCTCAGAGGAGCCTGGGTGCAGCTGGATCTAATCCTAGTCCCAGACTTGGTCAACAGTTTACGCCTAAAGGACTGTGTGTGAAGGAGACCCTCCCATTGAGTCACAAGGTTTGGAAAGGACCCCCTTGCTTTCCAAACTCCTTCTGAGAGGAGCCTGGGTGCGGCTGGATCTGATCCTAGTCTCAGACTTGGTCAACGGTTTATGTCTAAGGGATTATGTGCACAATTAATCAGAGATATAACTCAGCAAAGTTTTGTGAAGTTCGCAAAAGTTCAGCATGCTATTAATCACCGAGGATCTGTCGCAGGTAAGGAATCTCTCAACCTTGAGGAATAACCTTGAGAGGCGTCCCTGCTCAAGGGGAGGTTCTGCAGTGCAGCCGCTGCCATGCAAGAGAACTCAGTGGGCTCTGGGCTGCCCCCTATTTATGGAGGGGAGATGATTGACTCATAGGCATATTTGCATGCTAGATGGGCCTTAGTTGGTGCATGCTCAATTAGCCCCTGCATACGTGCTGTTTACAGGGAGGTCAGGTTGAGGGGGAAAGAGCACATCGCAGAGGGGAAAGGAGCACACCGTCACACAAGGGCCACGTGTTAGCAGAGACAAGATTCCACAAAATGTTACATTGTTGAAAATCACTTTTGTAAAAGGGCTGGTTTACACTGTGAAGTTATGTTAGCTTAACTATTTTGATTTACTTAAGCTGTAAAACCCACTCATTGTGGATATAGTTATAATGGCAAAAGAGCATCTACAGGACTGAAGCTTCTGTTGGTTGAGGAAATGGAACAAAGGATACTGGTACAACTGTATTTATGTTTGGTTTTATACTAGTTAGCTAACTATATCAGAAAAAAAAACCAACATTGACAGGCATTCATGGCTGTCATTCATGCAAGTATTTAACATGTTATCATTCTGTATCTGTTTGTTATTGACACCTTCATGGAAAATCATCCTGGTTAGCTTATGCAGTGAAATTAGTATTTAGGGTAAAAGAGCTGATTTGGCCCTAAGAGCATTAGAGGCCCCTAACACGAACTATTCTGATAGCAGCCTAGCAGTGGTGGTCATTTCTAGCACAGTGGCAGTGCTAAACTGCTAAGTGCAGTCATGTTCCTAATTTTTCCAGCAACATATGAAGGTGAATGTCTAACCACAGCCAAATACCAGGAAGTTTTCAAGTGAATGTCATGTGAAAGTATCTGTTACCTTTTGGCACTGCAATTCTCAAAAGACTATATATGCTACCATCTGTGCAGTAGTAACTATAAGAAAGTGCACTACTATATTAAGGTACGGCTAAGCTGCTTCCTGTACCAAAGTGAACTCATCTAAAGCTAACTGTTATCTCTCTGATGCAGTGCAGGACAATGTAGACATATCTGTATTCCTTTTAACTCAATATATGGTACTTGGCAACATTTACAATATTGAATATTATGTGATTTATACAGTAAATGTAATGTTATAACTTCTAAAGGTCATCAGCTAAGTTGATTCTCCTTCTCAGGATATTTTGAAAAATTTGACTAAGAGGCCAACTGTCTGACTCACATTTCTCACTTACTCTCACATAAAGTCTGCATATGTTTGCAAATAAAATGGTACACTTTGTTCACATTAAATAGGTTCTACAATAGGAAGGCAGGGAGAGCTTTATGAATTGACCCATTTGTATGCCACAGTAGTAATGCAAACTCTCTCAACTTCATAGCCATTCTCATGACATTTCATGGTTTTCTTGAATTCCATATTTATGGAACGGTGCTACCACTTGAGGATCTATGATGTCATTTTTGATGAAGCTTAAAAGATTATGAAAGACATAGCAAATAATTATTTATTTAACATCAGAGTTTTTAAGCAAATGCAATTATTTTGGGAGGGATCCGACATTTTTTAAACACTGCAGTGCTATTTGTAAGCATGTCACTTCACAGCAGTAGCTAATTACAGATCCCCAGATTCGCTAGGAACCCATACCTCTTTCTGTCTTGAAAATACTGCAGATAAAAATCTCCAAAAATCAGGTATTTTTTAGTATGGGCACACAGGAAATAAGACACTCAAAATTAAAATCTACTCTGAAATCTAGTTCCTACTTTATATAAAAGACTACATATAATAATAGATTTAGGCATCTAATTATACATGTCTAAACAGTTTATCCAATACTTAGATGCTCTTGTCTATACCTAAACATGTAATTTTCTGATCTGAGCACTAGGCCCCTGTTTGAGTAGCTAAGCACATTGCTAGATGGTGGTGAGACCTCCTACCACCAACTAGAAGTGGGCTAATGAATGCCAGATCTTTTGGGGAGTCATGCAGCTGAAAGGTCAAATTAGCCTCTTAGACAAAGTTATAAACATTTTGCAATCAGCCAGTGATTGGACAAAAAAAGAATAGCCTACTTGGAGAAAAGAGGTGGAAAATATTGCTTTCTTGAAATACTTTGTCATGCTCTTTTGATTTGAAGGCAGTAAGAACTATGAAGTTCAAGGTAAAAGAAATGTGATTTAGCTGCACTGTCAAGGGTAAGCAACTTAATGGATTCACATAATTATCCCTACAAGGTAAAGAGTCTGAAGAATTTGAAAGGGGGGTACCAATAGGTAAATGATTTGCACAGCTGGAAGAAAAAGAACCATGCTCACAGGATGAGGAACTAGGCCTTGTAAAGTGGGTATTCTGCATAGAATCTATAGAGACCAAGAAGCTCTTTTGTGTTGAAAAGGTATATAAACCAATACATTCATTGGTAATACATCACAGTAGAAAAATGATTCTTTTTTTTACTTATACAGTGTAACTGTGCTGAGTTCTGATGCTAATACTTTTAAAGGATGTTTAAAATTTTGTTTAAAATGTTCACAAAAATTATTTTAGGGACAGAGAAAATGCCTTGCAATGAGCTCTACTGTTTTAGCAATGAGCTCCATTTGTTTCTTCAAAAAGAAAACTAAAAGGTGGCTATATTAATGCATGGATTCTGGATAATAAAGGAATCTTCAGTCTAGTAGAGGAGGTTATAACAAAAAGCTATGGTTCAAAGATAAAATTAAACAAATTCAGTGAGGAAGTATAGGACATTGAAGAGTAAAAGGGTATTTTTCTATCTTTTGATGATCTTAAATCAAGAATAGACTGTGTTTGGTCAGACCTTACTGGATTTGTTATTGATATATATGGTATCTGTGATAAATCTAAAGTCAGACTAGATCATCTGATTCAGAATAACTTTGAGCTTCACAGAACATTAAAAAAACTCTTATTTCTTTTCTTTGCTCCTCATTAATTTTCTAAACTATCAAAATAGAAGACAACTAGTTTTTCCCATTGCTTCTCTAAGTGAATAATTAAGAGAACTAATTCTTCTTAGTTAACAGAAGTCTCTATTTTTAATAATCTAGAAAAATTGAAAGTTAGGCCTTTTTCCAAAATTGTGGTTAGAAGAGACTGCATACTGCTTTGTATCTCATGCAATTATGTGGGAATTCATAGAATACCAAAGGATTTATCAATACAAACGGAAAGACTGTGATTGCCACCAGAAAAAAATCTGAAGGGTCAAAAAAAGGTCAATAAGCCTTCACATCTTTAATCAAAAATCAGATCATGAATTTGTAAAAAGGTAAATTATTGGATACCACACTCCTAACAGCAAAACACAACTGTGGCATGAGTCTTTCAAAGATCTTCTCCTGGACATCTGTTTCCTCTAGAAGTGTCATTATAAACAAACAAACAAAAAACAACATTGTAGCTTCTCTTTCTCCCACACAGATGGGAAATAAGGAGTGCAGTCTAGCTTTAGAAGTCTCCCACTGGGTAAAGCAGTACCAAATAATACCTTGCTTCATTTAGTCTTCCATAATATTCCTGCTCTCTCTGAGCTTTTTATCAAACTGTGAGGTATATTCCTTAATTAATAATGAGTTATGAAGTACATGAGCAGCTAATGCTAATTTCCTAGTTACATTCAAACACAGTATTTTATATTATGATTAAAAACTTGTGGTGTTACATCAAACAGACTGTTGTGCTTAAATTTAAAAAAAAAGAGACATATGTCTTTTTTTGTTGTTGTTTCCTCAGAGCATGTATGTGTAAATTAAGTACTCAGCGATGTACCTGCAAATGCACACACTCACACATGAGCTGGAGAATTTGGATAGCATAGAGCAAACTTAGTTACTTAACCCTTTCTATACAGATTGCTTTTACAAATAAATGAAATATCTAATTTCTTATGTAATAAATAGGAACTCATGCATTTAAATTTTATGCTTCATTATTAAACTGAAAATTGCATACTGAAAAGAACCATCACCTTCTTTTAATGACAAAAGAACTGCTTTAAGTGAGTTCAGTGTATGACACACAAAATTCCTCATAGTTCTAATGACCTAAACAGTTGAAATGGCAAGTCTCCAAAACACACATTCAAAATACTTATATACCTTCCCATGAGTCTTTAGTCTTCAAGTAGTAGAGCCATTCTCTGATAACCTAGTATAGCCTGTATATAGATGGCCTGTCATGTCTCTACAATTAGATAAAACCAGAACGGCTATAATTTAATCAGTTACAACCTGAAAATTATATTTTGAAAATCAGGTTTATTAATATGTAATCTTTAGGTAATCATATTTATCCTCCTAATTTACACAATATTTATGATACTCTACATGTCCTTGAAATAGGGAACAGGGACACTACACTATGAAAAAGCGGCCTAGCTGCTGGAGTTCATAAATTTTGTTCTGCTTTGGATGAGTTCAAAGAATTGCCATGTAAGAAAAGCCTTACAGAGGGAATTTATCTGATTATGGCAGTAATAATTACCCAGCTGTTTATTGCAGATAGAGGAATAATTCATGTAGGCAATAGGCCGTGGTGGCAATGACACTCCGCATTTAGTAAATATGCAAACTGTTCACTTCTAATTAACCAAGCTAGAGGATGCCCTTATTAAATGTATAAACTAAAAGTGCCTTCCTGACAAGTGATGAATTGTTACATTGCACAAACTCTTGCCACAGAATTACTGGAGTGAACTTGGGGCTTAACTTCATTAAGAGATCTTGTGGGATAGTTAAATGAGGATGGACAGCATAACAAGGCCTACCTGACAGTCAATGATATGTTAGAGCTTAATGAAACTCTACCTCTTCCTTATTTCCTACTTATTTTACAGCTAAGATCCCACTTTAGACAAAACACAAGACTGTGAAATCTGTCTATATAGGACAACACAAAACGCTAAGTCAGTCCTGGTCTGCAGAAAATATTTTATAAACCATCAGTAATTCTAACAGGCCTATTTCAAAATAAAAAATTTTGATGTAAGAGTGCCTTCAAAGCTTTCAGGTATAAAAATATTTTTATTTTACAATACTATGTTGTCACACATTTTTATTCTACCTTTACTAAAAGTAGTCAGCTGCACCACAAACTAAATGGTCCAGTGAGTGAATACAAGTGCTTCTAATTTCTTTCTACAGACTGAGATACAAAATTTCCCTTTGGATACAAGTGAAATTAAGCTTAATGTTTAATCTTTTAATCCTAATGGTGTGCCTAGTGCTGTAGAAAAAAACATGAGAAAATGTAGCCTTCACATTTTTAAAGATTATAATCTAGCCAGATGATAGTTATACTAGTTGTTAGTCAAGTTTATCTGAAAAGCTTGATCTGCATTCCATGAAACTAGCTAAAAAGTTGGTAAGATTATTCTTGCCACTTGCTCAAGAGAGACACAAACAGAATAAGGTACATCTGAGGTGTGTCTAGCTGCATCTGCCATGGAAATTCAGCTTACTATCTAATCATAATGGTCCTTACTTTAATCTCACTGTGATCAGAGTGCTTTGCTATGGAGATAGAACAGGGTATATAACCTGCTCTACAGCTTTAGCCAGTTCCTTTCAATTTCATGATCAAACAAAAAAGACAAAAGATCCATCTAAAATGCCTTGCTAGGCAAAATGCATTACTGAATGCATATATGTATACAAGCATATATGCTGTATAAAAGCATATATGTATATGCACCTGTCTTTATATGTGAAAAGATAGGTGTAGGTAGGAGTTAAAAATGCACTGACTTGTCAAAAAAGTTCTTAGGTGCTGAATCTGTGAAGAAAGCTGGATTTCTGGATAACACATTTAAGAAGAAGAAACAATCACAAAATACACAACTGTAGAGAATATCTTAACCAGATCTGTGTTTCTTTAAAATTCATTATTTTAAAGCTCTTCTCTGGTCTAACTTAAACTAATACAAGCATCTTAATATGGATCAATGGAAACTAGATCAAATTCAGAGCAAACTAATGACTCACTTTTTATATAGAGCCCACCCCAATAACAACAGGTTTGTAAATTATGGAAGTACTCTGGGTTCCTCAGTGGATTCCAGTTCTGAGTTTCCTTCAAGATCCAGCAGTTATATCTGAAATCCTCTGGAAAAGGCATAGATGGCTCAAGTCACTACCATTCAAAACTATTTAAACAAAAGAAAGCATAACTGGTGCTTGCGTCTATTTATATGACTCCCAAAGACACCTGACAGGAGTTTACAGGACAAGGAAGAAAAGATGGGTTGAAGATAAATTAGTTAATTAAATGTGAAGTGAAAGACAACATCATAAAAATGAGCTTTTTATTGTTCCAAGAACTCCAAGGAGCTGTCTGAAAGGCTTTAGCACTAATTGAAAATAGACTACGGAATCAATTGCTTCTACAGTCAATGATGAGGAACATTTTAATTGAATTATAAGACAATATATACCTTCTTCAAAACACTTTGACACTTGAGAAAATGGCCAGCACCTGGACTTCTCTTTATGAGAAAGAAACAGACAGATGGAGGTTGAGCAAGTTCTCCTCATATTAGTATGACACTAGAGGATTTATTTCAAACCCACTTTATGGAAAATAGAAATACCTCAAAAAGTATGTGAAGCAAAGTGCTTGTCATGTTAAAAGTAAATAGCTCTCAATAACACTCTAACAATCAAGAAAAGACTAGATATTTTCACTTATTTCAGTACTACAAGATCAGGAATATTTCGAAAAAAGAAAAAACATTAGACTACTATGTCACCAGCAATGTATAATGTACTTTATTTCACTGTCCATTAAGATTCTACAAATTAGGCTGCACAAAAGATTTGTGAATATAGAATTTCACTGTATGCCAAGGAAGTGATTTATATCATCTGCCTTTGCATTAACCATTTCCCTGACCTTACTTGAAGACCAAATATCTTTAATGAAGATTTTGATACAAAATCTGTTTATAAAACAGCTAGTCAAATTTGGATGAAAATCACACACTTGAGGGCAACTCTCAAGGCTTTTTCACCATTAAAGCCAACAACAATGGAAAGGAGAACTTGGTGTCAATCCTGAAATTTTGTGAAATTCACCATTAATGATCATAACAGTGTTTACACACATCATGATGCTTGCTAAGTCTAGACTAAGGTCTTCAAGTCTGCTACATTTAAGTCAGTGTCTATTCAATAGCAAACAAAATTGAACTACCTGCCTTACTTACACAAGAACCCTAATGCCACTTTGCCTCTGCTTTGTTAGTTTTCTGAGATTGTAATCGTATTGAGTTCAGTGCCTAGGGAAAAATTTAAATGGTGCCATTCTCCAGTAAATGGAGCACTGCAAAGCAATATACATTACATCCAAAAATCTTATCTCTAGTTGCACACCTGACATATAGCAAGGTTGCTTTACTGTAGTTTAAAGGCCAGTGTGTAGATAACCTTGGTCAAAGAACTGTAAGTTAATCACACGGTTGGGCAACTGACATCATCTGTAAATTCTTCTGATATAATAACACCAGCATGCTAATTTATGTGAAATGATGTCCATTTGCTTATCATGGATTGGAAATTGCTTCACATAAAACAAAATTCTAATGCATCATAGGGAGTTATGGCCTATGCTAATTGCTTTTGGCATATTTCCCCTTGTAACCATTTTGCCAACTCTTAGAGATGTTAAATGCAGCTTTAAGAATGTTTCAAAACAAGGTATTTTTCCTTAGAATGAAATATACTAACTTCAGCAAGCAGTAATGGCATTAATTTTAAAGCATGCATTTAAATATGCAACCACCCAACTTACCAAATTCAGATAGAATATGGTATGCACTGGTATTTATTTAAAAACTAATGGATGCTATAGATGAAGACTTATTATTAAAATCTACATCACAAGATTATGGAAAATAAATATTTAAGTAGATGCTTCCTGCTTGGTTGGTTTAAAACTTCCTGAATCTTCTAGGAAAATCAGAATTCAGGGCTAAGGAACCCATTCCACAGTTACACTTAAGTCAAACTGACAAATAACAGGAAAAATCTAATTACTGTATGTCCTTATGTAGCTAGAATTCAGGGTTCAAATTCATTCTTTTGCCATCTGTCAAGAGATTCTTTGAAATACTTCCCAACTTATCTACAGGGACTCTACTAGGGACACCAGCAAGCATCAAACCTATTGTTTCTGCAGCAGTGGAAATTAATGGGCACACTGGAGGAAGACCCACCTCCTCTTCAGCTAGTCTGGGAGTTAAAATAGATATATCTTCAATTCATATGAAAACACTACCTTAAGTTAGGATAAGCAGTCCATTAAGGTGTGCAAACGCTCACATAATATGACTATTATTATTTAATTATATTTTAGGTCAATTTCTGTTAAATCAATTTCTGTTAAACTTAATTATGTCCCTCTATGGCTTTAAACTGGGGCAGCTTCTATTAAGTTTACTTTCTCCTGGGGTTTTCACAGTGAAGACAAATGATGAAGGTCTGGCTACTAAATGAGGGCAGCTATTAAATAAGGACGGCTTGTATTAAAGCTAAATGGTAAAGATGCAGCTACTCATTGAAGAAGCCCCTTAGCAAAGGAAGTCTTTTATATTAAAAAAAAAGGGGGGGGGAGGAAAAAGAAAAGGAAACAAAATTATTCACAAACTCTTATAAGATACCAGGTGTTAAACTAACAGAATGGTCAAAGTTTCACAAGTAATATGCCTCTGAAGTTACTCTTAGACAGAAACAAATGCATGGTAATTTGATAAAGGCTCCCCCCTGAAAGTGGAGAAAATTAACCACAACCCTTGGTTTTGGAGACCAAGAGGTGAAAACTGGTACCTCAGAAGGATTTGCAATGTGGTTTCAAATAGCTGTTGATAAATAGAAATTCTATCAGCATTTTTCCAAAAGATAAGATTGACAAACATACTGTGTTACAGTTTAGGACTACATCATAATACCAAAAGGAATACAGTTTAAACTAATTTTTGAACAGATGAACTTAGTGTGTATGTACGTGTTGCTTTGTTTTGTTTTTATACCACCCTGGAGTTCTTAAAATCAGTGTCTGCTTCACTATGGTTTTAGTATTATGTGGAGAAACTTGTTCTTTACTAGAAGCAACACAGCAATAATGCAGAAATTTTGATGAATGCAGCTATAAGATGCATGAGAAAATAATTGGATCACTTTGTGTATCATGATTCTGTTGTTTTGTTTAGTTCTAGGGATGCAAAACACTCAAATCTGGCTTAATTTGACTGCAGATGTATACTAGTGATTCTCTTCACCAACAAGTAAAATTCCATAACATTGATGCTGGAATAAAACCCAGACATTCTATAAATGCACTTTGCAATTTCAGATGATTCGCTGGTTTTTTTACAATGCACAATTGCAATGATCTTATATATAAAAAATATTTATGAACAAGGAGGTTATACTCTCCCAGATTTGATATGATGGGGGATGGAAACATGCAGAGAATCTCTCCTCTATCTTGCTCTGTATTCCTCATAGGCAAAAGATAAACTGGGCCACACTGGGGCCAAAGCAGATTGCAGCGATCCTTAGCCCAATGACAGGAAAAATCTGTTAGGCTGAGGGCCTACACCTGATCTTAACTAAGCACCTGCTGGATTCCACCGAAAGAATGTTGAAGACAATAAATACATTACTTTTTAAATGTACCGCATCAAAGAAATTACTGCAGTGATACTTAATTGATAAGTGCCACCTTCTTAAAACTAAAAGGATGTGATACATTTGACCAAACTGGCTGGAAAATTTATTTTTAACTTGTTTTTTAACTGTAAGATAAATAATGTAAACAAAAAGTAACAAACCCTTCATAAACAATCTGTTTAAATCATTTCAGTTATGAACTTAGGTAGTTCTTTTCCTTGTAACATGAAATATATAGTGCATTCTTTTACAAGACAAAGTAATGATGTAAATCAACATTTATAACACAATAAAAACTCAGAAAATGACTTTCAGTTTGGGTTTCTGTCAACTGAAGTACATTAGTTTTCCTTCACTGACATTTAATAATGTTTTATTAACATATTAATACCAATCTGTAATTCTCTGGCTAATTTTTAATTTCATGACATCATTTTTATGTTCATTAATCTAGGGCAATTTTTGCATGAGACTAGTGGTTACAAGGGTACATATCCACCAGATGCACATTCAGCCTTTAAATTAATCAAACCAATTTATCTTTTTAAAACATCTAGTCTCTGTATGAAAATATATTCTTGCATATGCATAAAAAAACCCCATACTATTAATTCTGGAACAGATAAACTATAAGTAAATCCACGACTTGTTTGTTGGCTTCCACAGTAATACTATTATACTTTCCTAATGCAAAAAAAACCCAAACCATGTATTTCAAAAATGCAATTTTGAACTTTGAAATGCATGACACAATTTATAAAGCTTAAATAAGATCATGTTGTTAACCTCTATTTGAATAAAGCTGCCATAAAACATATACTTTACCAATAAATGAGTAATATCTATAAAATATGCCTTAAAATAAAGTGTTAAAAAACACACACGCAAAATAATGGATGGAAAATATCTGCGAATTCACAAAGACAGAACTTTAATTAGCAGAATACCAATCTATTAGTAGCCAAGTAAGTGCTCACACAGACTAACTTTGACACATTTTTGACGTATCTGAACTCATACTGCTCATCTTACCTGTCAGAAGAAAAATAATGCAAAAGCATTTCTATGCCAATATACTGAATGTTGAGATCTTGTTCAAAATACCTATCTAATACATAAGCTTTATGGGTTCAAATGACCTGGAGCAAACAGTAGGGAATTTGCTGAACCTGTCAAAGCACTGAAACACAGAAATATTTTTGCAGTTTTCCAAAGCAAGGTGTACTGAACAGAGATCTATTGCGGGGAAACAAAATACAAAGCATACACAATTCTGTGTTCAGTACAGCAGGAATATCACTTGCTAATTTGTTCTGTTCACAAACATCTAAAGGTCAGTCTGTCAGTTCTGAGCCTTGTTTTAGGTTAGGCAGGGAGTGAAAAATAGTGATAGAACTATTTTGAACAGATAAGCAGGTTGTGTCTCTGCAGTTCATCTAGTTATATTCATTTTAGATCAAAAAAGCTATTGTTTTATACTCTTTCCAAGATTTAGCCTAGTCTTCCTAGGATTCTATCTTTCCAAAAACAACAAACTTGAAGGAATTCAGAACAGGTAGATACAACTGAAGAGATAACTGACTTTTTAAGTTTTGGTTTGCTAAGTTATGATCTAATTTTCTGCATTAAAATATATTTAAATGAACAGTAATCAAAGATCAGAGTTAGGCAGTTATGAGGATGTTTCATTACAAGTAACAATGTAATACAGGAGTTACAATGCTATGACAAAGAGGATGTAGCATCAACTATAATTGTGGAAAAATAATAGAAAATAATAAGTAGTGTTCAAAAAAGTTGTATAATTAGTGCTTTTCATATAGAAATTGCATATGCTTTCTCCTATAACACAGGAGGCTGAATTGCCTTTGCCATGTGATCTAGATCAGACTTCTAGAAACATTTTTTTTACTATACTTCCTTATATTTCTACACTTCAGAAAGCAAAGATTGTCTCAGGCTTTTTGAACAGCAGAAATTGGATGGATTTTGTCCAACACATTTTCACTAACAAGGAGAAAATAATGATTACAGTCAGCTGGGGAGTATTTTGTCTGTTTCTGCTGTTACATGAATACTCATGGATCAGGACATGAAGTGTGCTAGGTACTGTATGGACAACAAGGGAAATAATTGCCTCCATTCTAGAGAGCTTTCAACTTAAATACAGGGGACAGATAGGAGAAGTAGAGTAGGAACATGTAGCAACAACGGTTCTAGCTAGTAATCTAGTAATGGTGGTGAGCTAGAATGGTTCTAGCTAGTAATCCCCAACAGGGGAATCTCTTATGTAACTATGAGAAGAATTTATTTTGCCATGTCCACACCACTGTCTTTCAAATGTTCTGAGGTCTGCTTATACACTATCTGTACGCAGCCTTTAGGCCTAATGACGTTCTGATGTGCTAAAAGTATCCAGACTTTTAGGTGATTGTGTGCTGGATCCATCTCAACCTTTGCTTTACAGGCTTGTTTTCCACAGAGCAAGCCCATTTGCTTTACAGGGTAGCCTCTGGTCTGACTCCCACCGTGCAACATTATCAATAAGCCAGCATGAGAAGCAGGGTTCCCAGCACACTAGTTCTCTCTTTTTTTCACCCAATGATTGTAAGAATTTGAGCAAAGAACAATTAAAATTGATTAATATTTACAGTATGGCTCATGCATGTAACTTAGATCCAAGTCTGTACTTTGATTCACTGTCAATAATCAATTTTCAAAACAAATTAGAAAAAAAAAAGAAGTTCCCCTTAGCCTGCGCATACTGGCAAAAAATCTATTTCAACAAACCATATTCAAGGCATAACAGTCTAAGAATTCTGAAGGTAGGTTAAGAGCTAAATTCTGTTTTATTAAACTGGTATAAACCCAGAGTACTTCCAATCAATTCAAAGGAATTACTTTGAATTCATAACAGTGTAAATGATAATGTGGCACAACATGCATAGTCTTGGGGTAATAGAGAATGACGACTGCTATACATGTACTAGAAAATGGAGGGGCTCCTATACTCAGAGAAATAGTTTAATTATTATCATAAACTTTTTTACAAATAAAAGAAGAGAAAATTTAAGCAAGAGGAAATTTAAGCTCAACCACATGGAATTTTTATCTTTACCTGACAATCTCATTATTCACAGAAATGGCTTCCAGGTATTTCTTCAGTGCATAATAATTATGGGTATATTTTCGAACATAATAGCCTCGCCATCTTTTCTGAATCTAGAAGAAATACAGAAATTGTTTAGTATATTTCAAATCAAAGGTTTGTAATAGGCATATCAAATACCTGTTGCATTTCTCAAAGGTTTTGCTAACATAAAAAGTATATCAAGTTTTAAGCCATTATTTATTTCAGGGCATAGCCATGAAAAGAAGTGTCTGCTGCTGCTAGTGGCATTGTTTTATATCAGAATGGTAAAAACCAAATCTAACAGAAGTGGTGCCTGTTTCAGTCAACATACATTCCCAACTGAGTCATTCACCTCACCAACGTCTTCTGCTACACTCTCAGCTTCATGCTCTGGATATGATCTAAATCCAATGGAAGCCTTCCCAGTAACTCAATGAATCAGGCTTTCTGGAAATATCTTTTACAAATTGCAGTTCTTTCATTTTCCATGTAAGATACGATTCTACAAGATGAACATTTTGGACATCCTCTACTAAGATAAAAGATGATCTGTGCCTATGTGTTATACATTAATTATAATCTTCTAACAATATACAATTCTTCATGCATAACAGATAAAACTTAAGCTGGAAAAGGAAACCTCTTTGTCTGTAACTACTTCTAAGGTTGTATTAAGAATAGAAATTATGTAGCCTCCTTACAGGACAAAGGTGATACATTTTAAAATACAAGATTCAGTTTAGTCTGATTTTTCTGAAGAATTTAATTTAAGAAAACTGTTTAAACCTCCTTGGATACTTGAGAATTATGATCATGACGTTTCTGAAATGATCACAGGCTATCCATTTTGTGGAAAAGGAAAGTAAGCATTAATAAGGTAAAGAATTAGAACTACTGCCATTTCACTGGCTAGCCAAATTCATCCCAATGCCATGACATGAACTGATGAAGGTGAAAGCCATAACTTCCTCAGTCAGTGCTGAGGGCTGCTCTCACTCATCTTCCTTCCTGTAATAGATCAGTGAATGCTAGATCAATATATAGATTAATGACCTTCTGTTATGTTTTGTTTTCACTATTTCCTCTATCTTTAACTTCTTCCACCCTTGAACCTATCTTCTTACATAATATGCTTTACTTCCTTCATTGCATTTTTGTCTTTTTTTTCCCAATACATTTCCAAAATAATCTCTCAATTTCTATCTTCCAGTCTGTATTACCTTCAGTCCTGCTCCAGCTTCCATCTCTTTGACCTTTGCAGCTTTGAAATCTTAAGACACAAAGCAGCTGAAAGGCAAAATCTACTACGTTAAAAAGGCAAAAAGATTGAGGTCCTACTATTCAGGAACAATTCCAAGATGAGAAACTACTCTCTACGTGTAGTGAAGAAAAGAATTTTGGAATTTGCCAGGAGCTCTCCTTTTCTGTGGGCCTCTGGCTATTAAACTTCTCAAGAATTTAAACTCTTCAGTAAATCTACAGGGAATGCTTTTCTTTTTCCTTTGCACCAACCCTTCCCTTTCCAAAAGCAGTCTATGACTGCAAAGGTAAGTGGAGTAAAATCCACAATTTTTTTTTCTTTCCACACCTCTTACTCTAAAGCAGCATGTAAAAGAGGAAAAAAGAGTTTCATATTTTGCTGTATTTGGATCAGGAAGAAGACAAGGAAAAAAAGCTGTCCCTTGCCCACAAGCTATTAATCAGCTTTTGCACTCTGTCACTTCATGACTTGCATCTTCAAGTCTTGAGAGTGCTCTTAAGTAACAGTCAAAATGATCTCTACTCATTCCAGTTCCACTGCAGTCCATTTCTGAATCACTAGCTAGGTGTTATTGCAATTGTCCATCTGCTGCCATTTCCTGAGCTGAAAACAGTAACAGAAACACTAGAGCCATCTATCTGCAGACTTACTAAGCCAGGATTGCATATGTTCAAACTTTGTGTTTGGTACCATTTTTCAATGACAAAGTCAAATCGTAATTTTTTTAAAGTAGAAACAAGCATTTGGTCCAAATTGACAGTACCTGATGGTATAGCTGTAATCACCTCTTCACATAACAGTAAACAAGAGAACAAGTATCACAGGCAAGCTTTTAATAAGTCTTTGAGTGATGTATCATCAAGAAAAATTGATGCACTACAGTTATTAGGAATAGGAGGATGTTCACTTTTGGTGCTAGTATACCCTTACTCATTTTCCCTTTCTACGTCACCATCTATTGTCCTCTCTTCTCAACTGAAATTGAAAATTAATTTAGGAAGTTGCTATTTTCTTTTATCCATGTGTTTGTTTCTTATTTAAAAAGGGGTTGTACCTCTAGACAGTGCTGTAATATGAACAAATAACAGTTATGTGAGCAGCTGCACATGGGAGCAAGAAAGATTAAGCACTAGGTATGCTACTTTGCACTATGTGGTAGTAAATTTCATGTCCTTTGCAACTCCATTTTCTTATACACAAGGGTGTTGGGTTAAAAAGGGATAGAGCAAGAGCAAAGAATGAGTATGCCTTCAGAGATCTGGGATTAAGTAAAATCCTTTGCATGTGAATAAGGGTCTTAGCTTTGTTTTTCTCTTTGGCTTCAATATTGCTAGTCAACAAGAGCAACTTGGCTTCCATATAGCTGTGCTCTCATTAATGCAGGATTAAGGTCCCTTTGAAACTCTTTCTGATAGTCTTCACCTTACAGCTATAAATGCAGAACCGGATATTTGTGGGTTAAAGGATCAAAACTCTTAAACTGAAAGATGAAAGAGTAAAGTTGTATAAAGCTATAATTCAGTGGGCTCAGTGTACCAATGAAGTGTCGCATTCCATCTTTATTTACACCACTGTCAGTCCAGAATGAACTCACTGATTTCAACTGAATGAAACATAAGTAGGAAAAAGTGCATTATGCCTCAAATTATTTTACGCTAGTTTTCTGTTTCATTAATTCTGTGTGTCAGAGATCAGAAGACTCAAGACTAATTTTTCTGGAAAAGGATATTTACAGAGAGATTCCAACAATGTTCATATTTTCAATAAGGAAGTTGTAAGTTTTTGCTTTTATAAGGAAGTGTAACATGTTATGAATATATTTCTTTTTAATTCCAAGGTGAATGTTCAAAAAATTCTTGGGGGGAAAAGACAAGTGTGTATGCCCTTCAAAGTAATTAGCAAGTTTCAACAGTGATTGGTACAAAACAATTATTGTCATTGATCAGCACTGAACAGATAATTTTAAACAAAGTCATTGTGTGCTCAGCAGATTACAGCTTGTTAACGGGCAAGTTCTAAATGACCTCTTAAGCTAGTCAAATCAATGATGCATATTCCTCATTAAGTAACATCAAAATGTAAGTGGTCTTATAAATAATGTTTATTTTAAGCACTAAAACAAATGGCAAAACCTTGATATATCAAAAGCCATCTGCTCATGGAAATTTTTTTTTTCCTAGGATTACTTTTGTTGCAGAAAATTTATAGCAACCTTAAATCTTTTAAGGCAGAGAATCATACTGCAACCCAGTAGTCAAAACTAAAACTGATTAAAACAAGTTCTCTATTTTAATTTAAAAAGGTGAAACTGATAGTACTGGTTACAACTAAATGCAATCCAGGGAGGTAGAGATGTAAACTGACTTCTAAGCTATGACCATGTGTTTTTGCCCTCAATGATACTTCTAACACTGAAATTGAAAGTGCCTTTCTAATCAGTGACTGGAAACTGAACTAAATTGTTTAATAATGTTATGAGGCAAAACAAAGTAGTCAGAAAAGCAGACATCAGCTATTGCTATATTTTCAGAACACTGAAGTATATTAATTGTGAATCAAACTCACAGTGTGTGAATGCAATGCATTGTTGGCTTAGAAAGCTTAAAGTCCAGCCCTACATCTTCTGCACACAAACTCCCCAGGCCTTATTCTCTACTGTCTTACACCTTGCTTAGTTCTTCAATAACTGGATGATGGCAAAAAAAAAAAAAAAAAAAAAAGCTTGTTTCAGAATGTTAGCTTTTTTAATTAGCACTGCAGATATGGGTGCACTGGATTTAGATAGAAGAGAATCAAATTCTGACATTTGTAACTAAATAAAGATCTGTTCTATTGTCTCTACTGATAAATGTCCATTAAAGAAAAAGACATGACTGAAAACAATGGCACTTTGAAGATTTATATCAGCTAATGATTCAACATTATACCTCTATTGCAAATGAAAGGGAACATATTCAATTTCTTTTAAAAATGAAAGACCAAATGCAAAACTTCATTTAACTAGAATACATAATTTGGTCTTGAAATGCCTTCTGAAAGTATAGAATCAATTTTTGAGCTGGCTTACATCTTGTGCTTTCCTACAGATTTCAACGGTATGAGTATACAGCATGTATCCACTGTGGAATACTTTTAAACCAGCTAACTAAGGAATAAACTAGAACAAAAAAGTCAATTTCTGAGCAATTAGATTGCTGCGGAATGCCTTCACCTAACTTGCATGAAATGTAAGATCCTATTTTGTGCCTTTGGAAGAAGGATCACCAAGTCAAAAATTTGATGTGAACCTAATGATACATCTCTTGATTCTGAGTAAAATAACTCTGGTGCCAAAATAGGCACCAGAAAGGCCACTGCAAAATTTAAACCTGTCCGGGGAATCTTCCTAACTTATAGGAGCTTTCCTGGGTTACTCTCCATCCACATCCCCACATTTGGTGGAATTCAAAAGGCAGGCTATGGCTTTTTCTAAAAAGAATCAGATGCCTTGCCTAAAAAGATAGATAAGCCAAGCCCCTAAATTAAAGCAGTTCTTTTCTACAAAATGAAAGAATTAAAGAAGGTAAAAAGATTTATCTCATGTTCTTTTCTTGTTTGTTTTATATGTTTGTTTAAGTGCAGTTCCAAAGTTCAGGGGAAAAAAATGCTAATTTCTAATTAAATATATTTTGCAGTTTTCTCCATGACAAATATATTTCTCATTTGCTATATATTTACTAAAGTTCAAAGATTGTCCACACACTTCTTCATCTAGAAAAATCACTCATAATAACATCAATGAGATCAGTACAGTTCCAACTCTGTGTTTAGGTAGTATACTTGTACTTCGCTATCTGAGTAACCCTTTTGAGATTCAATACATGATAATAAGGTACTAACAAAAGAAGCACTGATACATCAACTGACATGAAAGTTCTATAGTTTGTTAGAATTGTAAATATATGCTTACATTTGTAAGGGTACTCAGATAAAATATTTGTTTGTTTTGTCATTATCATATATGGTAAGGTACAATGAAAATTTAAATGGGGCAAGACACACAAATGCCTTAAATTCAGCTATAGTTTTCAAATACATCCTAGATTACTGAGTATAACTTTAATTTTTAACTATGTACTATTTCCCGTTGTTGCCTTCAGCATATCAATCAAGTGTATATTATTCTGGTTTGCTCATTTTATTAAAAGCAAATTCGGAGCACAATTGACTTTTCATTTGTTTAACAAGTGAAGAAATATTTACCCTGACAGCCATTTCATTGTAGAAATTCATCTTCATAATAAAATATGCTGTCTGTGAATCAAGAAAAAAAAAAGATGGCATATATTTCAGTTACACAAAGACAGTGCTCCTATTTTTACATATAAAAGATAGGAATCTTTATACATAATACATAATAAGAGTTCTAGGCTTAGAGAGAATAAAATCAAACTTTGTATTGAAGAGATAGGCTTCCTAATACATAATGCAGGCTTAACCAGAAAAATCTATGGCAGTCAAACTAGGAGCTAATGGAGATATATGATCATAAAATGCTCTCCGCTGAGTTTGATAATCAATGGTGCTCTACTGAGAGTAGAATAACAAAGCAGAAATATTCACAAGTGCTGGTGACACGTAGTATTGTATGATTTATTCACTGGGGTTCTTTTAGCCAAAACTCACAGAAACATAAAAGGAATTCATATTTCAAGACGTCTGGTTTAATGAAAAATTCAAAGAAACGCTGTCTTCAGTCGAAATCATTCAAGGATACGGATGCAGTGATGGAGCAAAATTGTGCCTTCCAACCATCTGTACTAAATGTTATGTACTTAGCTGCCTCCCGAGTAATCCTTGGGAATTTTGTTTCATTTAATATTCATTTTAACATCATAAAATCATAAATACAATGATATCGTGTTACAGTGAATCCCCTGATATAGAAAACATTTCCTGAAGTCCTGGTTTCCTTCCAATAAAGAAGAATTCCTCTCCTAGTGAACGAATCCCCTATTATACTAAGCAATCACTTGGCAGCATAGGTTATTTTAATGGATACATCACTTTAAACTAAGCTTTCACATCTGTTCCGCCCTCTAATTACAAATGCAAAATGAACATAATTCACAATTGTATCATAAAAAGTAAAATATAAGTACTCTGAATGCAAGAGTATGTCCTTTATTTAGCACAACATGCAGCTTTTATGTGTTTCTCATGTTTTAGACACAAATCAAAGGCAAAAGTGCTTTCCCCTGATATAGTGATTTTCTCCCCCATGGCAAACAGGAATTCTCTATAAAAGGGTTTCACTGTAATTAGTGTTATTTGAATTGCCTAGTCTGATCCAAAGCAAATTGTCTGTGGAGAGCAGCAGGACTGGATTATTTATCAACAGTCTGGGCAATTAAGAAACAGTTGGCTGCAATATGTTATTTACAAATGAACACAATGATGCTACTTCATTTTAAATTCTCTTTCTTCATTACATTAAGCAAGGCATAATTCCTGCAGTTTAATTAAGGTGCATTTAAAATGCTCACTTTAATATCATACAGCTCTACTAGTAATACAAACAATAGAAAAGGTATTTTTTGTATGAAAGAAGAATGCAGGATTTCAAAAAAAGTTTCTCATATACACACAAACACACACACATATATATATGTATACACACACACACACACATATATATATAAAAGAGGGAATCTCAGTCCCAAAGGTATGAATTAGAAGAATTAGTGAACTCTATCTTCACTTTTCTCTCCATAAATGTTTTCTGAGTGATACTATCTGTAGACAGCTAATTTTGCAATGAAATAATGGTTGCCAGGCCTAAGTACATTCTGAAACTGTTAGATTAAATTGATACAATTTCGCTTTGTAGCTCATCTTTTCTTTCTTTGGAAGGGAAAGCAAGAGTTGTGGCACCACCAAATAGATAAATTACATTTTTAATTGGAATTGCTAGGTTTAAAAATGATCATTGGATTTCTGTGCCTCAAGTGATTAAATTAAACAATCTCACATGTTTTTGTTTATTCTTCTTATATTTGAAGGCTGTAAGCACTTAGGTCTGAATCCATCCTATTTCCCCGAAGCTCCTAATTTGGAGACATAATATCATTATGCTCTTTATGTCACCAGTACTGAAAGACAAGTAGGACCATTTGCACGCTGGAGCTGACTAAGATTTGAAGAGCTCTGCAAATGCATCTCCCTCTATTTTTTACAGAGATAGTCAATGGCAACTAGGCTCCTAACTTACACACTGAAGTTAGGCGTGACAAATTCAGGCCTTACTCTAACGCTACTTAACAAGGTCACTCACATCAGAAATGTGAGCTGAAAGGCCTCTATGGCCACCTCGTTTCTTTTGCAAATGGATTTGCCCTCTGTTTTCTAATCCCAATTAGAGCAAAATGTACTAATTCTGCTATTAGAAGTGCTTGAGAATGTATTCATCCCTATTCACAAAAGTACTGGCGTAACTTCGTGCTTCAACTCAAGTCTACACTTTTGCGTCTCCCCACTAAAGACTCGTTTCTGAACTGGAGCCTTCCTATCCAGTTCGGAACCATTGTTTGTACTTATCTCTGACATTAACATATAAATCCCCCTACTAGTTTATTTTAAAGGCTATGATTCTAAAATATATTTGGACCTCGAGTATAAATTGCTGTACTGCCCTTAATCTACTTTCTCCTTTTCTTACTATTTAAAAATATGTTTGGGCTCCACCTACAAAAGCAACATGATCTGTTTCTGACAAGTCTGTTTATTCTTTATATAGAAATTTTGAAGTGACAATTTCCACAGAGAAGCAGAAATTTGACTGAGAGAAGACTGAGAGAAGGCACCAACATGTGGCCTAAATTGGGAACAAGCACTTTTTTATACAGTGAATAGGCATTTGCCTATGTATTCCTATTGGATTGGGATTATTTAAAACTAGTTACTGAGTTGAAGATAAAATATTTAAGATGACACATCAAATATTCATTTTTTTCAAACGCAGCTCCTTCCAAAGTGAGCTGAAAACATGCCCATCTTCATATCAACCTCATATAACCATGAAACGTGGAATTCCATTTGCCTTAACAGGTGACTTCTTGTCTTTAAGAAGTATTGTAAAGCGAAACATTGATATATAGTTTGATTTATGTTCTGGAGTTTATCTGATTTTAAAATTCATCCTTTTCTGCAGGTCATGCAAGACTTTCAGAATCCAGGACTACCAGTATAATTAAAGCATTAAGAAAACTACTATGAGCTCAATTCTTAATTTTAACTTGAGACTAATATTAAAGAAAAAACTTTTTTTCTGAATTGCTATATTTAAAATATAGCAATTCTATATTTAGAATATAGACATATAACAGGCATATAAAGACCATAAAGAGTTTGTATGTACGTATTTGAATGATCACAGGAAGAGGCACTAGAGGAGTAACAAATGAAATACTAGTAGTGATGCACATATGGACAGCCAATCTGATGAGCCTCAGCCTTTGTTATTTTCCGCATCAGTACCACTCACATTTCACAGTTTTGAATATAATCATTAAAATGATTTATTATCAAGTAATCATTGGTATTTTGTACATATGCTTTGCCTTGTTTGCTGGCAGCAGATACCAATCCAGTCATTATCAGCAGGCAAATTTTAAAGTGACCAAATTTTTTGTATCTAAGAAACTATCATGTCAAATATATCTTTGTGTTTCATTATCAGGAGTCATCACAACAGTTATTAAGAAGATTCAGTGCAAATGTTAACTGATTTTTTAACTTAAAAGTTGCCTTAAGCTGCTGAAAAGACTTTTGTTTCATTTTAAAATGTTACAAATTTAGCCAGTCATGATCAAGTAGAGATAGCACAACAATGAATGTAGGGAATGAACTTAAACTTTATATCTAAGTTCGATCTCCGAACAAAGAATATGGAATATAGCAGTTTAAAGGGAGAAAGAGGTGCCTTTTAATGTGCTACTTACATGGCTTTCAGGTTGGCCTCCACATAAGGTTATGAAATTTAGTCCTCTTCAATCGAAGAGATAGCAAGCACAAAATGAAGCATTTGAGGAAAAAGGCTTTCCAATGCTGATTGCTGTACAATTCATAAGCTTGCTGGTAAGCTTCAGTTTCTCTAAGGCCCTTGCTAATATTGGATAACTGCTGCTATCCAGAAACCGAAAGGATTCATGATCTGATTCAGAACGTGTGTTTTAAGGGTGGGCTTGCTCTATTTTTTGTCCTATGTTATTCCACAGAAATTCAGATTTGGCAGGGGCTTATCAGTTATGTTTACCTGAATAACTATATTCTAAACCAGGCTTTATAGGTCATTAATTTTTTTCAGACACTATAGATTTTAAAATGTAAAACTGAGGGTTTTTTGATGCTAGTTATTTTGGCTTGGTTATTACAGAGAATCTGTGTTAATTTGAAAGACTCCTTTGTCTTAAAACTAAATTGTCAGAAATTTTTTTAAAATGGTGGACAAAAGAAGAAAGAGGTAATAAAATAAAGAGATGAGTTAAAACAGCTTCAATTTCATAGAATCTTAGAATAGTTGAGGTTGGAAGGGACCACCGGAGGTCATCCTGTCACAGGATGCTTATTCCAAGGTGACATTGCAGGCTGAATCTATGAGAAGAATTATCTTGCCATCTCAGCTACATAGCACCTCTCAGAACAGTGCAATGCACAGCAGGCATGGTGGTGACATTGTTCTTTTGGTACCTTATTTGGGCACTGCTGTTTTTACAATCTTCATATAAAAATAAGTGTCTGAACTGACATCATTCTGATTAAAATAGGAAACTGATTATTATCTACAAAGAAATTTGAACATTCGCTGGCCAAAAGATAGCTCCTAAAAATTCTTTGTGATTGAAAAAATGTAGAAAGACCACCATTAGATTTTTGTCCTGCTTAAGCCCTCATAATGACCTGATGATCAGATGCCAGAAACTGACACTGATGATTCTTATTTTCAAATCTTGAAAGGCACAGAGACACACAGATCACCCTGCTTCTGAAGCACCAATCCACAATGTTTTACTGTAAAGAAATGTAAAACTTGAAAGGATGTCATGAGACAACCTGGCCTAAAACTCTGCCTGAAGTATATCTAAACCACCCATGACAAGCATTTTTCTAACTTGCTCTTAAAAACCTGCAGTAGAGGGGGTTCCACAACATCTTTGTCAATTTGTGTCAATGTTTCAAAGTAGGTTGATTTCGTCCTTCCCCTTTCCCAGTGGCTCCAAGGATTCTCTCTTTTTATTAACAAATTTCAATATATACAACATTATCATGTCTCTCCTCTTCCACAGAAGGTTTTTCCAGGTTAAACAATCCTTCCTAAACTCAGGGACAATATTCAATTCACAGCCCACATTTTTTTCAGAACAGAATTCAATCCAAGCATGCAACTATCTACTTTGCATGCAAAAATAAGAGTATTGTAGAAGATAAAATGAAAATCTTAGCCTGGAAGGATGACTCATAGTTTATTAGTTAGGAAATGTAAGTTGGAAGAGGTAAAATCTTTTATTAAATTACTGATAGACTTGGTGAAAAGCACACAAGTTTTCAGGCACACAAGTCCTTAGGCTTGAAAACATAGTTTATTAGGAGGTATGGACTTTAGCATATAATATGTGAACTATTACTGCTCAGTTTTTTTGACTTATCTGCTTTGAATGAAAGGCAACAATTTAGTTTTAACAAGACTAATCAAGAATAAATGACGTACAAGTTAAAAACTATTGTAATGTAAAATATTAGCATAAATTGATAAATTAGTGAAGTAAACTACTTATTAAAAACTTTATTGTTTTATGCTAAAGGCAAATTAGCTTCTTCTTAATCTCCTAAACCTCTTAACAGAGGTTTTAGCTAGTGTGCTATCATACATTTTTGCTATCTTCAAGTCCATAAAGGGAATTAGATTGACTGTGATCCGCTGTGTGCCTTAAGGCAAAATCTCAAATATTTCAAGGTTCATTAAGTAAGAAATTCAAACCACTAAAACATAGAACAGCAATGTGTAGAAACATTGGCTTATTTTATTTTAAGAATTAAAAGTTCTGCCAGGAAAAAAGCATCTCCAAAAGCTCCAATCCTGCAATTAGCATCATGTAGGCAGGCTTCTGCATGAGCAGATCTCATTGCTGGTTTGGGGACTAATGCTCCAGAGCTGCAAACACTTAGGCACTAACTTAACATGACCATCATGAGTAGGCTCACTGAAATTAATGGTGCTTTTCATGGTAGTAAAGTTAAGTATGCTTATGTTTGAATACAGGATCGAGTTTCAGCTTTTTAATTTCAGGATGAGTTCACATATTACTTTATATTTATGCTGTAATATACACAAACAAAATTTAAAAATTTTTTTTTCCTACCTCCACCATTTTTCTGAAGTATCTTCTACCTTGATAACCTCTCCACCACTTCTGTATAATAATTATCATATTGTTCAAATATCTAAAATGAAATATATTTAAAAAATAATTATATTGAGACATTATTAAAATATAACTGTACTTTAATATTTTGCAATATTAAAAGTAATATACAGTGTATTATCCTTACTTATTCCAAAAAAAGGGCCATTGCAAACATATTCCTTACCTAAAAGTGTATGTAGACATGCATACAGAAACACATTTATAAACTTTATATATATGTGTGTGTGCGTGTGTGTGTGTATGTGTGTATGTATACACACAAACCCACACATACTTAGCTTTTGGAATAAATGGGTCACTGCAAACTTATTTACTCTTCCAGCTATCATTACAAAAGATTTATGAAATAGCCTTAAGAATATAATGTGCATGACAGTTGATTTTATTTTCATGAACAGTTTTAACCAAAAATATCTGACCAGTTCAGAATCTTTTCAGTTATATGCAAAATTTCCACTGCTTACAGTTTTTAGATATTTGACAAAACCCATAGTTATCTGGAATTTTAGACTACCTTTTTCCTCATGTAAAATTAAGATCATGTAAAATTAGTTGTAAATAATCGTTTATTCTGTCCTTATCATATATACTTTAATATGCTACTAAAAATCCTGCAAATGATGTCTGACATCAATTTTGCATAAAATAATGCAATCATTATTTTGGGACTGTTTACAAAAAGCTGTGTGCTGGGGCATTCACAGCACCTAACTATGAACACCTAATTTAGAAACCTTGCAGTACATATAGCATAACTCACTGAAAGCAGGCTTTTCCAGTGGGTGATTAAGAGAACCTAAATGAGAGAGTAATTCAGAGCACTCACAACTTTTCTAGAATAAGAGTCCAGCTGCTAGGCACTTACTAGGCAATTTTTCTATAATGTCCACAATAGCTGAGATAAGAAACATCTTTGCATAAAACATATATGAGGTACATCCTTTTTTTTCTCCAGTCATGCCAAGATTTCTTAAACAATACTGCATATCTGTCTTGAAAAAGTGGCTATTTCCATGCCACTTACCAGTGTCATGACATTTTAATCACATGCAGTTCCGAAAATCAAAAATTATTGTTTTTTACAGTGGTACAGCATACGTTTCTTTCTATATAAAAGCAGAACAATGGCTAGATTTTTTTCAAAATCCTCCCATTTTCTTAAAGCCAAGCAATACTGTCTGGAAAAAAGATTGAAATACAGATTAAAATCAGCTAAATATACTACCTGATATAGGCTCGGACTCTGCATCCTCGAAACCAGCTCTGGATTTTGACAGCAGCTTTATACTCTTTCTTTCGGTGTTCATCTACAGATCTGAAAATACAAAAAGTAGTAAATATTTTTATAGTAGATATAGAAAATAAAAAAGTAACATTACTTGTCAGCATGATAATCTAGTATCAAAACAAAAAAGGCTTCTAAGTATTTCTTTTACTGTTGCAGCTTGTGATCTTTTTCACTGGGTTTTTTCACCTGTAATTAAAATTTTAATTCTGTATAGTTCAATCAATATAATTTACATTAATTGCATACCATAGAGATAACAAAGTCCCCAGTAGAAGACTGGTTACTTGAGAGACTGTACTCAAATTGTAAAGATTTTAGAATCAAAAACAGAAAATGAACTAAATATGGAGTATAAAAAATTAAATTTATAAACTTTACTGGGAATGGAGAATAAGGAAAAAGAACATCAAAGAGCCTCAGAACAATACATAAAGTATCCTAAACCATTCTACCTAAACTATTACTATGGAAATAAACTCTTAAAAACAATAAGGAAAAGTAAATATCACTGTAAGCTACTTCAATGCTAGAGTATCTGTAACTTGCAGCTGACATAACTTTTGGGAGAGTGTGCTTCTTACTCCTTTGTAATACTGAATATCCGTGTCAGCATGTCAGGGACTTCTTTTGTTGTAGGTGAAAAATATAGATAATGCTCTAACGATAATTAGTCCTGAATTATATAAAAATCCTTTAACTATATACAAAATTGGATATCTACAGGAATATTAAATAAATTAACCATGGTCAATATTATAATGATAAATGTCAACTGCTTTAATAAGAACTGAATATTAGGAGGAAGATCTAGTTCAAATACATTTTTAATGACCTATACAAAATATTTTACTTGCATATTACCTGTATATTATCACTGAAGAGTGATAACATCACTAATGGTGACAGACCTTGTTTGTAGACTTTTTTAATGAGTATGAATTTGAACTGATCTTTCAGAATAAAACTAGAGGATTTAGACTTTTAGCTAGTTTCTTAGGAAGGAATTTAAAGAACAGAAATATGAAGAAGAGGAAGAGATGACTGAAAAAGTGAGACATAAATGTAAGGAAAGAATATTATGAATTGGAGTATGAAGCAACAAAAGCATAGAAAAGAGATAAGATGTGGAAATTTTCAAACTTTAGAAGGTCTGGAATGTCAGGATATGAAATGTGAATGTTGCATAAAAGTAAGAATAAGTCAGGGAAGAGATCTGAAGAAGAACTGGAAACAAAGGGTATTAGTAAATAATTTGGACAGATTCTGAAGGGAAGATCACAGGGATCTTTAGCATGGGATTATAGTAGTCAAAGCAAAAGATTTTCGAGTCTTGACAGGACTTTTCACAATGGGAATTCAGAGACATGGATTTTGGAGATAATGTAGAAACAAAACTGGCAGAGTATCAGGGTGTGATGCAGGCAGGCAAGGAGGAAAGAAAAGCAAACAAAATGATGAAGAGAGAATACAGGGAAAGATGAAGAATTTGTTTTTAAGTTACAGAAGAAGAAAGGTTATCTAGAAAGAGATATCAGTGCAGTAGCTGAAGATACAGGACAGACATAGGTGGAGAACTGATAACTTCAAGCAGATCTTTGAGAAGCATTAGCTGTCAAAGCTTTGCATTAAATACGGTAGTACAAGCAAACGGCAGGTGCACAGGTAGGGAAAGAAGCACAAGTGAAAAGACCCCATCAGAAACTCTGAAAATAACTCCAAAAGATAGTCCTCCCTTTTCTTCTTTCTGTGAATTCTTCTACTAGGAGAACTGTAACTGTGACAAAGCAAAAAGACACCTAAGGAAAAATATGTATCTGAAAGAGAGTTTTCAGAGTGTTCAGGAAGAAATTACTATGATCAGTTTCAATACTGAGGGGTGGAATCTAGCCACAAGATCATGTCTAGCTTTTATTTACATTTTTTCATAATAAAGTGTCAATAACCGTCAAGTTGATGAACTTAAAGTTATATTTTAATTTTCATGGAATTTTTACTGTCACATATTTATTAGGAATCTTTTACCAAATAGTTTACTTTGTTACACCTCCCACAGAATAACAATTAGATTAATATTAGTTAGCTCTCTAACTATCTGAGTGTTTTGCCAACATTAGTCGCCTTGGTAAACACTAACAAGAGTCACTTGTATCTGATAACTGAATATTATCCTCATTACTGATTTATTACTTTAATGTCTCTACTAAAGGATATTAGCTCCATTCATTTTGTATCTGCTGCTGCAGCATGTGCTCCCACATCACATTACATGGACACAAACACAGGTCTTCATTGTCACCTGATATGCATCACACCCATTCCAATACCTGGAAACTGCAGAAAACAAACCATCTTTTTATTAAGACCACAAAAAGTCAATATCAAAGCTGGCATTCATAGTAAAGAGCTCTCTTGTTCCTTTCTTGGACAGTTTCCTAGACTTCACAGGAAGCAGACACCTCCAGAAAACTTCACCCCAAGGTAAATGAGCTTGATGTAAAATGTATGAGCAGTTTGGCCCTGGCTAGGCAGCCACAATTACAGACTGGAAATGAAGGAGACAAGACATGGAACTAGCCTGGTCTGAGATGCTAGCTCCAAAACCAATCCTACTTACTTGGCAATGGCCAATGACAATGGTCTCCTTCTGGAAGAGCAGAAGTTCCCTCCTCTATTACTCCCTGTTAGTTGTCTAGTCAGGCTGTTGTCTTGCCTAGTTGAGTCAGTTTATAAGTCCCTGTAAAGTTCACTTAAGCAGACCAACAACAGACTTGTTTTTCTTACACTATAGTTCCACAAACTATATAGTTTCCGCTTTCAACTAACAATGCCAGCAAACTGAGTCGTCTGGTGTTTAAGTTGCTCAAGCTGATATCTGCCATTCTGATCAGATTGCATACTTACCATACAGTTTGAATTAAGCTTTTAGATAGTCACAAATACTTCTCAAAGACTTTACTGAATGTTACATAGGTACACTCAAGGTCAACATCTGACTTACAGATGTTACAGTACATAAAAGTAGATTATTGAAAGAATAAGTTATCATTTAGCATTAACCAGATCCTCTACATTTTAATGCTTATCCTAAGAGGATATTTCTCAAGGTATTTGCATTGGGCCATTGTTGGGTAAGTCCTTCCCTAAAGAGACACTTTCCCTAAAAAGAAACCATGATTTTAGGAGCCCCTAGACCTCTGACATAAATGGAGTTCTGCATAAAGTATGTCAGAAACATTATTAAGATCAGAAGAACATTGGTAAATTGATCACCCATCTAAACACAATCAACAGTCATCAACCTGCCCTAATCCTTAATGGAACAGAGGTAGAGTCCTAAAATAGCAAAGGCATTTTGAAAGATAAAGAAAGAAAGAGTTTTCTAATTTGGGGACTTAATTTAAGGCACTTAATTACTGTGTTCCTCCTGTAGCAGTAAGTATTAGCAAAAATACTTCATTTTCACAAGGGTCTGTTTATGTCAGGCTGTGTTAGATGTTCTGCATGTTCTAGATGTTCTACACAGCTCTGTATTTAGATCTTGAAAGATAGGTGAAGAAAGAAATATTTTTATTTTGTTTTAAAATGTGTTTGACGCATATGGAAGTAAATCTTTCAGGTTTTACCCTTGCAAACAAAGTAACTTTATTTGCAACAAGGCAACTCATACAAATAAGGTAAATATTTGGTAATCTATATTCTGCTGCACCTTCCGATGATTTAAATTAAGGTAGATGTAAACACACTACAATGCCAAAAGTTAATTTGTTAAGTTTAAAAATTAAATACAGAAGTATCAAAAGCACTAAACAAGATACTCTGATTTGTTTCAAGATTTTACTGACAGTTTCCTTGAAGAAGTCCAAGATTCTCACCCTAAAGAACAAAGATCAGATTACTGATCAGCCGTTCAGTGGCTGAACTGGAGTTTTTGAAGGCTCTCATTGAAATTCTCAACTGAAGGTCTCTGAATTTCAAGAAGCTGATGGATTACAGCCTGTTCTTAAAAAGGAAACAATTCGGTTTTGGAAAACTATGCCAAAAAACAAATCTCCAAACATCAAGCATGCTGCCCTCCAATGGATTTCCATGTTTGGCTCTGCCTGCTCTTTCTAACTTGAAATATGTGAAATACAAGTATAATCTGCTGTAACTGATGCTCACTTAGTGAACTACTGTGTGTACAGCCACAAGAGTACAAGCTAAAGCTCAGGGAAAGAACAAGAAAACAGAATGCTTCATACACAGGCAGGACTTGAACTCTGTGTAACTTTTAGCAATGTCAGAGAGCTTTGTTATTCATACTAATGATGCTGTAATTGGTTTCTAAAATGAATGAGTCAATGAACAGTAAAGAAAAAAAACTAGAACTAAACTAAACATTTATTTGTTTAGATATTAACATTACATTTTTAGTAACAGCAACAATATATTTGTATAAAAGTTTACAGTAGAAATCCATTAAATATTAAAATAAGTGTTAAAACTTTTATTTCTTAAAATCTGATCTGTGAAAAGTTGGCCTCCACCACCACCTTACAAAGAAATGAGCAGCACAAACTGTCCCACTTAGTCAAGAGAATGGTAACAGGTGATTTGATCACAGTTCGCCACTCTGTAACACAGGAGATTTCAGATCTTTAGTAGAAAAAGCATCTCTTTAATTCAGTACAAAAAGACAAAACTTATCCCAAGCCGCATAATCCAATTTAGAAATACATCTCAGTTTTTAACAGTGTGGATAATCAACATCAACTCACTTGGAAGCTGGGGGATTCTGTCTCTTAATTAAAAAAGTGGTATCTTTTGACAGGATAAGCTAAATCTCCAGTAAAAGTTATAAATTTAAGCCACAAGAGGAGGTGCTCATAGTTTATGTATGTTTAATAGGGATTTATAATGTATAAATTCCCTTGATAAAATAGTTGTATCACTGCAGCGCTAACACTAAACTCCGTTCCGTTCAAGATTAACTAGGGAGAGACAAATGAAGGCAGGCGCTGCATAAAACGCTCGGAAGTTTCAGCGGCTAACGCTGAGTTTCAGACGCTACTTTTCGCTCCAACTTAGCCGGGAGCGGAGGAGGGGAAGGTCAGTAATTTTTTTCGGGTCGCAAAAAGACTCCCTAAAAACACGGCGGGGCCCACGAGACGCCGGTGACCCCCGACCGCTCCCAGCCGCGGGAAGGCAGTTGGGCGCGCGGCCGTTGGGGGCGTGGCCCGCGGCCGTTGGGCGCGCGGCCCCAGCGGGAGGCAGCGCACGGCGGGGCGCGGGGAGCGCACCCCGCCGCGCCGGGCGGGGGAGCGCCGCCATCTCGTTACGGAGGGAGCCCGGGGGCTTCCCCGGGGCTACGGCGGCGAGCAGCGGGCAGCGCCAGCCCAGCCCAAGAAGGTGCGTGTCGTCGCGGCCCCCCGCGCCGCCCCCGTTACCTGTTCCGACGGAAACACTCCTCCCGCAGGCCCGGCAGCCTCGCCTGAAGCCTGGCCAAGGTGGCCATGCTTCCCTCCACCTCCCTCCCGACGCCGCCACCATGGCAACGGGGCCGTACCACTCCGCGCGGGCGCGGGGATGGCCGTCCCTCCCGACGCCCCGCCGGCAGGGCAGGGAGGGTGCGGGCGGCGGCGGGAGCCCCGCGGAGCAGGGCCGCGGGCGGCAGCGCGGCCGCGGCGGGGGGGCGCGCCGGGGTGCGCCGCCCGCGGGCAGCGGCCCGGAGCGGGAGGGGAAGAGGCGCGATGGTCGCGCCCGGTTTCCTGCCGGTGCCGCAGCTACTTCCGGGCTCTCATCATGGGGGAGTGAGGAGCAGCCCTGGCCGCCCGCAGCCTCCCCGCCCGGCCCTTGCCCGCCAGCCTCCGCCGCGGCGCCCCTCGCCCCGTCTCCGCTTGCCCCAGTCTCTGCGAAGCGGCGCCAGCCTCCCCGGGGAGCGGCCGGGGGAGGCGCCGGGTTCATGTTCCGGGTCGCTGAGCCTAACCCGACCCGAGCTCAGGCGGCGAGAAAGAGCTGGTGAGGCCAGGCCGGGCCGGGGGCAGCGGGGCGAGTGTGGGGCCGCCCGCGAGGCGGGGGTGGGGGGGTCGCTGCCGCCCGCTCCCCTGCGGCGGGGCGCGGGGGAGGTGCCGGTGTCTGGGGCCGAGGGCAAGCGGGGAGGGGGTGGGAGCCCGCTGCCTCTGGGAGATGGGAGAGCCCATCTCGGTGCTGGGTGCGAGGCTTAAAAACTTGGGGAGAAGTATTTTCCTCGGCCCCCGCAGCGCCCCGGCGGGCAGCACCGGCCCGCGCGGCCGCGGGAACCGATACGCCGGTGCTTTTCTCCCCGCCAGAGGCCTCGCGGGAAGAGGGCTACGAGGCCTGGCAGGTGCCACTCACACGTCTCAAACGCTCCTTGTGTTTATAAGGGAGTAGTGGGCTGGGAGAAGAAACCTGTCCTCCTTAATAAAAAGGACAGCAGGCAAACAAATAAAAACTCTCATCACAAATTTATTCACTCTTTTTTTTTTTTTTAATTGTGGTGAACCCCAAAGAGCTGCATCCTTTGTGATGTATGCTGCAGAAACATGTAGTTAGGTGTGGTTGTTGTTCTAGAGCTATTATATTTTGCCTGAAACAAGAATCAACAAGTGTGGCTATAACAGGTGAGCAAGAAGCATATGCATAGTTCTAGTTCAATATAATTCACAGATTTACTGTTTTATATAATTCCAGATATTAGCATATATGATTCTAAATAGCATATTGTATTTATTGTGGGACTGTAGAAAGGGAAAACTGAGTAACAGAAAGAAGAGGAAAGACAAGAGGAAGGCATGCACACAGAAGAAAGAAAAGCAAGTTTTGTTTAGTCAGCCATGGAGCAGTAGAAAGACTAGTAGTGGAGCAATTGTTGAGGAAAGTAAGATGGCCCAAACAACCAATTGGGAAGCCTTTCATGTTCTGCATGAAACGTTAGGTGTCTTGTGGCTTCCAAACCTTCTGTAAGCAGTATGTTAACATTCTTAAAAGAAGCTGATTTCTTGGAAAACTTCAGGTGACTATGTAAAATATTGAGATGGAGGAGAAATATAAAATATTTTCCCTCTAACTAGTGATGAAAAGGATGCTGTGTTTTGTTTTTTTTCCCCCCGGTGTATGTCTCCAAAGATGAAAACAGTGAAACCTTCAAAAATTATGTGGCTTATTATCTTATTGTTAGTGTAAACCGCAAATCATTCTTGTGGAAAAACTTTTTTGATTAAAGCTGGTCCTGAGATCATTCTCTGTATATTGTGAAAGGTTGCATTAGTTGAATTATTGTGTATTCCAACTGATAAGTTCTAGTGAATTTCATTTTTATTAATGGTTATGGGGAGGCTTTTTTTTTTTTAATGTTGATGATAATTGGTTATAGCCATAATTGTTGAACAAGAAATCTGGGGCTTCACTGTATTATGTATACAGGTATCTGCAGGCAGGGAACCCAGATCTTAAATCTGCTGTTCTTTTCTGTGGATGGGGAAGAAGAGAGGAAGAGCTTAGCATTCAGCTTCCTTAAATAGTAAACTCCTTTTTTCCTCCATTTCTGCTACTACCACCACTTTTTTTCCTGTGGATATTTTCATGGCTTTCTTGCAACCCCTTTGAGAAGGCTTTTTATATAATAAAAACGTATTTGCCAACATGCTATATATGTGTTAGAAAAAGTTTGCTAGTTTTTCTAAGCATGTGAATTTGCCTGGTGTAAATATAACTTTACTTTTGCTGGTGTAGTTCATAGCACTTTCAGAGAATGATGTATGCTGTACTGGTAGAAGTCTTTTATGTTAATACTAATGTGTGTGCAGTAGGAACATTGCCTGAGACACTCCTAATGCATATCTTTACTCTGAGAAAGTTTTCATTGTAGACCTGACCTGTCATTTGTCTTTAAATTTTATTATTTTGTGTCCACATAAAATAATTTAGTTCCAGTGTCTAAAAACAGTGTTCAGCAACACAAGATATGGGAACTTGACATATTTTTCTGTAACTGTCATCAGACAGTAACAGTTTTACTTGTCCAAATACACAGCCCAGAGGAATTCAGCACAGAGAAAATAATTGAAATCTTACTATCTATTGGAATGTTAGTTTAACAGCTGTGGAGGTCTGTTAAATCTCTCGGAGCTGCTGTCTTTTCTCGTCCTTGTACATAAGTTATTTCAGAAGCTATCCTTTAAGGGAAACCCATTTGAGAGAAATGTGATATTAAAGAAATGAAGGAAAATATTTTTTTCAAGGTGTAATGTTTGATTTGGAAACTCAAGAATTTTAGCTTCCTAAAAACATTAAGGCCCTAAGGAAGTTAGTAGATTCTGATCTGCCCCAGAATGAGATTGTTCATTTTGGGTGTTAAAGCTCCTCTGAAGCTAAATGTTTTTCACTTATGAGTACATATGACAACTTAGAAATAGTTTGCATTTTGGATATGTCCTGGGCACTCTGATTCTTCTGATAATGACTTTGATGTTACAGCATATTACCATCATTTGACAGTTCATGTGATTCTCCACCTTGACAGTTAATTAATGAAGTCGTACTTCTGAAAAGGGCAAGCATATCAGTAAATGGCAGCAATGGGATTGTAAGAATTGCTACCTCTCTTGATAAATTGCTCCAAATCTCATTTCTGGCTGACCAATTCATTTGCATTAGAGCTTTATTAAATGCAGCTCATGTCAGCATCTTTCTGACTGTATACCATTGCTCTTGCTCTGTACTGAACTTTTTTTTTTCTCTGTTAAATATTAGTGAAGAATGTTGTGTGAAATTTTAGATAGGATTTATTATATTGTTGTACTTTCTTAGGTAATCAGCAATTGTAGAAAAGTCAGATGTACTTATTACAAATTGCCCTGGTGCTAATTTTTAAGAGGATCATCAGCATAATCTGTTAAAATTCCATAGTTTCTCAAATACTTATAACTTATATAGGTCAAGTGTAGTGGTATTACAAAGCTTGTCTAAAAAAGGTCTCTCAAATGCAGAGTTGGTACCAACAATCGATGGGTAGTATGTGATGGGAAGACCAAAAAGTTGCTAGCAGTTATCTACGAAAATATATGGGAATTGTATATTTGATAGCAAAAGAATGATAGAAAATTCTAGCAAGGGTAGCAAGTAGATGTTTTTAGCCGAAGAATGATGATTCTTATAAATTTTAATTTAAAAACAAAATCCTTCTGTATTTCTCTTTTGCAAAACTGATTTATATACAAAAGTAACTTACTGCAAAAAAGCAGAGTTGGCATACCTTGAAGATGAAAAACAGCATGGGGTTTTGGTTTTACTTTTCCCTTTTCAGATACTGACATGCTTCAATACAATATCCTGACTTGTCTCAAGAGTCCCAGATTCTTGCCACTGTTCGTACTATCTTATATGAAACTCTGAATAATTATGGGTTTTGGTATTCAATTTCTCTAAGTTTGCCTGTGGTGACACTGTCTGATTTTTGTTTTATTAAAACAAAAATTAAATTTGTATTAAGTTTTTGTTCTGAATCTTAAAGCTACCCTGAATGTGTTGCCAGTGTGTTGACTCAGTCTCTACAGCAAGCACTGGGCAGGATTGTTAGAGGTAGAAGAGTAGATAAGGATAATGCAATTCTACATAGCTTGATAGCTAGCTCTTCTGCCACCAAGCAATGTTTTGTACAGGGCAGAATGCATATTGGTTGTTTTGTATTTTTGTGTAGCTGGTTGTCCAGCAGAGAACACTTAAAGATATAGATAGATGTGGACTGGATGCTTTGTGTTCTCCTTTCCATTGATGGTGAGTGATGAGAGGCAAGCTTAAATAATCTAGCCCCATTTTCTGTTTCTGATGTGTGCCATAAGCTTTTATGTAACATAGGTCTATCAGCTATATGGAGTTGATCCATTTTACTGTCCCATTTATGTATAGCCCAAGGAACAGGCATATTTCTTTCTTGTTCTTTTGCGCGTGTGCTTTTTTTTTTTTGAATCAACATTTGTTCACATTCAGCAGTAAAGCAAAGGTCTCAAGATTATGTTTCTGAGGCTTTGTTAAAATTACTTCTGAGGTGGAGAAATGGAATTCAGTTTAGTGCCTGTCTGAGGATGGGGTAAAGTATGAGTACAGCAATACTATGAGAGATCAGAGAATCTATATGAGAAAAGATTATAGAAAATCATGTTTCGTAGTCCCAATGTTCATGGAACTACTTGATTTTTCTTGTGCTTTTAGCTTGTGGTCATCAAGATTGGTTGTGAAGAGAGCAAAAATCATGGTTCTGAGGGAACTGCTTTCCTCCAGACTTATTGTTGATGGTTATTGTACTCTCTTCAGAATTTGAGAGAGAGATTTTGTGAGTGGTAAGACCTCTACATTGTCAGGCATTTTAGGTGGGAAGTGAATTAGAAACATGATACTTGATTGCACTGAAAAAGTAAATGCCTATTATTTCAATTAGTGGTTTCCATACTGAATGATAATGGTGAACACAAGCTGTGTTAACTGTTTCGGAGTACCTGAAAGCTGTTATGTCATTTCCTACAAACAGTACTTTTATTGTTGTTTCTGGTGACAGATAGAGAGGAAATGGGTCAGCCTTTAGTGGTATATTAAAATTGCTTCAGGTAAATGTAAAGGTCATTGTAGGCAAACTGTATTTTCTTACTGTAAAATAGTATATTCTCCTAGCAAAGACATTACAGTTTATTGCTAGCTGTGGGCTGTTGCTGTAACAGCATTTTTATAGCCTTGTGTGAGTCATACTAAACTGTGGCATAACTTAATACTTTTTGTATCTTAATATGTTGTCCTACGTTCTGTGTTACAAGCTTTAAAGTTTCTCATCTTACTGAATGCAGTAGGTACTTGCTGATTATATCTTTAAAACTTTTTATCTGGCTTCCATTATTGTAGTTATCTTTCAACCTATTTTCTGCACAGATATTTTTACTGAAGCAACATCTGCGGAAACAATTATACTTCATAGGCTTGGAATACAAGCTTGACGGTTGTGAACAATATAGAAAATTATGGAAACTGGAATTGTCTGATAAATAGTGCTGTAATAAAAATGTGCTCCTGAACTTTGAAAACAAATTTTCAGACTAATTGTTCTACCTGGTTGCTGTTACCATTTTTTCTTTAACCATAGCAAGAGAAATGAAAGATCCAGTAAATTAAGCAAAAGTGATTTCTTGGATTTTTCAGTAGCAGTAAATGTTTTATGTTGATAACTGGCATGTTGAAAGTGCAGTGAGGGTGAAAAGCTGAAGTGCAAAGTGTTGTGTATTCTGAGTGTATTACAGAGGAGCTTCTGATGTCCCAAACTGATGAAATAATTCTCATAATCATACTAAGGAAACATACTAAAGTGATTATAATACGAGTTTGTCTGATCTCTCCAAGATATAATGCAGTTAGGGTACAGCTGTGTTATACATGAGATCATGGCTGTAATTTGTAGGGTAAACAAGGTCATTGCCCTGTTACAGCTCTTATTCAATTCAGGTGCTGCAGCTTTGAGATCAATGAAGAGACTTAATATTCGGTGGAAAAGATTAATTGTAGGAGTTCATAAGATTTAAAGTTGCTGTCTGATGGGAACTAAGTGCCTTACTGCCCAGGGCCTTTTAAGAATCATACTATCCCCTTACTTCCAAAACGTTTAAGGATGTTCATGCCTAAGTTTCGCCTTTTGAACTGGCACTGTTTGTATTTGTTGGAAAATTCAAGACAAGGTTAGATCAGATATATGAATGCAAAGTGGATATATTCTATTTGATCTTACAGTATTTCATGGAACTAGGGTAACTTTACCACAGTACTTATGCCATTATCTGGAATAAATTGGTATGCCCACTCTAGGAGCCACATTGATTTTGGTGATATAGTTATCCATATGGATTAGGGACTGTGAATTGAACAAATTAATCATAAATTGTGGCCTGAGACATTAGTATCCCCTCTTTCCCCTCTCCCTTTACTTTCTGCTGCTACACCTGCAGCACAATGGGCGGAAAGAGATCATATACTCACTTCTTCCAGTCCACATTCTGGCATGTTAGCAGACCCTGTCCTCTTTGAGGTGAATAGGTTTATGCCCACTAGTTGACTTGTTGGTGCATCTCCACTTGTTTCAGCTCTATTATGGATGTAAAAAACCTGTGGCAGAAGGGCTGGGTAGGTAGCTGGAGGAAGTAATTTCTCGAACTAACCCAAATAAATCCATTGGAGTGCATTTGTCTGAGCCTTACGTTCCTGTTATATCAGCTCAGAAGTATTATCAGCTCAGAAGTATTAGAAAGCCCCTTATATCTCAAGAGCATCATTTCTGATGTGTACCTGAAAAGACAGCTGTCTTTGTGGACATTAAAAATGAGGCTAAAGAGGCTAGTGCCCTCCCTACAGTGCAGTTATTCTAGCTGCAGAGAAACGTGCTAACGTATCTGACTGTATACTGTTTAAGCCTCGTACAGAGAAGACTTGCACAAATATACACAGACTTGCCTCTATTAGTGGTTAAAATTCCTACTACACAAGCAAGAAAAAATCTGCAATAATTGAAGCTTTGAGAACTAAAAATAAGAATTGGTTTTAAATCATTGTAATGCCACCTGTCTCTAAAAGTAAGTTCTGGATTAATTGGCTGTCACTTCTCTTTTTCTCTCTGAATTTTCTGATAATCATTGCTTTGTTTGGAATGCTTTTCCTGTTACATTGCATATCTTGCTTCTAAGAAATACTTTTTGTGATTATGAAAGTTTTGATTCCTGAGAACCAAATGGATTAAGGAGAACTGTGCTATTCTTCCAGAGCTGTGTGTCTCCCTTTAAGAGATTATATGAAGATTCTGCTGTACTAAGAATCAAAGAAAATGTCAGATTAAGAGGGAGTAATAGAACTAGAGATTACAGCAAGTTAGAAACAGAAGTATTAGAAATAAATGCAAGTGACACAGTAGTTTCAGGAATTCAAAGTGAGCTTGAATTTATGTCACTCTCTAGTCTTTTGGTGACCCATATCTTGCAACTGAAATGTTTAAAATAAGTTTTTTCTGAAAGTCTTTTAAAAGGAGACTATAGCATTTCTTAAGCTAAGATATTTCATGACCAGCTTGAATTTCTTCTTAAATAAATATGCTCTTCAGTTCCCTCATTAATATTTAAAATTTGTGTGCTTTGCATTCATGACTGTCCATTCAGTCATCCCATCTGAGCACCTTTAACATTGGAGTTTGTGGTAAGTTAGAAAATCTGTGTGCTATGCATCTGTAATTTCTCTCCATCTATAGCTCCACTAATATGGGTAGAAAATTATTCATTGATGCCTCAATCAACACTTATTGGAAAACAGTGTGAATAGTCTTGCTTTTAAACATCCCTCTACATAATGTACTTGCTCCTCCATATTTATCAGCTGGCATAGATCATGAACATTCCTCTCAGGTTTCCCTAAAAGAAAGGACACTTCTGATACTTTGATGTGAGAATCTGATCAGTGTGTTTAATCCTTCTCTGAAGGTTATAAATCTTCTCTGTAGAGTTCACCAGCAATCTGTTAATGTCTCTTCTTTTTTTATAATTATGTTCTTGTAATGCATGGGTGAACTTTCTGAAGCATACTGAGTTGAAGACATGCTGAATGCTAGTGAAATTTGAGGAGGGAGGAGAGAAACATTTGAAAGGATAAGTCCTTAATCAGATATTGTGTGTTTAGGGATTCCCCCCCACACCCTTTTCACAAGTGTATGATTCTGTGGAAGTGAGTGCTTGGATGTGGTGGGAAACATCACATTTAATCCTCTGGAATTACCTGTAGCAGGACATTCTCTCAACTTAATATCACTCCACTGAATCAATAATTTTAAAAATCAAATAAATATCAGCCATTTGAAAAGACAGAATTAGTCACTATTTAAAAAAAATAGTAATAATCAAAGAATTACTATCTTTACTCCACCTTAGTGTTTAGGTAGCATCAAGAGATAATTATCCTTAAAAATCTTTTATCCTAATGACAACTCTTAAACAGAACTCTGTAATATACCATCAAGGAGGAATATTATGTATTCAGTTTCCCATTCATAAATTTGAAATGTGCTCCCTGCCTACACTTACACTGAATGGTCTTAGTCTGTTGTTGCAGTTGCCACACTGAATCCCTGAAAAACATAAAAATATGATGAGGTAAACTAAAATCTAACAATATTAGTAGGGTCAAAAGCAAATGAGAGAAAGATGCTACTTTTGTTTCCAGGGCAGAAATTAGTCATGATGCCTTTTAAAAGTAATGTATACTAGTGTAGGTTGTAAATTTTGTAGGATTGTCTGACATTGAGACTACATTGCAGAGACTCAGATAATTTTGGCTGATAAGAATGTTGTAGAGTTGACGCACTAACACATCTCTGATTCATTTTTTGTTTTGTTTTTTGCTTTCCTGGAAAATACAGGCATTTCAGTAGGACTATGGAGGAGCTAGTGCATGATCTGGTCTCAGCACTGGAAGAAAGTTCAGAGCAAGCCAGAGGAGGTTTTGCTGATACTGGAGATCATTCTCGAAGTGTGTCTTGTCTTCTAAAGCGACAGGCAAGAAAAAGGAGGGGACGAAAGAGACGTTCATTTACCACCCATCATCCCTGGGAGACTGGTCACTGTTTAAGCGAAGGTTCTGATTCCAGTTTGGAAGAATCAAGCAAAGACTACAGGGAAAGTCATGCTAATAAGAAAGACCACAGTGACTCTGATGACCAGTTGTTGGTTGCTAAACGTCGACCTTCCTCAAATTTAAATAACATTAGAGGCAAAAGACCTCTGTGGCATGAACCAGATTTGGCTGTTGACAGTTTAGGAAACAGAACTTTGCGTAGAAGAAGAAAAGTGAAGCGGATGGCAATAGACCTGCCATCAGAAGTCTCTAATGCACTGACAATAACTCAACAGCAGGATAGCAGCAGAGATCAAGAAATGGAAAATGACAATAAATCATACCAGCATCAAGAGTTTTCCAAGAGCAAAGTGAAAAAAAGAAAAGTAGCTGCAGCTCGACAAGGATCGGAAATCTTGGATGAAGGAGTAGTTATAGAAAACGAAGAAGTGAACCAAGCAAATAAGGACAAAATGGAGTATGAGGAGCAAAAGGGCTCAGATGAGAATATGAGTGACAGGTTATTCTTTCTCTTCTTACAGAATCTTTGGATAATACTTGTTTGCTTGTATTAGTGTAGATATTGGCAACCTTTGGAATTCTTTTTAATTTCGGAGTTAAAATGCAAGCATTGATTGTACTTGTTTTAATAAGCTACTCTTAGGGTTCTTGGGGGGGGTTTTGACCTAAGTCTACTATGTTTGACATATACCATGTTGAGCTGATCAGGTTTAGGAATTCAGATGTAGAGTCAAGTGACAGGGGAATAACTAGAAAACAGCTTCCTGAAAGAATACATTCTAATTGTTTCAAGATTAAAAATGGCAAGATAGAATACACAAATGATTAAAATGTTATTTTCCTGTGTGTTTCAACTGGTCACAGTTTTTCCAGTTTCTAAATATTGGTGCTTTGATTGCTATCCCTGTTCACCAGAAAGGTTGTCAGTGTTTAGATTCACCGTTTAGACAGTATGTTCTTATGTGTCACTGGCATAAAAAGTCTGCAGGTTGCCAGGGATATACATCACTTACGAAATGTAAAAACCAATTTACAGTTCAGAAACACCTGAGCTTGCCATTAGAAAAATAGGAGAATGATGACCCTTTGGCAGTACACCTCGTCCATCCATTCCAGACAGCAGGCATACTACAATGGTAATTGTTTCCAAAGTACTATTTTGACAACACAGTAAGGTGCGAGTCATTTTTCCACCATACCCAAGGGATCTTACCTGCAGGGTCTGGTAAGCCTGATTATGTTTATCCTTTGTGTCTGATTCTGAATGCAGAACTGTCAGCAGGAAGACTTGTATTAAAACACATAATCTTGCTCAGTTGCTTGACAGCAAGAGTGTTCCTGTTTCTCATAGGCATTTTGTCCATACTGTTGTCTTTTGCTTATTGGATAAGTAGAATTTAAATATTGGGATAGCACCTAGGGGTTTTGGCTAAAACAGGCAGCTCAGTTACTGTAATAACAGCAGTATTGGTAAGTGACTAACGCAAGTTATTGTTAGAAAAGTTCAGTCTTTTTATTACATGGTGATTTTTTTATCCCTCACCTGAGGAAGATAAGCAGTTGGAACAGCCATATGAATCCTGAGCCTTAAAGATTGTACCTAATGTCTTCATAATTGTATTAGAGCAGAAGCAGTACTTTTAGGGCAGCCAGTTTAACTTCAGACATCTCACTTAGACAAAATAAGTTAGGATGTATTGTCAGCTTTTAGAAGACTTCCCTCTTCAGTACTGATTCAAGAAATCCGTGTTGCCAAGTTTGGTACCTAAAGATAGATGGTTTGAAAGTTTCTTTGGAGAAACCATTTCATAGTTTACCATATGTATATATTCTTATTACCTTTTTATTTTAATTTTTAATGATCTTCTGTTAAGCCACAAGGGTAACGGTTCTCAAACTCAAAAATTCTGTAGCTAACTTCTGAGTGGAGGGAGGCGTGACCAATATGAAAATCTTGTAGACTCTGTGTGCTGCTCCAGGTCAGTCAGACTATCCTTTTTCTCTTTCACAAAAGAAACATTATTGACTTAAAAATCCATTCTTCTTTTTGAAATGCTTAATGTTTTGTTACACCTAATGTTGTCATTTCTTAAATTGTACTTCAAAAATTTATCTGTGGCCCCAATAAATGGCCTTTAAAACCATCTTATCTTCATAGTGTTTACTGCTCATGAACATGATTGAACGATGATCCATGATTCTGGAAAACTTCTTGCAATGGTCATCTGTTCCAAAAGGTTTGGAAGTCACTGAATTAGAAAATTCTTGTTCAAAAATGTAATTAGAAACCCATCAGATTTAAGCCTTTAATATGCATACTGTTTCTGAACAATTTGTCTGAATTATTTTAATTCCAGTTTTAAACTAGCTGTGCTTAAATACAACAATCCCTATATTGTTTGTTGATATCATTTAACTGGAAGAATCAGAAACAACTATCAAACTCTTTTTATTACGAGATTGTTTTATAAGTAAAGGCTGAGATTTTAAAAGAGAATATGCATCTTCTAAGACTGCGCAAGATATGGAGAGATAACAAGGCATCTTGGATAAGACTCCAGTTTTCAGCAATGCTTACTGGAGGAGGGAAATACAAAGTAAAAAAAATGTACAAAATAAGCTTTGTATATTTGTGTGCATACAGTTTAACACTTATATCCCCAAATTAGAGTGATTTTTTTTTTTTTAGTTCAGTTTTAAAAAACAAAACAAAGCTAATGATTAATCATAACAGCTATTTCCTGAAGTGGGAGTTAAATTCCTTGGATCTACACTGGTGAGGAGAAGGTTTCAGCATATACATGCAGTGTAACATTATGTTATTTTAAAATAGCATAATATCTATTTGAAGTGCACATTAAAAATGCTTAGTGAGCAAGTGACATTTCTTTGGAGTGTTTTATCGATGCCACACAACAGTAACACTCTTTAAGTGCAGGGTTCAGTAGTAGAAGGAGGAAGCTTCAAGCTATTAAAATGTCAGCATCTAAATGATCCCAAAGATGAATTCGTGGGAGGCTATTTTTGAACCTCAGAACTATGAGACTTTTGTGATCGGAGCCTATGCATTCCTCATTTTTCCTCATCCCTAGTACTTAATTCCATGGCCAATTTCAACCAAATTTGACAAGGCATGGAGTTCTGAAGGATATTTAATTCCTAGAAGCTTTTATAAAGAAGACTGAGGAGAGGAGAAATCTGGCTTGCCCCCTTGGAGAGACACTCAGCAGCCTGCCCATCACTGTGAATGCAGTGGTTGAGCAGTTCTTGAGGACAGGATTAATTAGTAAACAAAGGTCCCAAGTCCGTAGGAAGCCAGGGCATAGGGCAACTTGCTTTGAAGGGTGACTAATAATAAAAATTATGTTGTCGTCTTTGTTTTCGTAGATGGGTAAGTAAAGCTGTGAAAGCTAGGGTATTTTTTGGGGGGGAGGGGAATTTTTTTCCTTCAAACTTTACACACACACCTTATTTTATAGAATCTGTGGTTTTTTTCTTTTTTTTTCCTGGAAGTCTTGCTGGAAGAGAACTTTTTGTTACAAAGTAAAGAAATTAACAATCTAAAGTGCAAAGTTGTATTAAAACTGGAAATAACTTCCATCGTAACAGCTTTTATGTATTTAGATAGTAATAAATTAATTCCAGAGGTCTGGTGTTTATTCAGTTAAAGGACTGCCATGTAGCAATTATCTCAGCTGTGATCCCTGCCCTGTTTGACTGTGGCCTGAGGAAAATGAACACTGGCTGCCATAAATATGCCAGGGTTGTAGTTTACGATTTAAAAAAACAAAACAAACAAAAACTGTCATTAAGTGTACCTCTGAAAACTTTCAGTGTTCATGACTTCATGAACTAGCTATTCCTGTAGTAAGACTTATGTGCACGTTTGAAGGGTTTTTGTTGTTGTTGTTTTAAGGGAAGGAGGCTGTTTTTCTCAAAGTTGGAGATTTTGGTGGAGAAAGCTAAAATACCTTAGTTGAAAAGATTTCTTAACGATTTCATTTAAAAAAAAAAAGCCTGTAATTAGACAACAATAAATGAACAGGGAGAATCTATGAAAAGGGGGCATTCTTTAAAAAAGAAAGATGTATGATATAAAATAGCACACTGAAATGTAAGGACAGTAATGCCATCTATGCTGTAGCCAAAGTGAGGATTGGATGCTTTCTAGAAAGAAGGTGCTAGGATTTGCCTAGCTTTACAGCTTTAGGAGGTTCAAATCTTGGTCCCCCCCTTTAAATACGGTTCCACTTTCATAGCTCAATGCTTGTCATGTTTCTTCTATTTAGGGCAGTTATCCAAGTTAAGTTCTTAAGTCTCATTTTATTGTGTTAAGGATAAGAGATGGTATAAGTACTGCTTATGCAGTAAGAATATGTATAAGTAGAAGGTATAGCAAAGGTTAAGAAAACTTATTCTTCAAATGCAGAGCTGTGTATATATAAAAATGATAGCTGTAGATAACTGCTTTGTGGCTTCTGATATATTTGGTTTCGAATCCTGTTGGAATGCTTCCAAAACGAAGATGTAAAAACAAGTATATAGTTCCAATTAAACATAAATTAGACTAATTTTACATAATTGATTCTAGAAGCTTGAAAATTATTGAGGCTTACTTTTGAGATGAACATTTAAAAAGAAAGAATTTTCCTAAGCATACTAGATATTGAGAAACAAAAATAGAACTAGTCTAAATATGTAGAGGGAGTAACTAAAAATAATATATTAATCAGTTGAACTCAAGGATAGGACTGCATGTATGTTGTAGTTTGAATAAAAGTAGAAAGGCAGAAACATCTCAATTTCTTTTTACATAGCTTGTATGCAACATTGAGAGTAGCCATAGAATTTATAACTTGAATTTGTTAGGTGAACTGAGGTGACTTTTTCAGATTTTTCTGCAATATAAGTATAGTATGATTAAATTCTGGTGATATATTACTTCCTTAATAGAGCTACTCTACTTACAAAAAACTTTTTTTTTTTTAAACAAAAAATCCTTTAATATGATGCTCATCAGTTTGTGGTCTATGTTATTAAAACACAAGAGACTATTTCAGTATTTGGAAACAAGTGGAATATTGTTTGTAATAATATGTATGCAACAAAGAAGAAAGTATGTTCTCAGTTGGAGTCTTCAAATTTAGAGAAGTGTGTGCATATTGTATACACATATTCTAATTTTAAGACCACGACAGAAGTTACGGAAAAGTAAATTGTAACTTGCCTGTTTTTGTTGGTGTTATGATCCTATTGATCATGTTCACTTTCTTCAGGGTGATCTTTACTTTGATTTAATGGGCTACCATTGTGGTAAACATTTTTCTCTCTTGCCAAGTAAAATGTAGTGAATCCTGAAGTAGTGTATTTGCCAGAATATTTGCAAATGATGTTTACAAAGGTAATTCTGTCTTCAGACTTATATTTCATGTGCTGAAGAAAGGCTTAGACTGCTTTTGATTGAGATTTTTTCTATTTTATTGAGCAGTGATGTTCCAGGATCAAGCTGAATTGTACAGCATAAGAAGGGACTAGTGAGCGTTTGATGGAAGCAGATAATAAAATGCATCAATTGTCAGCACCTCGTTGCAGTCACATCTGGCTTATTGTCAGGGTACCATTAGATTCCCATGGTTTTATGTGCTAAAAATAATATGTTTTATAGTTAACGGAACTAGGATATTTGCAGTTTGATTTAAAAATAATAATAAAAAAATCTTATTTTCTTTCAGATCTTTGTTGGACTTAAATTCCGTATGAGCACAGCCTGTCTCCTTAAAATTTTACAACTGAAAGATCAATTGTTCTTTTGATCTGTTTCTTTCTTTCTCTTATTACAGTGAATCCAGCAGTCTGAGCAGCAGTGATGCTGGTTTGTTTACCAATGATGAGGGAAGACAAGGTATTGAAACAATCTTTCCCTTCTCCACCCCTCAAACCACATCAGTTGAAATTCTGTAAGCGTTACAAGTTATTTCATAGGTTGATTATTGTATTTCAGTTGCTATTACTATTTTAATGAGTTGAAATATAGCTCTCTTTCAGGGTTTTTAAAATGCTGTGGCATTATGACTTAATATAAATAACTTGAGCATAATATAAATAACTTTAATCTCCAAAAGATTGTATGTAGGTTTACTGCATTACAAATGTTGTTTTTCAAGATAGTTTTTGGCTAAGTTTTAATTCCTCAGTTGCTCCAGATTTTTCACAAGACCGCATGATCATAGTACTGGCTTTCAAACTAATTCTGAGTGAGTCTTTTGGATTTTGTTTGCTTTTTGAACAAATGTGGCAGTATTGTATAGTTTGTTTTCATTCAGAGATGCTCTCTAAACAAGCACCGTTTTTTGTTTTTTTTTTTTTTTTAAGCAGTATAGGATTGAGATTTGAAGATGCATGCTATTTAGAGAGTTTCTCCTCTCTGAAAGATCTCTTCCCAGTAGCATTTGAACAGTGTGATGTACCTAAAAATTCTTCAGTAATTTAAAGTGCAACAAATATTCAGAACTTTCCTTTTATATGCATAAAGTTCTTGCATCTTTATATGTGTTAGTCAAGTCTAATTGGAGGCCGGTAACTAGAGGTGTACGCCAGGGGTCAATATGGGGTCCAATACTGTTCAGTTTCTTCATTAACAATCTGGATGATGGGCAGAGCGTACCCTCAGCAAGTTTGCTGATGATAAAAAAAAAAAATTGGGAGGAGTGACTGATACACCAGATGGTTGTGTTGCCAGAGGGACCCTGACAGGCTGGAGAGAAGGGCAGAGGGAAACCTCATGAAGTTCAGTAAAGGAAAGTGCAGAGTCCTGCACCTAGGGAGGAATAACCAGGACAGGCTGGGGGCTGACCTGCTGACCTGGGGGCCCTGCAGAGAAGGACCTGGGAGTCCTAGTGTGCAATAAATTGACCATGAGCCGGCAATGTGCCCTTGTGGCCAAGAAGGCCAGTGGTATCCTGGGCTGCGTTAAGAGCAGCATTGCCAGCAGGTCGAGGGAGGCGATCATCCCCCTCTACTCAGCCCTGGTGAGGCCACATCTGGAGTGTTGTGTCTAATTCTGGGTTCCCCAGTACAAGAAAGATATGGAGCTACTGGAGCGAGTCCAGCAAAGGGCTGCTAAGATGATTAAGGGACTAGAGCAAAATCTCATATGAGAAAAGACTGAGAGCACAGGAATTGTTTCGCCTGGAGAAGGGAAGGCTGAGGGGGGATCTTATCAATGTGTATGAATATCTGAAGGGAGGGTGTAAAGAAATCAGTCAGACTCTTCTCAGTGGCACCCAGCAACAGAACAAGAGGCAGTGGGCACAAACTGAAAGACAGGAAGTCCATCTGAATATAAGAAGAAAAAAACTTCTTTATTGTGAGGGTGCCTGAGCACTGGAACAAGTTGCTCAGAGAAGTTGTGAAGTCTCTGTCCTTGGAGATATTCAAAAGCTGTCTGGACGCGGTCCTGGGCAGCATGCTCTGTGCGACTCTGCTTGAGCAGAGGAGTCAAACTAGATGATTTCCAGAGATCCCTTCCAACCTCAGCCATTCTGTGATTCAAGCTATAGAAGATGGAAGTATAAGATAAGAATTTTTTTTCTGGTGTTTATTGTCATCATATAAACTAAGTGCTGCTTAAGCAACTTTGCCTATATTATGCTAGGATTGTAGTGCCCAATTCATGGAATAGGAGTCCACTGTCTTTGACAATGAGGCAAAAAATCTTTCAGGTGATTAAGGCTCTTGCTTTCCTATTGATGATTCTAAATTGATGGGAATGGAAATTATTTTCTTATGCAGTTTGCCACATACTAGTACTTCAGTGTGTGGAAGAAAGAAAATCTGGCCTATTCTGCAGTAGCGATTAGGTTAAAGGAATTTTGTTTTTCCTTCCTTCCCTGGTGTGTAATTCAGTCTTTTCTGTGTTTTTTCTTTCTTTTTTTTTATCTTCTACTTCAATGTTTCAGTAGTGAGATTTTTTTCAGATTGTAGAACAGAGGTGTGTACTCCTTGCTTATTTGAACAAGGCTAGTAGTAACTTGTGCTATGTAAACTGTTCCTCCCATTCAAAATAAGTATCTGTTTTTACTTGCATTACACACAGCTCTTCTTGAAGAATTTCAGCTGTCTGTGAAAGTTTAGATCAATTCTAACTTTAGACCAAAAATATTTCAATGAGACACTTCCAAAAGATTTGATTTTACTTTCCTGTACTGGTTTCTCTTTTGTCTTGGTGTTTTAAAATATTTTCCATTATATCTATACATAAGATGACTTACATATTTCATAGTTGCATATACTTTTAAAGTATTGATCTGATATTTTAGTGTCAATACTTGTGTTCTTAAATCATAAGTTAAATTATTTGAATCATTGTGTAATATTATTGAATGTCTCTCAGTTATTTTGTGTTTTTCATAAATATGTTGTGGGAGAAGAAAAGGGGAGGGATCAGTAAAGGACTATTCTTTCACTGGAATAGTGTTACCTTTTTCAGTGCTGGTCCTTTACAATAGAAATGTCAATGGTACTGTTTAGGAATAGAGCTGTAATTTTCTTTTTACCTGTTTGATTTTGAATCTTGATTCAATTAGCCGTACTGACCTTGTGATAATTTCAAGCAGAAAGTATTATTTCTACAATAGTATTCTTAAATATAAATTAAAGGAACAACAATAATCAAACTTGAGAAGGATACTCAGGGGGAAAAGGATGACAGGGAAAAAATATTTTTCTCTACTTTGAACAGGTTCTTTTATGGGTGCGATCAGAGGTCCATTAACTTCACAGTGGGTCCAATTTAGACATTCTTAAATCTGGATTGTAGCTTTGTCTTTGTGAAAAGTTTTACATAAAAGTAATATTAGAGACCCTACTGCAAAAACAGAATTGCTTATTTTCTAATTGTAGTTACTGCCTCCCAGACAAAAATGTTGTTGAGAATTGTATGATAATTCCATTCTCTTGTGTTCTCTAGCAAGAAATTGTTGGACCTTATATAGCAGTTAAGATCTTGATACCTGCAGTTACTGATTTCCTGTATATAAGAGAAATATAATACACAACACTAACTGTAATCACACCAGTGTTGGACTGTTGTGTCTAATTAGTTTGTAGCCTTTTGGGGGGAAGAAGAAGAAATAACATTAAGTTGTTTTATATGACCTGAATAACAGAAATAGTAAATATTGCCTATGGATCAGAATTGTAGAGGTGACTATAAAGCTGAGGTCATGTGTTATCCTTGCTCCAGTTTATTAATGGCTCAGCTCTGTACAGTCTTTCTATTCAGGAGCAGGATACGGTGTTAAATTGGACAGAAGGGTGGGGGGGGGGTATAAGGCCTTCATCTGAAGTTTTCAAGCTTAGATCAGAAGAATGAACTGCTTAAATTGAATGGTGTCATACTACTTCCTTTGCCTAGGCAGCTCTGTAGAGCATAAAGAGCAAGATACAGTATGCCTCTGTGGATGGGTAACTTGAGTTTCTGCTTTTCTGAAACTGTAGGTCAAACTCCTTTTTGGTGTTAAGTAAATCTTCTGATGCCTCCAAATGACTATTACAGCTGTTAACAGAGTTTTTTAACCTAGAAAGAACTATATTGGTCATGGAAATGAAACTGGTATCTGAGAGCATTTTGCAGTCTGTGAGCTGTTGCTCTCTGTGCGTGCATGCATGGATAAAGGAGCAGAACAATACCAATTAGGAATATCTATAGGGCGGAGATGCCAAAGTCTTTTTAACAGCAGCCTCTCAAGGCAGGTTGTGTTCGTTATGGGCAAGCATGCATACACCATATGTGACTACTATGAAGGTTTGTCTGGCCCTTTTGAAATGTAGGAAAACTAGAAAGTAACAAAGGGGAAAATCTGTGTGCAGTAAAGTCTGTTCATGATAATCCTGCACTGCTGTAGCTTAAGTTTCAGGTGAAGCATAGTCTGCTCTTCTGAACCTGAAGCTGATGATGATGCAGATGTCCATGTCTGTAGAGAACCCATAAGAGAAGTGCATAGAAATTGTATCATGAACATCTTAAAAGGGAACTCTTATAATCTAATGTGAATGGGTGATAACTAGATAATTGTGTAGACCAGGTGATACGGAAGTAAAAATTTGGGAAGCAGTGATTGGGAGAGGGGGGGGAAGGGGAAGTGGAACTTTTTTGGGGGGGAGGGGTTCTTTTTTAACGGATATTAAGTAAGCATTACTTTTTTCTGTATATCAGCTGCAACCCTTTAAGAAATGCTTGTAAGTGAAAGGAGTTGAGTTTTAGTATTGAAGCTGACATTTCTGAGTCTTGAATAGACTAGTTTTTGCAATGATCAGTCTTGTTGTGATTGAGTGTGAATTGATTCACAGCAATTCCTGAAACATTAACGCTGTCCACAAACAATTTCTTTTTCCTGTTTTAAGGATGTGGGTATAGAAAAGCATGGACTCAGAGGTCAGTTTTTGAAGACTTGAAGATGATTTTTACATTTACTGTAGTTTGAGAGAGTAACATAACTTGATGTAGTATTGTGCTGAGTAGTGGTAAAGTTCACAAGACCTAAGAGTAAGGGTAAAGGATAATGCAGTGAATCTTTTGGAATATTTTGAAGTCACAAATGCTGCTTTGCATTTCTACTCCTGGTTAAGTCATGTTTGCTGTGGATACTGTGTTGCGTTCTGGGAGGTATAAGTTAAATGAGAGAGAGAATCCAAGTATTTGGCTACCAAACTTGGGTGTGGCGGAGGCCTTTCTTTTATATTGCCCATACCTATGAGGTCTGGAATTTATTAAACACAGTGGTCTTCCCTGATTCCTTTTGAAAAGTGGGTTCCTTCATGATGGAGCAACTGATGGGCAAAATATGACTGAGAGTGCTCTCACCTGGATTAAGAGTAGCAGTAAGAGGGTTATACTGGTCTCAAGGTGATAATCTGATTGAAAATATTCAAAGGATTTTGAGTTGTTTTAAGTGCACAGACCAGGAGGCTAAAAAAAACAAGCATCCCTGGATTCTGCTGTCATGTAGGAAAAGCCTACTAGGTTGATATCTAAAGTCCGTATTGTGTTCCTGTCCTGTATTCTGTGTTTAGCAGTAAGCAGCATAGTGCTTAGGGAAGTATATAATAGGATAATATGTAGTAATGTCTTAACTAATAGTTGCTTAACATACTAATAGTCCTATTGCATACAAAAGAAAAAGTTGGGATCCCTCCCCACCACCCCCAAACCCTTGTTGTGCATGTAGTGAAGGTGCCAATTTCTGTGGTGAATGAAACAGGAGTAATAAGAAAGTAAAAATCACTCCCCCCCACCCAAGCTCCAGACATTGACTGTAGTTTTTATTCTCTTTACTGTGACAGATAACTTTGACCTTAAGGTTTGAATTATCGTGCCAAACGTTTTAATCTTGAAGAATCCATTTACAGTTGTAGTACTTTTTTCAGAGACTTTGGATCATTTACCTAAAAACTTAGCTAATGAGTAATGTAACTTCTATGTCAGAGAGCTATTTTGAGTTCTGTATGTGTGATACCTATACAAGGTATTCCAAATTGCTAATTATCTTTCTAAGATATTCCAGACTGAGGGGACAGACAGTTTGTAGAACGCTGATGTAAGAAAAATTCGAATCTTGAGTTTGACTTGGAGGCAACCAGTGAATATCAATGAAATCTGTTTACCCTATAGCTCAAAACAATAAATCCCCATTATCATTCAGACATTTTGCAGTTGTAGAGATGCAGTGCTGGGGAATATAATCAGCCTTTCAGTAGTTGATGAAGAATATTTATAAAGCAGTTGCTTTGTCAACCCTAAGCCAACATGTTAAACTCTTGTTCAATCTAAGTTTAGTTGGTTTTTACTTGCCTAGAATAGCTTACACTTCAATTATATGCAGAAGTGCCTAGCAGGCCGTTCTAAAAGCAAGTTCCAGGGTTCTAAGTTCAGACCTGTAGTGAGTGACAGCACCCTAGAACTGTTTGGCCCCTCATGTACACAGTATTCGTTAAATGCAAACAAAAGAAAGAAAAACACAGGACCGGAGCTGGTTTTAACTTAATGTTTTTCAACTCTTTGTCACTCAGTAGTGTGTTGTCTTGTATTTTTTATAGTGACTTTTAATAGATCTATCAATGAGCAGTATATAAGATTGCTTTACCCTATTTTTTGAATTGGAGTATCAACTTTGTATTTATTATTTCCACTACCATTTTACATTTTATTTATGTTATGCTTTAAAAGGTATGAAAAAGCTTGTGTTCACAATTGCTTTCCTTCCCCATTCTGCTTGAGCCCACCTGCTTTTCCTCTCAATGCACATGCTTTGAAATAAATTATGTTTTGGAGGAAAATGTAGATGTGAACTTGGATAGGAAGGTGCTTGAAGGGTTGAACCTTGTGACAGAGACCTAAAATTCAAATTTAATTTCAGTCACTTAATCAAGGTAATAGATATACACTAGGTGGCCAGTGAACTGACATTTCTTCATTCTGTGTTCTGTGATATGCCAGTACTATTTATTTCCTGGTTGACTCCAGCAGATGGAATGCAAAATGGATACTTCAGTCTAGAATAAAATTCCCTTTTCTTTCCGTAACCCCAGTTTGCCTTATGTTACAATTTACCAACCCAGTCTTAAATTCTAGTTATCTTTCTTCTTCCAAGATTGCATTGTGTACCCGTTACTGACTTCTGTCCTTGAGCCAACTCTGATATCCAGATTGCAGAATTCCGTTCTTCCTTTGTAGCTGAACTGTGGAGAACAAGACTAAATTTTTTTGACATTGTCGTTAGTCAAGGTATCCAGAACTTTCATATTATGACAAAAGATTCGGACAGACTTTAATTATACAAAAACTTGTGGAAAAACTAAGCAAAAGAATTCAATCCTAGATTGATCTGTGGTTCAGAATTAGTGAAAAGGTGTGCTTTTTTCTTCTTCCTGATGCTGTCTCTGTTCAATACTAACAGACAGGTATGATTTCTTTGGAATGTGTCTAAGGAAACAAGGGTAGAATTAATGGTGAACACTTCAGTAAAATGTCATAGCTATAAATGAGGATCAAAAGAGGTATGGAGAATAATCTGAAATGGGCCAGAACGTAAGAATCCCTTTTTCAACTCTATTTTTCCCTTCCTTCCTCTAAAAGTTTCTGTGTTCTCTAGTCTCTGCTAATTTTGGTGTTAGCAGTGACCATTCAAGATTTAAAGGTCACATTTCACCTGCAAGTGACCAATGAGAGGCCTTAGTTATTCTGTATTTTCTTGAAATACTTGTCTCAACCAACACTTACAGCCATTTCCTCTTGTATTTGGCCTTGATATATTCTTCTCCATGAGGCAATTTATTTGGAGATAGTGTGCTGAATCTTGTTTTTTTTTCCCTCAAATTTTGGCTTGGATTTTCATTACTTATATTTTCCCATTATGGGGCTGAGTGGCAATAAAATTTTACACAACTGCTTTTTGTTACAGAAAATTAAGTATCTAATAAATGTTGTATTTGTCTCTTGTTTAGTCCTGCCTACTTAAAAATTGAAACACCAGATACAGAAATAATTTATACACAGAAATAGTGAGGCATGATTTGGATACTTTGAAGTAGAATTAAAATATACAAGGCATCCTTTGGAATGTAATTTTTGAGTGTAAGAAAGGATGTTTGCCATGTATTTTAAGGATACTTTCTGATCTACTGTCAACTACAGATTTTTATAAAAGAACATGTTTTAAAAGAAACATAGCAATTTATTTTCAATTGCTGGTGTATTTTATATCGGTTAAGCTTAAGATCAGACTTTCAGTCTTGTCTTGCATTTGACTTTGACTCCTGATATTTAAATATTAGATCTATAAATATTGTTAATAAAAATGACAAGCTTTGCAGTATAATGTGGTATGATTCTCAATCAAATGGCACTGTCAGTTTTCATTTAAAATCAACTTTTTCAAGACTTATTTCTAAATGAACTTAATCAGATTAATTTCATTTAGTCACATCTGTTCATGATTGTTTTTCCCTTTTACTAGCCATACAAATCATGAAATTAAGCTAATTATATACCATTATCAGCTGCAAAGAACTAGTTTCACAGTTTTATACCTTTTAATTCCCTGCAGGAGATTAAGGCTCGTTTTTGTTAATATGGAAAGTGCAGTTCTTAAATGGATTTCCCTGCAGTTATCGCCAAAGGATTAAGTAGTTTATTATTGTTTTTCACTATTCTAATTGGTTTTAGAACATTACATTGTATGTGTTCTCATTGATGACACTGCTAGTAATGGTACTGAGAAACATTTTTCCAAATAGAACTGCTATATACATTGTGGTACATCTGTAAAGCAAAAGAAATTATTGTCTTGTCAGATTGTTTATTGAGGGTAACATCTGATTTTTTTTTTTTTTTTTTTTTTTTTTAAATCTTCTCTGCTCCTCCCTCTCTTTGGGGGCCTTGGGGGGGCTGCTGTCCTCATACAGGTGATGATGAGCAGAGTGACTGGTTTCATGAAAATGAATCTGGCGGAGCATGTGGAATCACAGGGGTCATTCCTTGGTGGGAACAAGAGGACTCCACAGAACTGGAGAGAGAATTGCCTGATCCAGTCTTTGAAAGTATCTTAACTGGTACTTTCCCTCTTATGTCGCATTCAGGGAGAAGAGGTAGGTACTGATCAAGTGCAAAATATAGAATCACTTGGGTTTGGTAGAAAACTCTCCTCTTTTTGTGCGCACTCTTTTTCTCTATGCACTGAATTCTTCTGTGAGGCTTATTTTCCACATGCTTGGGATTGTTTCTGTGGACCTAGTCTCTGCCTGTTCACCAGATTTTAAACTTTCTACTACTAGTACTAAAGAAGTTTTAAGTGATGCAAAGTCATTCCCCTGCCTCAGTACAGTACGCTCGGCTTATGCAGCAATCTGCGTAGAACTAGAACTGCAGTAAGAAAGTGTGTGGAGAGTGTTCTTTCTCATGGCAACTTAGTCTTTCTCAGGACTTTCCCATTCTGCGCTCTTTGTTTCCACAGGTAGTATGAAGTCAGTGGCATAGATCAATAGATTGCTATGTAGTGATGGTTTTCTTTGTGTGGTATCGGAAACACTCTTAAATCAACCCCCACTTCTTATTTGTAGGTTTCCAGAGTAGATTTAGTCATCTTCATGGAATGCCAGCAAGAAACATAAAAAAGGCTTCAGGAAATCAGACTACATTGGTAGGTGCTTTTATTTTCATAAGCTAATATAAGCTGGTTTTACAACTTGAAAAAAGTGTTTATTTCTCTTATGCTTCTGTCCTAATGTTGTGGATAAATAATTGAATGGTAAGACTACAGTGGGATGGTAAGACTGCAATGCCGCTGCTGCTATTTTGTTTATTGCTTTTTTTAATACTTTCTTTCTAAGACTCTTCCCGCTGCCATTCTATTTTAATGGAACATTTGTATATACTCACTCAAATGGCAGAAGCACTCTAAGGCTGTTCCCCACTACTTGGTCTGAGCTGTATGAAGGGAAAGGGGTTTTTTTGTTGTTCTTTTATTTAAGAAGGTTTTCTGTATTTATCTAACATGAAAGCATGTCTTTTCCCTCTTATGAAGAAAAATATCATACCCAAAGATATTCAATTTTATCTAATACTAAAACCATTCTAGGTACAATGTATGGTAAAATATATGGTACAATATTGTACTTATCTTTTACCCCTTCTCCAAAGTCCACTTTGAAAAAATCTATCCTTATTCTCCTTTGTTTAGGTGGTTTCTGTTGTGAGAGGGAAAGGGCATATACAAAAAAGGAGAAGTAAGTCTAGTAATGCACCTGTCATACACATCTCACATACCTTCAGACGAGACTGTTCAGAGTCTGACTACAAATGGCAGTTGTTTGTTTTTCAGTGTATTCAGCTTTAGGAATAGTTATGTTTATAATGAAAGAAAAAATCCAATTATCTTTGCTTCTATACACAATCCAAGCAGTGGGATTTTTCCCACAGCTTTTTCCTAAAATAAAGTTCTAAAGAGTTTTTAAGAGTTTGTTTGTTGTAGGTGGAGGGTATGGGGAAGAGAGTGGAGTTTTTAAGATAAAATGTACTCATTGTAGTGCAATCTATTCCTTTCCTATATGAATACTATTTGGAAGAAGAGAAAAAAGTAGGACACTCTATCAATGTGTAAGAAACATATTCCAGCATGATAAATACTGCAGTATCAGTATTCTTTATTGTTTAGAACATTGTTAATTTGCCTAAACAAAATAAGGTGTTGGTGAGCAATGAGAGATACTGCATGTGCAGAAAGCAGAAAAGAACTGCTAGAAATTTAACTCATTTTGAAGAGGGAGGGGTTTTTTTTAATAACTGAAGTCTCTGTCCGATAATTGCCATGTGGAGCTGAATAAGATGCTTTAAAACCTTGGCCTATGATCTCTGCTGTTAGTGGTCATGAATTAGATGAATGCTATCTAGTTCTTGGTTTCCTATCTACCTATTTTTATTTTTGGTTCAGTGCTTGCTTGAGCATATCTGGGATTTGTAGCCCATTTTCTAGGCTTATTGCAATTTCACTCTGGTATTTTATAGGAGCTATTATAACTGATAGGTTAGCTTCATGGCATTGATGATACATGGCTTAAGTACCCTAAAAACTGCCTTTTCCTCTAAATTGTAAAAAGGTGATCAAGTTTCAGTTGATGAAGATATACTGTGAATGTGTGTATATATATAATAATAATAAAAATGTTTATCTTCTGCTACATTTTCTGAGTTGTCCTTAGGAGCCCATTTTGCTTTCCAGTGATCATTTCTCATATATGGTGTCATGGTTCCTTTTATGAGAAAAATACCAGCTGACCTACTAAAGAATGATAATTCAGTTACCTCCAGTTATTAAATACATCATTTACATAGTGTCATGAAACAAGGTTGACATGTGAACACACCTCCTAAACCACTATGTTTAGGCAAGAGTGCACATATAGAATGAATGTAGAGTTAGCCCTTCAAATACAGAGTTCTCTGATCTTCTAACCTTCCTAATGACTATTTATGTTTGTGGGCACATCTGCTGCATCAGTCTTTGAAAATGTAGCTATGTAAGTCAGAGCACATGTGCTTGCATTTTAATCAAGTTATCACTTTTAAAGAAATTTTTTTTTAGATACTTCAATGACAAAGAAAGTCTTCTAATACCTGTGACATCTGATAACACAGAACAAGAAGTAATTACTCCTATTAGATGGTAACAGTGAAGAGCAGCAAAAATGCTTTTAGAAAGGTTAATATCCTGAGAAATGAACACTGCAGACTCAACTCATTGAGCAGAGTAGTGATGGTGACCTACTTCTTTCATTTTTAACAGCAAAGAGCGTGATGTCTATATCACTGCTTTTACACAAACTTTTAAGGGACCCAAGGCAAAAAATGGAGTTTCCTTCTAAGACACATTTCCTAAACATATGCTGATGTATTCAGTCTAAGGATGTGTATGTATGTTGTACCCAGTGAATGTGAGCCTATAGTTAGCCCTTTACATACAGGTGGAGTAAGTTTAAGAAAAAAAATTTTTTTTGGGGGGGGGGGGAATATTTTTGAAGGTTGAGAACCATAGCAGCTAATGAAAAAGCCTTTAAGTCATTACTAGTTTAGAGAAGGCAAAATGCATAGGTGTGATAAGACTGTGCTATATCATCTATCTCTGTCTAAAAATGTTTAATGCCCCACTGTTTGGATTTTTCCTGTCAGAGAACCAATAGGCTATGGGTATGGTTGTTACTACTTGTATACTAAGGAAATTGCTAACTTAGGCCACTATTTCTAAAAGCAACAGGAGTTGAGAATCACAGTTGGCGCTGTCATTCTGTCCAGATGCTGCTCTTGCATTTCCCTAGGCTAGTTGTTTAGTTTGGACAAACTCTGTCCTTCTGTAACTAGTGTATTGCCTTTGAGTCAGAATACATTTTTTAATGATCTTACTTGCCTCCTGCTTGTCCAGTGTTGTAAAAACCTAGTATGTGGCATTCTAGGTTGGCAATGCAAATACTGTGAAAATCCCTGCTTAATCCAATGTGCAGGTTGAATGAGGCATTATAAAGCAGGTAGTAAAAAGCTAAGCAAGGAAATGAAAAAATTTGTCAAGAAAGTGCTTTATATCTTTTGGATTGTCCAGTCTACTTACTAAAGATAGGGATTCCATAGAAAAGTGCCTGTCTAAATAAATAGTATTTGTCAGGCATCTGTTTTGGCATACAACTGTAATGCTGGCATTTCATGTCTTGACTGCTTTGTTTTGTGGCAGCATCATTTGCAACATACCTTTCTTTGAGAATAAATATTAAACCCTTGTGGTTTTGCTATACACTATGCTCTTGATTCCACCAATGTCAAGTTTGTATTGGTGATTTTGTAATTATAGTCAGAAATAGGATACGTGTACTTACCATACCAGTGCTACATATTGGCATGTAATAAAGTCTTTTAACAAGGTGTATTGCATGAAATCCTATTGTTTGGTTGAATTCTGCAGTTATATATGACCTGATTAACTATTTCCCCCAGACACATTTCTGTTATGTTGCATGTCATTTATCTAGTATTGTATCTCTGGCCTTTCCAGCAAATTACTGGAGAAACTTTAGTATTTAGCAGACTAAAATGAGGAATCTAACATTTTGGATGTATTAGAAATGTGAATTCATCTTCTGTTTATTTCTATCATGGAGAATAGGTGAGCTCTTTTCCTTCAATGGTTAAGGACATGCTTTTTCAGATGGGTTCTTGGAGTGATCACAGAAGCCCTAATAAAAGAAAATAAGCACTAACTATAGTTACTGAAAATAGGACATGATTACTTCGTGTGTGTGTGTTTTTGGTTTTTTTTTAATGTTTTGCTCAACTTAGCACTCATTGACTAAACAATTTCACTGTTTTCTTTACAACTCTTCCATATAAATAAGTGAAAATGTAGGATTTAAAAATCAGTGTTGCTGTCTTGGCTGTCTTTGTGTGGTTCTAGATACAGTTCCTTTCCTGAGACAGGGAGACACATTCTAGAGTTTTGTCTAAGCACTCGGATATGTTCTACAAAAACTATGCTTTCTTTTGACTTTTTTTTTCCTCCTGTCTCTCACCCTTGTCATAGATTTTTGATTTCATGATACTGAAGAAAGCCTGTTTTAGATCTTGTGCTCTCAGGATTGATTTTTCTTTTAGCCCAGTTGTACTATTTAGCTTGACTATACGTAGCTGTAATTATTTTAAAAGTACATAAGGCATGAAAGCTATGTTTGAGAGGCTGTTATTCCAAGGTCTGGTGCCTGAATATTTCATCAAATCCTATGACTCTTTTTAAAGATACGAAGATGTTTTTTTAAAAAAAAAAAAAACGTTATCTGACAACGTTTTCTGAGATAAGCTGCTCCCCTACTGATGTCAAGAGAAAAGATATATTGGGTACCCATGCTTCTTGTTGACTGCTTTCAAAATGTAAAATCAAATATTTCAGCTTCTAAGTTTTCTTTAACTGAAGAAACAGCCAAGCAATTTTTTTTTCTTATAAAAAATATTTTGAAAATTTAGTGAAGTGGCTTTAGAGAAGAAATCTGTTTACAGATCTGAAAGAGTCTTTTATTAAAGAGTAATCCAGACATTGCTTTTACAGTATCAAACGCAGCCTTTTTATGGATGCTCAGCAACTTTCAAGAAAACACCACCACTTCCCAAGTTTAAACTCGATTCGGTGTTATGGAGAATTCTTTCAGATTTAATGCGAGACCTACAGTCAGATAAAGAGAATTCAGTTGCAATTAGGTATATGAAATAAAACTTCTGTGTGGTTTTTACTTACTTTCTTCAGATAACAACTTTTGTCACTTAGTGTGATGGACACTACTTCAAACTCTGTAGAAGTTTGAGTGATATTAGTTGATGCCTGGCAGGATATCAGAATGGAGTCTGGTAAGCCTAAACACTTGTTCAGTTCCGGACTTCCACTTGCCCAAGATCATGAAGTTTAGGCCTCTGCCTGAGGCTGACATTCTGAAACCTTACACTGCTGAAGCTGTGAATTAATTTTAAGTGGGTAGGAAGTTAGTCTTTTGTTTTTCTATTTTTTTTTACAATTTCCTGTCACCAGAAACATTTTGAGCTCTTTTAATAAAAGCATTTTATAGTGTGCTTTTCTTTAATTATTTTTTTCCTTGTTTGCAATTGTCTCAAACTTGTATCTACTTAGGCAAAATGAACTGAGTATAGCAAAGATTAAAAGAACATGATTTAATGAATTCAGCACTTAGTTTTACAACATAGAGTGGAGGGATAAACTTTTTTTCGTGGAGCAGGTGGTTTCCTACATTCATGTGCATTCTGCAAATATGATTTTCAGGAAGAGAAAACTCAAGTTGATAGCATAGGGGGTGCTGCTTTGATTCTGTCAGTGTTCAGTAACTCTTGGCTAGAATGCTAAAATTATCCTGAGAAGTGAGTCATATAGCTGATTTCTAATCTTCAGAACTTGATCAAGTTGAAATATCTTTATTTTTGAGAAAGCAATGGAAAAAAAGCTTCTGTCAGATTTCAAAACCCCATTACAAACAATGTAGGTTTCAAAAATGGGATGCAAGTATTAGGGATGGTGCATACTTTCCCCATGATTTTCTTAAACCTCATGTATCTTTCATTTACTGGAAAACTGCTCACTCTTCTTACACCTGCCATATATTTCAAGATGTTCTTGTTTCCACAAATAAATTTTCAAGTGCATTTTTGCTGAAGATTTCATATACACTGACACAAGCTCAATATCATTTCTTTTACCTGCTGTGGGTGGAAGCCTGATGGAAGAGTAAATGTTTCGTAGTGACTTTAAATAGCTTAGTGCACTCACTCTCCTTACCCCTACCCCGGATCTCTTCTGGTTGTGTTGTTTCAGTTGACATAGTTTTTAACAATCAGCAATCTGATTTCTCAACAAATGGAAATGTTGTTGATTGCTAAGGTTAACTATAAGCCATTCTTCTAGTTATTTATAATCCATGTTTTAAGTCTCTGTACCAAAGTTTGATTTAAGTAATAAAGATCTGAAACAATTGGAAGCTCAGTTTCTTCTTCCCTCTTCACCCCTTCCTGCCACAGGGCACAGATGCAAACATTAACAAAATTGATACATCTCTAGTTGGCTTCTAGTAAATAAAAAACAAAAGGATCTAAGAAAGTAATATTATAGATTTGTTCCAAAAATTCTTGACAGACAAGCTCTTCAAGAGTGTTGTCTTCATTAAGGATTCTGTCCTACGCTTACTACCACCACCACTCTAAGTACTCTTTGTGCATCCAAAACATCCAGGAGCCAATTTCTTCTATTTTAGCTCAGACTGCAGTTGAGCTGTAATTATCCCATGGGCTTGAAAATACAACATCATTATAAATGACAAAGAGAGGATAACTTGTAAGGGTAAATAAAAAATGTTATGGTATGTCACTTATCCTGTGGAGTGTAGATAACCTTGAAACATGGCCTATGTTCATTCTTATACAATGTATGCCTATCAAGGAAAAAATAATAATTTTAATGTGTTGGCCAATCTATAGTTTGTAGAGGATAATAATTGTACTTTACCAACAAAATGTAGCACATAAGAGATCTCTTATCTTAACTGATGTTTTAAGTACAGCTAGTGAGAGTCATTTGTACAATAGAGAACTCACAGTGGTCTTTCCAGGTGTATTTCATCTGCCACAGTGTTCCAAACATACTTTTTAAAAGTGTTAAAGTTTAACTTCTTTCTAGCTAATGTGAACGTGGTGACTTAAATCTCTTTTCCTGGACTCTCACTTTAAGTACAGTGTCAAAAATGGCATCCCATTTCAGTAAGGTAATTGCCCTCTAGCATTAGTCTCAGAAATGCCAAATGTACTATTTGTATTTTTTTGTTTGTTTTTTAATGTATCTTGCAGTTTATTCATAGTGACAAGTGCTATGAACTGTTAGTCTGAACAGTTTTCCTTGTAATTCACCTTAACCCCACAACTCAAATGATCATCATCTAAAATTATACTTAAGTTTACTCTTATACCAGGGCAAATAGCATAATGACATCTCTCTTATTCTTCAGTCTGTGTCTGTCTTGAACAGATTAAATATGGTGCTCTCTATGTGCTCTCTAAAGGTAATCATGACTTCTTAAAACCTTTAGCTTCAAAATATGCAGCATTGTAATGATTTCTCTTGTTTTCTGCTGATTGCTACAAAGAAATCTCACTTTCTGGTGTCTGGCTGCATGATGTTTCTTTTCTAGACATTTGGAATCTGCTTGCTTTGACTTAAGTCCTTATTGGTTCTGTGATGGTTTATGTTTTAATGTAACTTTAGTGGACAGAATTTGTCTTTAGACATAAGACTTTTTTTAAAGTATCCTTTCCTCTAAAATATCCCCCATTCTTTTCTCCCAGAAAATTCCTTCTAATAACAGCTCGCAGCAACATCTAGAAGAATCGACAGTAAATTAATGACACTTTATATCCAGTGTCAAGTTAGGAGTTGTATTTCCTTGTATTGTGCTTAAAAATTGATTGATATGATAGAAGAAAGCTTTTGGGGGATCAGATGGGGGAGTTGATCACCTAACTGAAAAGAGACAGACAGTCTCGTGTAATAGGCAAGGAATGCGTGCGGTTTTTGAGGTTTAGCTGATGAGCAGTAACTCATTAATTTATGCTATAGTAATTTCATAAACATTAAGTCAGTCATGATAGTGGTTTAAGCTAACACATTCAATGTGACATTTTTAATTAAGAGTATGCACAGCGTCAGATACAGCTCCTTAACTGCTGAAATACTTTCTTGCTAACCATATGCTAAACCATAATAACTCATTCACATGAGTAGTCTTCACACTCATTCACAGGAGTGGTTTTTCCATTCTGTAGGAATCATCCTCTTTTTGCTCAAAAGAGGGAAGTGTTGGAGAATGAGTGCTACCAATACACACAGAGCAACTTGAAAATAGGCAAACTGTTACTTCAGTTGCATTTCGTGTGGTTGTCATTCGTAGGGAAACAACTTTCATAATGGTACTTCAGGTGTCTAATAGAAGTACCCTACCAGTTAGTTTTCCAACATCTAAAGCAGCCTAGATTAAGCTTATTAATTGCCTTCTGAATTTATACTGTTCAGCATCTGGGAGATATAACTCTAAAATCAATATATTTTCTTTTCTCTAGCCCTGTTCTAGCTTGATTTTTATATACTATAGATGAAAAAAAAATCTTGTCTGATGACAGTGTTCAATTTTTTTAGCAGATCATCTGTCAGATCATTACTATAAAGCAAAGACTAGGCATTAATGTTGTGTAATTTTGCTTGATTTATAATGGAAATGAAAATACAAATTGCAACTTGTGTGTATTTTTTTATATATCTACAGTATGAGTATATGTGGCTTATACACTGAGTAGGAGGCAGCTCTAAGAATAATGAATTAAATTGGACCTTTAATGTTCTCTCCAAAAATTTGTCTTGGAGATGCATATATCAAATAAGTTCAAAATACAGCACCAAAAATAAAGTAGCAAACACATGATGTGTTATAATGAAATTGAATTCCCCCAGAAAGTCATTCTGTTGCTTCTGTAATGTGAGATGTACAGAAATTAACAGGTACTCCTCTTCCTTTCTATTTGGTTACTGTGACTTTAGTTAATCAGATGTAAAGACAGTGCTCTTATCTGTTTAAAAATAATTATAAAATAGTGGAGAGAACTACAATTGCTGTAGTCGCAATTAACTTACTGGTGATGTAACTGAAATCTGTCCAACCTAGAAGCCAGTATAGAAGACGAATGCACTGTTATGAGTAATTCTGACTTTCATTTAAATTTTACAAAGGAAAATTTATTTATAGGCTGAAAAACATAAAGATAAGGTAGATGTGAATTTTGTCTGAAATATTAAATTAAGGAGAAGTTAAGTTGGAATGAACAAAAAGATTTATTCTTTGAAGTGAACCAGAGAAGGGAAGTGACCTGGAGTAAAAGTGGGCCGGGAGGGCATCAAAAGTCCCCCAAAACCCATATTCATAATCTAAATTAGTTCTGCTCTCTGGTTCATCCTGTACTCCCACAAACATTTGTATCAACAGAACTAGGAAAAGAGTTGAAGAACAGAACAAGTAATTAAGGATTTCACAGAGGCTGCTTAAACTGACATTGCTACAAAAAGAAATGTATATTCAAAAAAAAAAAAAACCTATGCTCTAAATTAATGATCTGTTGTGCTAGAGATGGAAGTGTTTCAAGACTCATTTTCAGTATTTACAGCATGAGATGCTCTTCTAGAAAATGGTCTGGAAAAATTACGTGTTCATTGCCATTTTGTTTCTTGAAATAAGAAAATCAAGTTTACAAGAGCATAGTTTGAGGAGGGAAGAAAGTACCCAAAATTTCTCAGGAACTGACTGAAGTCTTCTGATAGTTATCGTAAAGTGTTGACGGCAAGTAAATTTCAACTTTGACTATACTTTAACTTTTATTTTAGTACTAGTTATCCTTAATGTATTGTCTGTTTTGAAATTCCAGTCTTTGACACCTTAATTCATGAGACTAACAGGGCTGAGATCCAGACAGTGATATTTTTAAGTAGTATTGCAAATATACGATGAGAAAACTGTTGTCTCTCCCTCTTTCCTCCTCCCTCTCCGGATTATTTTAAATAATACACCTTCATATTATAGTAGGATATGCTGCGAAGGTTTTTAACTCATTCCGCATTGGCAACCTTTTTCTTCGTGTGTTGGTCTATTACAGGAGTAGAGAGGTGATCTTTGTCAAGGCCCATTGAGCAGTTATGCCCATTTCTGTGCATGTCACCTACCCCAGTGTTTTTCATATATTGAAACTAAGCTACCTCAGTTCACCACGACTTCAGGGTAGGCTTGAAGTGATATGAGGAATGCAGGTAGCAATTTGCTACTTTACTGCAAAGCAAAACAGAACCTATAGCGATACTGCATAGCAAAAGATACTTTCTGACTAGTCATAAAACTAAGATTTAATCTATTTGTGGAACATACTAAAGTATTGGCCTCTTATTGAACATAAATTACAGTTCTAGAAATTATTTTTCTTATCTTTGTTCTTCCTACCTATTCAGCTGAATCTGGTATTCTTCACATGTGCTTCCAACTTGTATGGAATATTAGTGTTTATTCAAAAAGTTTCAATTCCGTTGGGTAATGCACTATTTAACTGAAGGCAGGAAAGATCCTTTTCTTCACAGGATTGTAAGCTTTGCTGAACATCGTATTTCTGAGATCTTCAGCTAGAAGGAGTTGCAGAAATTAATACTTAAATATGTTTATCCAATATCAGAGACTGCAAACATAATTTTAAATGAATGTTCATATGCAACCATAGAATGGAAAGGTCATTTCTTGAAGATTCTTGGTAAATTAATAATACTCCAGGTTGTGAGTACTCCAGCTTCCTGAGTCACAGGAAAATTCAAAGGTCCTGCATTTTGTGGTCTCTTGATGTTTTGGAATGGAAAAGACTACATATAATGTTAAGTATTATCTTCGTGTGTATGTACTTAAACCATTTGTCCTATTAGTGAATTTCATGTCATCTATCAAAATAAACAGAGGACAGTAAAGGTTTGTCAACATCATACTGCTGACTGTATTGGAATGGTTCAAGAAGCTACTGCTTCTTGCATGTTAGTTACTGTCCCTTTGGTTAGCCTTCAGTAGCTGCTGGTTTTCATTTGCTATCAAGTGGAGTAAGAGACCTGCTTTATCCGTGATAACTGATCGCGTGAGCCCTCTCAGTCCAACAGTCTCAACAGTTGTTCAAAATCTGTTCCATTCAGCCCTTTGCAGTTTGATTCAGTGAATTACAGACTTGCTTCTGATCTGGTTGTGGTTTTTTTTTTTTTTTTTTTTTTTTTTTTTTGCATATGGTTTGTTCTTCCTCCTTTCTATATTAGCTATAGATAATCCCTCGTTTGACAGGTGACCTTTAAAAACCTGCATGCACACGTATGAGAATAGCTTTCTTATTTTGTTTTTTCTCAACACTGACTTAACACCTTTGCAGACTGTAGTTCCAAGGGTCGAGGAAGAAACTTATCCTCAGTTTTCAGAATTTGAAATTGTCTACTTACACAGTCATTATCTTACTGTCAACTGGTGAGCAAACTGCTGTGATTTTCTTGATATAGATGTATATACATTTTTTTAAATGCTTGTAAAATTCAGTTTAAAGAGCATTAGATAAAAATGTGTCCCATTCCCCTCCCTTATTTCCCTGCCCTCTCCCCCCTGCCCCCGCCCCCCCCCCACACTCTAGGTTGCTTAGTTCTAAAAGCAGTCGTATACAAAGACTAAGATGCATTTAGGCTGACAGTGCAGGGAAAAAATTATGTGATTAGATTTGTCCTCTGTAAAATATAGCTGGGGGGGGGGAACGGGACTTTTTGCTTTTGTTGTGTTAAGCTTTGAAAAAGAAAGCATATATACAGTGGTTGAGACTTTCTTGCCATTCTGCTGCTTTTTTTAATCTGGGATCTAATCACTGATGTAGAATTTGAAAAGAATAAGACAATTTAAGACAATTTGCAGTGCCTAGAATAATTTTAAGAACATTACCTGTTAGAAGTTAGCATTAGGCAGCTTTCCCATGCAGCGAAAAGTGGCATTTATGCAAAAGAAAGAAACTAACTGCACAAAAAGTGAATTTTCTTTAAGAAAAAGAAAAAAGAAAAAAAAGTAACATTTCCATGTTAAGCTGGGCATAAATATTTTGACACATACCGAGACCTTTGTTAGGGAGAACAGAACACTTTATTCTCAGTAATCTGACAAAATATAGCTATGCAATTATCACATTATAATATTTAAATACTAAAGTATTTACTAAAGTTTTCTTTGTTCTGATATCTTTATTAAATAAATTCCCCTATTTCAGTAATGTACATGCATATATTCAATCTCTTATGTGGGTTTTTTCATTTACTTCATTTACATAGAGTATTTTACTGTATTTTATCTTGTATTAAGTATTACTAAAATGTGGGAAATGTTTTAAAAATATTTGGGGGTTGATGGATTAGTACTCCTCAAAGGGAAACAAAACACTAAATATTTCTAATCCTGCATTATTTACCGCATGGATGGTTAAATGCTACTTTAAGCCTCATAAAATTAAAAGGGAGAAATCTGCCAACTGTAGCAGGAATTGGATTTAGGAAGAGTGGTACAGAGCCAAAATATTGCTACAGAATTAAATGTCAAAAATCTTCTTTAATAGTAGATATATAGTTCACAGTGCCTGGTTATGATTAATACATTTAATCTAAATCACTGAAAGTTGCTCTCTCCTTTTCCATAAAATACAATAGGACACAAATCAGTTTTACTGTAGGTGGAAAACAATTGGAAAATAATGCATCTTCCCGCCCAATAAATTGTCAGTTATACCTTTTAACTAAAATCCATTCATCTTTTCAAAATTTATTACAATTTCTAATAATAAATCTTTTCAAATGTTTATTCATTTGCTTTTTGATACATTTGTGCCACTTTTGCTATGGTCTAATGTTTTTTCTTTTGATTCATTGTAAATTAGAAAATCTATTTTGATTCAGTTTTCTAGTTAAGAAGTTAAAATCTATAACCCAGCCATTTTTTTTCATAGTCTCCTTTGCACATTTTAATACCCTTGAACTTAGATACAATCCAGTAAATTCTGATCAGAAGGTGATTAAAAGACTTTTCACTGCAGCTTCTTGACTCAGGGCCAGATTCATAAAACAAGTACTTATGAGATTGTTAGCTGGTTTTCTTCTACACATATCCCTGATTCAGAGGAATATTGAAAGAATTATAGCAAATGAACAGATATGTAGGTTTTCACCAGAGGTTTTTAATACAGACGATCAAAATTGCCCCTTTGACTTCAAATCCAGCTGTGACCATACACAGTAAGATAGCAGAAGCCTTCCTTTGTTGTCCCTTTATAGCAGCAAGACAATAACAGTATGTCTCTGTGATCTGCAGTAATGTATGATTCCAGTTATGTCTTGTTTCTGTAATTATCCAATGCTAACCTTTTACAGAGTGTGGTCATCTGCCTTTTCATGTTTTTAAAAGTAACTTTTTTTAGAAGAAAATATTTTAAATGAATTTATCATTGTGTTCTTTAATGACTGATCTGCTAATCTACGTTGTGAAATTGTGTTCGCTGTTCAGCAGTTTTCTGCTCTCTATTTAATAAAATGGGTAGAGAGGGATAGACTTTTTTTAAATCTACAAATAAACATATTTCCCGTCCAGATCCAGTTATGCAATGTGATCAGTTTTCTGACAAGAGCTGTGTATGAGAAGCTTAATCTGGTATGTAACTACACAAAATTTCTTCATACACAGATCTGTTTTGTTTATAATATAAACATCAATGTTGGCAGAACAGCAGGACAGGATTAGAAAATGTTTCAAACTTAACTATGAAGAAAATTACATTCATAATTTGAACTTGATCTACAGTATCACTTATTGGTAAATTTATGTAGTTGAAAGCATCTTGGGTGTTGAAATGATTGATTTCAGAGTTAAAAAGAAATCATTTGTGTGGATGGATTAGAATTCATTAATTTTACTAATTACACAGTGACTAAAACAGATGTTTTCTTAGGCAAAGTTCAGGCTTTAATTACAGGTCTTACCTGCTCATCTAAAAATAGTGTCAATATGTTCATGTCTGTCTCTTGAAAAGTTAATTTTTATATGGAAGTACAATTCCATTACAGATTTGTTAAGCCTTACTTTAATTGTTTACAAATTCAAATCTAATACTCAAAGTATTTATGCAGACATGTATGTTATAATGCATATATTTGTAGAATTCTCCAAGAACGAGGTCGGATAAGTATTGCATCTCTAAAGTTTCAAACTCAATCCTACCCCTTTACTCTATTTCCAGTTATAATAGTGTGTTACAAACATACTCAAAAACCCTGAAACATGCAGCTTGCAACTCAGTAAAAGATGCATTTATAGCAATTTTATAAACCTAGCTGGACTCCCTATTAGGACTCTTATGCTGAAGTATGTACTCTGTAGACCTACAGCCTACATGAGAAAGGCAGAGTAAGCTACCACAGAGTTAAAGGAAGGTGCAGCAGAGGTGTTGTGTCCATTTTTTCCTTTAAGCAAGTTGTTATAAATATGTTGTCTGTTCTAACTGCGTTAAATATGTATTTGTCACTGTCATGGGGCATTTGAGAAAGAGCCAGAAAGAAATTACCTTTGAAAGCAGCATTGCAAGCAGCAGCCTGAGGATGCATGATACATAAAGAGTAAATCTGTGTTTACCACATTCCATGCTTGGAAGAAAGGCACAAGAGGAAGGAAGCTAACAAAGCATCAGTGATCATAAGTTGGTATAGTGAATACTTAATGGAGTAAACTCAAAGATAGAAACAAAGATACAAGACTGTAAATGAACTTAGGGATCTAAAAATGGTAGTATTAGAAAAGTTTGATCCCAATTTTAAAACTTTATATGAAATCTTTCTAGTTTTACAACAGAAATTTTGCAGTACTTCATTATGCTATCCTGCTTAGATGTAACAGTTACCAGTTCTTTTTGTAATTTCAGATATAAATTGTATATCTTGTATGGAAAAGAGTTCTCATCCTTTTAATGCAAATCTGTTTTCTTCAGAATAAGGAGATTGTTCTATACTGAGCACCATTTCTATTAAAATTCCTTATTTTGTTGAAATGTGTGTACAGTAAGACAACACAAAACACAATGCATTTAGAATGAAAAACCATAAGCAGAGTCAATATAATGCATTGCTAGCAAATTCCAGTGGTTGTCCAGATGTATTTTTTGTGGGGGGGTTTTTGGGGGGAGGGTTGTTTGTTTGTGGTGGTTGTTGTTTTGTAAAAATGTATTCTAAGAAAAATTACCTGTTTGGGTGTGTTTCCTGAGGTTTTAGGCAGGGGGATTGCTTGGCTTTTTTTTTTTTTTTTTTTTTTGCTGGGGCAGGAGCTTTTGTGAATGATAGGCTTATTTTGGGGGAGTAACTACTGTGGATAGTATGGTCAAAGCTCTTAAGCAGTCTTAGAGAACAGCAAATGCAGAATCTCTTGCACTTGAACATGGAAAGCTTCAGTCTGACTACCTTGCTGCTTTTAGTTGTGGTGATGTATTCAGAAGATGTGGGACCTTGAAGTAGGTCCTTAATCATTTAGTGCAATTTTAGTGCTAGATTAATAGGTATGAAACTACAAATTAAGTTGGCTCCATTATATCTTTAATCTGCCAGTTTACCATACTGTGATGGAGAGAGTAGTTTTTTGTTGTTGTTTTTTTTTCCCCTCATAGAGAGCCTTCACTAGAACGCTGGCAAAATCCTTCGAGATTATTGGAGACAGTTGATGCTCTGTTTCTTATTGGTTCTTTGAGAGAGGGTGGTGATCTTCCATCGGTTAATGTTCATGGTTTTTTTTAACATGTTCAGATAGTCTGTATTTCTTTCCCAGAAATTAATGAATTTCTTTTGGATATGTTTCTTCTGCAGTCCTTTCTTTAAACTAGTAAGGCAAAGAAGCCTGATCCCAATATAATAGGAATGGGTACATTGCACTGTGAAGGACCTGTTTGAATCAATAGCTGTCAGTACTCATTTTTGCTAACTATATTGTTAGGGTGCTAAATGTGATAATGAGGCTATTCAATTTTCAGTTATGCCTTTGTTGCTGCATACAGTAGAAGCAGAAGTAGTATTCTGAAAGGAGATTAATTCTTGCCTTTTGTGCATAGAAATCTTTAGGGAACAGGTGGAGGTTTAGACAGTTTGCTTTGGAAGGTAAATAATATCCTTGAGGTATTGTCCAGTATGCTGTCTGTGGCTTTCAAAGTGTGTTACAAGCACAATTAGTTCTTGTGCCTTCAGAAGAATAAAACAGGATCTCTTGCCTTCCTTAACCTAAAGGGACACAGAAAATTGCCTTGAGATTCAGGTACACCTGGTGTCCCCTTTATTTTACTCTGTCTTGCTGTAGAAACTGAAAGTGGCCAACTATGCTGTCAGTGTACACATAGCCCAGAGGTCTCAAATGGCCTTGACTTCTGCAAAACAGATTATTCCAGTAGGGTGACAGTAGGCTGTTAGGAGAGCTAATCAAATCAGACGCAAGCCCAAATATAATACCAGTTATTCGAAACTCTGCTGGCATCAGACTAATTAAACATAAACACCTAAAGCGTTCATTTATTTCTTTATCAAAATTATTAGACTGGAGAAGTGCCCACAGCTGGAGAGAGGTGGGACTTTTTGATTTCACTTAACCTTTCTAGTCTAACTAAGAGGATTTGTCTTGGTAGCCCCCTCTCTGAGGGGAGGTCATTGAAACCATTAATGATCTATCTTTTGGCAAAATGCCTGGCACAAATTCTCACAGAGCAGGGTTTTGGTTTGGTTTGGTTTTTTGAGCTTTCCTCAACACATCTTTTAAGTCCACGTGTTCTGAGGAAGCTGGTGGTGCTTGTCTAGATCTGTAGGTCATTTTTAAAATTCTAGAGGTGCTGTGTCTTTTATTCAAGTGATTAAAAAGCTGAGTGCTCTCACCCAGGTGTTGTGTGGCTTGGCAAAACCAGATTGCATATTGTTGCTTTACTTGAGCAGCAGCACCTACAGACTGAAGAACTTGCCTGTGAAGAACAATTTGAGAAAGCCTGGCAAACCACAGGCACTTTAACACTTTTCTCCCAAAACTAATAATCCAAAACTGGAATCCACATTCATTTTCACAGTGCCAATTCCACCTGGTCAAAAATCCCCTGAGAGTTTGACAGGGTTTCACCTACTGTGCAGCAATTTCTGTTTTAAAACTGGCAATAAACGAGGCTAGTTAAAAGACAGTTTTCTTTTGGCAGGCATTAACATGTGTTTCTATCGTATGCAGTAGGATGTTAGGCTGTGGAAGGCTGAGATTATGGAGAACTGCACTGAGATTGTCCCAGTGATGTGGGGTTTGGGGATTTTTTTGTTTGTGTGTTTTTTAATATGTTTAACCTCTTCGTAGTGGAGCAAGCTGAACCAAGAACTTTGCTGAATTATACCTGGCCATTGTCTGTCATCTCTTTATCTTTTTCTTGCCGAATTTGAGTGTAAGAGGAGTAGATGTTGCTGTTAATGATTTCTGCAAAGAACAGACATGGGATTTTAGTATTAGTTCTTGTAGTGATTTCTTTCTTGTAGCACTACCGTTGATTTGGTTTTACTTTCCATTTCCTTGGCATTCCTTATCTTGTGTAAACTATTAGATAAGTTGCTTGTATTTGCCTCTCTCAAATTCTTCACTAAGAAGATCTGAAGTCTGAATAGCTAGTGATGTTCTCTTCAAGTATTAATCAAGTAACTGGTTCATTCTCCATATTTTGGATGTCTATGAACTCCGTGTGTAATTTTGCTGAAGTTTCGGAGGGACTTACTTTTGGATTTGTGGGCTGGAAAAATGAGTGCACTCTGAAAGCACTCTTAAGATTTTCTGAAGTACTTGATCATCTGGGTGCATATCTTTACCTTGTTAGATTTCACATAGCAGACTCTCAACCTCTTTAAAATGGATGTTCAAGATGGTTTTTTTTCAAAAAAAAAAAAAAACTTCACATTTTGACTATAAATAAAATCCAGTTAGCAAATACAATTCTTCTTGACCATTACCACTAAAGAACTCTGGTTTCTTAAGGACTACTTCTTTCTGTTGCCACTTTACCAAATCCGTTAGCTGCAGTAACCTGAACTCCTCCTTCCCCTTTCTTCTGACTTCACTCTTTTTTCTGTTCCCGATGATAACCACAGTTCCCTTTCATGTCTCTTAAATTTGCACGCGTGTACCGTTCTCATGTCGACTTACTAACTGCAAGTTTGAAAAAGAGGCAGCATATGATGTGGATTGTTCCAAGCTCCATGTGTGAACTGGCAAGCCAGCAAGATAACAAGTATCTGCTGAGTTCATACTGATGTCTCCCCTGAGTGAGAGTACTGATTTGCATGTGTTGCTCATTGTAACAAATGGAAACGTATTTTGGAGACATCTCTGCTTTCAGTGTTGTTCGAAACTTGCTAATGGGTATAAAAACTAGTGAGGGAGTCGTAGAAGGTTTGAAAGTTGCAGGCGATTACACAACTCTCCTCCTTCTTAGAAAACCACGCTAAGAAATTATGCTTTGAAAGCACAAATAGGACAATGACTTTGCATGGAACAAACAGTACAGTAGCAAAACTGTCTCAACAGAAAGCAAGCTCTGGGATAGCATAAAAGATTTGGTATTAAATATATATATGTAAATTTATGAAGTACTACGGTCCCATGACAAACTTGCTACTCGTCTGCTCTTAAAGGCTGGCAAGTTTCCTGCTTAGGGGTATGTAGCTTTGCTCTTGTTTTATATACTTAGATGTTTACAGTAGAACAAAGAGAAACTAGGGAAAATAGGGGGAGGAAGAGTTATGCTGAAAAGCATTATTTTTCATTTGTCTCCTGCTAAGGTTACTTATGTAAACTATTTGCTTCAATAAAATGCCTTAGAGAAAGTAAGTTAGAGCTGAAAAATAAGTATGTAACCATGTACAAAACATTTCTTGTACAGAAGCATCTCTTGTGTGCCTGGATAACAACTATATCTACATGTATGTAGCTTACCAATCATATTTTAAGAAAGCAGTCCAAATTAACCACTTGCTTTCTAACAAGAGGAAGGTAAATAAATTTCCAAGTACAATGGTTAGCTTTTCAAAAAGCTAAGTTCTCTCTTCAGTGTAAAAAAAAAAAAAAAAAAAAAAAATCCAGTTTTAGTAAATATGCTCACTGTACCTAATGTGATGATATCAATATAGTCACTGCTGTGAAAATGATAGATGATAAGATGCAATCTCAGGCTTTATAGAGGGAAAATAGTCTCTCTTGAGACTGTAATCTAGATTCACAGAGGCTAAATTCCATCCATTCCATCCAGTCTGAGCCTGGCATTTTGTGTTAGTTAGATATTTCTGAGCATTTAAAGCTAATAAAATCCAAGGAACAGGGATTTGGTGGAATTTGGACTTTAAATCTGGGTTTGCATGTCTATGTCCAACAGCTAATACGACCTTCCCTTCCATTTTGGTAGGAATACAAGAAGAAAATACACAGCAAGTAGCAAAGGATTTGGGTATATATTTTTTACTTCTTTTACATTTTTGTTATTGTACTATAGGACCAGCTTCTCAGCACTGTTTTTTGATTTTTTTTTTTTTCTATCCACACACACACAGTAAAGTTCTTGATCCAGTGTTTCTGCTTTTAAGCTATTGATTTGTGGTAGTTTGAATTTACTGAGAAGGATTTGAGTAGCATCTTGAAAAAGAGCGATACTGGAATACTGACAGAAGAACCTTGAAATTGAATTACAGCTTTAATATTCAAACTGGGGCATATATTGTTATTTGTAGTATATGTAAAATGACTTTTATAGATGAAATTTAAAATCGGTGACGCAGAATGGGGTTTATAGTGCATGTGCTTTAAGAAGAGCAAGGGAAGAGCTTTGATGTAGAGCACATAGGAGAAAGATGCATATTTATTAAATAAAGTAATTTTAAAATACTAAAATGTTAAAGGAAAAGATTGTTGTTGCTGATGTATTATTCGGATCATATTCTCTCTGTTGCCAGAAACAGATGCAAAATACTTCTCTAAACTTAAGTATTTTAGCAAATAAATATTATTCAGATTTACTGGGAACAATTAAAATCATGAAATACTTACCTTGGAAAACAATGCAAACAGCCTTGTCAAGTCTTAATGCTTGAGGCTTTCATTTCTGCTAGTCTGATGCTGTGTAGTGTGGTGTCAATATCTTCTGCATTTCTACTGAGGTACTTCCCAGCCCTGGCATTGTCTCAATTGCCAGACTCAGCCATTTAACCCTCTCCCTGCCTGGTTTAGGCATATCGGTTCCAGAAACCACACAAAATCTATAGTCTTCCTAAGGAATCAGAGGAGGTATGCATGCTAGCACTGTTAAGTATTCAAAGAAGCCTTCCATGAAGTACCAGCTCATGGGCAGCAGTGTCCATCCATGGTCTGCTTCCTAGCATGTAACCCACTGCATAGAGGGGCTCATTACATGACCTAGACCATTAGACTTCATATATTCAGTAACAATGTTAAGAGTTCTGTGTAGTCCAAATAGGAGCTAAAGGTAGTCTGCTTTATCACTTGGTTTTAGACAAAAAAACACCAAACAGAAACCCTGTTCTCTCTTGCATCAAGCCTGCACTGGACTACCACTTAGTATTGCTCTTTGGAGGCTGCTGTGGAAGAGGAAATGCAAGAAAGGCTTTGGGACAGTGAAAGCAATAAAAGGCACCTGGTGTATCCTGAGATCTGTTTACTGGACTCTGATTTTCCACAAAAACACTTCTTCGCATTTTATCCTAGTGTCAGAGAAGCAATAATGACCTTCATATTTAAGTTATTAAACCTTTTTCCAATAGAAATAGTCAACTCTTATTTTGAGACTGCTGTTTTCAGGATTACAGAAGCCTTGATGTTAATGATTTAGGGTTTTTTTTCCTAGTAGACTTGCATTCAGATTTGACTAAGGGAGAGAGCTCTTTTTTTGTGGATTTTTTTTTAATGATCATCACTTATTTTACCAGCATTATTTGTACAGTTTTTGGAGTTAGTTTCAATAAATTTATTTATCACAATAAACCTAACACAAAGCTGAGTACACACTGCCATTGAAGAATGGTAACAGCAGAGACTGAAAACCAGTAACAGACCTTGTTTAACAATGCATCAGTCTGCACTTACCAAACAGAGCACTACAGCTGCTTAGGAGCTCTTGGGGTCTGAGCTGCCAAAGATGAACTCAAGGTAGTCATCCTAGCAGTAGGGTTTTAAATAGATAGCAGGGGATCAAGCACTATAACTGGCAGCCAGAAACAGTGTGCTGGTCTTTGAAATGGAAGATTCGTAATACTTTGATAATGTCCTTGGCAGCTGAACAGAAAACATCAGGTCTTCCCCCACCACCAGCACCAATATAAAGTACAGCAAAAACTTTGATGCAGGCTAGGTGTGTAGGCAGAGAGAGAAGTCCAGATTTGAAGATAGTGCACTTGCATTCAGTATACTGTTGACATTCTGTACCCTGTGACTGTTTACAGCTGATGTTGTATGTTGTCTGGGAGGTGACTCTGTCTGAAAGACTGAAGCAGGAAATAGTCATTTGCAACAACATCACTATTTTAAAGGAAAAATATCAAATGAACTTTTCCATTATGATTTGAGTGGATTATGTCATGTATTGCTAGAATCCAATTTAATTCATAGGTCCAGGGGGAGGAAGGTGATGGGTGTAAGAAACAGAATCAAGTAGTCAAGCCTACAAAACTCTTGGCTTTTGGATATGCTGACTGAACCAAAAATAAATAAATAAAGCCCAACTTCCAAAGCAAGCTCCCTTCCAGTCATGCTGAGAAGATCTTTCCACTTTTGTCAGTATATTCTTTACTTTGTAAGACTCTTTACATAGTAAGACTGAATCCATATTCTACAAGTTTTCAGTGATCTGGTTATAAATGATTTTTGAAACATATTCATGTCACTAAAACAATGCAGTCATGTGATAAACATTCATCTTAATTGTTTAATCCTCTGTTCAACCTAAAATGTCAAATGACAAATTTTTTAAAAGGACTATAATGATATATTAAGTAGACTTCATTCTCACTATCATGTTACCAGATAGGTTTGCTGGGCAGATTACAGCAATTTGGAAAAACTTCACTAGTGTGAAAATACTGGGAGAGTTTATAATGTATTTAGTGGTTTCCACGTCCCAGTTGAGTTTAGAGGTAATTCTTAGGAAACCTTTGTGTTTTTATTATACAAAAAAATTTCCTGGGAGCAGTTTCTGAGTTTACATATGTAGATTATAGTTTCAGGTAGGTGGTTAGCTCTTAGAAATTACCACATGGCTGGTCACTATTCACAGAGAACGGAGAGGAAGCGAAAGGAGGTAAGCTTCCTCACTCTTAGTAAGAAACCAGCTGCTGAATTCTATTTTGAGTGACTTAAAAATTACTCTCAGTTCTAATGTTCTCTTACAATATTTATGAGTAAAACAATAATCAGTCTTTTATTGTTCATCACAAATTTAGCATAACATCACAGTGAATGAATAGTCAGCCTTATTAGCAGTAATTTTTTATGATCCAAGCTGCAGTCCAGTTTCAAATTACTAAGAATTTAAAGATGAAATCTTTTACAGAAGCTGCAAAAACTTTGATTATATGCTAGGGCATAGCAAATAGGGCAAACACAAAGTTCAGTAGTCCTGCCAAGAAAAATTTCAGTCTATACAAGTGGTATGTAATAGAGGTGACATCTTCTTTCTAAGATAAGCAATTATAACTTTATAAGTGTAAGATTAATAATTTCATTGTTGAAGTAATCTCTCAGGGGTTTGTTTGTTTGTTTGGGGGTTTTTTGAATAGCTTCTCTGCCTTTATCACAATTGCCTTCAGTGACAAAAACACAAAATGAGAATCCAAAAAAAAAAAAAATTTTTTTAATTAATGTTTTCTTAACTTGAGATCCTTTTGAGATTGTCCCAGCTTGGCTGCTGCTTCTCCTCTAATTACTTTTTGGATGCATAGTTAATAGAATCCAAAAATAAAGAAATATAATACATAATGGCTTTTATGAATGGTTTCATACCAAGCTTTTCTTTTTGGACTTGCTAAGAGTATATTGTACTGACATATAGAAGGAGACTGATCTCACACTAGTTATGTTTAAAAAGCTGTCATTTTTCCTCTCTGTGGCATATTTGAGCTGTGTTCTTATGCCAACGTTAAAATTTGAAATTGAGATTGTTGATTTTAGATTCATGTATTTTTACTGAAAATTTATTATGCTTAATACGTCTAAGAGATTATGAAACTAGGAAAGCTGTCCAGGTAGTTTTGAAGTAGCAAGGGGAGAATGTGTGGGAGCAGTATTAAGAAACAAATTGGGGGGACTTCACTTAAGACTTTTAGAGTTGTTCTTTCCTTTCTTCCTCTTCCTCCTGATATTCATTTTGCTTGAAATTGCCTAGGTACAAAAGCAGTCTGAACTTCATGACAGTAGCAAGTAGGTGGAGCCTGGATTGCAAAATAGACATAAACTTAGTGAATTCTGATCACTTTTCTATCCTGTACTTTGACTGAACTAACGTTAATAGAATTCATTTCAGTGTATTCCTATTTTTAACCAGTACATTTTTCAAAGTTTATTTTTTATCATGCACTACTTTCACCTGAGCTTTGCTTACCATCTTATCTGTCAGAAATACCCAACAAGCAAACCCTTCTGATTTGTATGTGCTAAGTACATAGATTTACTGCTGCAGTTTGAACATTTTTAAATTAAAATACATTGCTCATTCCAAATGTATTGATTTACACATCTGTGTCAATATTAAGTGCAGCAAGTTTTCCAATAAATTAAAAAGATCTGGCATGGCAGGTTACATTTAGTGTATTGGTTTAACTTTATATTTCTGCATGTTACCTGTATGGGTATTCTTGTTCTCTCATCTTTTATTCTCAAGCACTGTTACAAATATATTAAATGTTCCCTAAATGACAAAGATGAAGCCAGTTACACTACATATTCATGCAAAGCTGCAACCATTCAAATGTGATCCAACTTGTTTTCTTCCTGAGTTTTCAGCTCTTGACAGGTGTTTAAAAATATGCAAATTCTGCTTATGTTAGTTTTCTCTATACCTAAAAAGTCATAAAAACAGGCTTCAGATCTCTTAAGCTTAATGGTAACGTAATAGTAATGACTTCTCAAAATGATTGATTTTGCTGTAAATGTCCAAGTATAATTTTATAGTTCTATCCTGTCTTTTGGGGGAGATGCTAATGAAACCATCTCTTCCATCCACTTATCATCATCAGCTAGTTGCTTGTGCAACAGCTGGTTGTTTTTAGAGTATATGTACAAGAGCTACCAATGCAAATACTCTTATCCCATCCCTCTCTTCTGTTCTTCTGCATCTGAAGGTTAAACTGTCTTTCATTTATCTTAAGTACACAAGAAGCATGTAGCAGTTGATGCACTGTAGGACATTCTCTAACTTACTGTGTGGAAACACGTATGTGCGTATATCTAGTTGTATCTGCTCAGCCTATTCTTCTGAATGCTGACCTGAAGAGCAGATGAGATCTAAAAATGGGTGTAACATTTGGTAGTTGAAGCATCTGTCTGCTGCAGGTGAACTAAATACTGTTGCATGACCATTTGCTGAGAAATAAGTTAAAGGATTCAAGCTTTTTTTTTTTCCCCCCCCTCTCTGTAATCATAGACTTCATAGATCATGCTTAGTTAGCTCATGTAAATTTTTCCAAATGCCAGGTAAATCCATCTGGGGACTGACCAGTTCCCCAAAACTGTGTTGTATTTTTTTAGATGTTTTCATGCCGGTTGCTGGAACTCTAGAAGTCATCAAGAGATTCTCTTCTCTAATGAAGGATACAGGGACTTCTTCCTCTGCTGAAAAAGAAACTGGCAGTCATTCTTGTTTCACTTTCAAAAGTTAACATTCTAGACTATTCTGGTCTGGCTAGTGTACATCTATTGATATTAAACATGCATGTTATTTGGGTTTTAAAACTAAATATCTGTTTTAATATTGTACTGATTTTTAATTGGAGTCCTTGCAGCAAGTTGAAAGAACAGAAGATTATGGTAGCAGTTTTTTGTTTAAATGGAAATAGTGTATTAAAGAAAGGAAAAAAGGAAAACTGTAGAAACACAAAGATAAAAATCTTCATTTGAATGGTGTTTAGCAAGGAAGTTATAGAGAAACTTCTGGAAATTGGATATTCAGTTTCCACATGGATGTGACTTCTTGTTAGTGATTGCCAGAGCCTCGTAGCATCCGAACATTTAATAATGCCATGACTTTTGTGCTATTTATTCTGTATCCTTGGTGAAGAACTAGTTATTCTCAGAGTTTCTTCATTTCTGTGTAGCCAATACAGCTCAGAGACAAAGGAAGCTGTTGAAATTTGTCTTGAAATGACATTATTTTGAACTTCTCTTACCTTGGACATTTTTATGAATGAATTGAAATACATAACTGGAATTGGATAACCTGTTTTGTGGAGGTATATTCTATGGTTCTGGTGCCTCTGTCTTACTAGTATAGTAAATGTTTTTTCCATTATCGTTCCATTATGATTCTCTAGTGGAAAGCTATTTTTTTTCTGGTTGTTTTAACTGGGTATGATGTGGAAACGAGATGCGCTCTCATTCTGTTGGTCCACTTTCCCTCTCTCCCTCTCCCTGCCACCTTCCAATAACTTTGGAAACTCCTAGTTAATTTGACAATTCTACTTAAATTTGACAGTCGTACAGATATAAAAGATTATTAAATACCTAAAGTTTCTTGAAAACAAATACCCAGGCTGAGGAGAGAAACCTAAAGCTAGTAACTCCCCTGAGGAAGGGCTGTCGCGTACACTCAGTTAAGTTACTAGTGTGAGAGAAACCCCCATGGGAGTGACCTTGTAAATGCTTCAATATTTGATCAGTGTTTGCGCCTTCTTTAGACCTCAAAGTCAGTTAAATGTCGGGTATAAAGCCATAAGAAGCCAGGTGGAGTTGCTCATTTTCTTTCCTCTTTCTCTTATCTCTATCTAGAATGCATCATGAATAGGTAGAAATAATTAGAATAAAAATTTTAAAAGCACTAGACCTGCTGGTTTGCTATTACATGCTGGCAAGTTCAACTATGCTTAGTAATTAGTATCCCCTGTTATCCATAGTTATTTTGACAGTTATTTCCATTTCAGTTCATTATACATGAAGCTTTTGCCTATAGAAGTCATACTGAAATCTTCCTTTTCTGGGTGTGATTAGACCTATGGCTGTAGTGACCTCTAAGTCTTATTTTAGTTTTTGGCTGAATGTTCTAAAAATGTTTTGTTCTCCTGTTTTAATAATGTTTAAGGTTAAGTTTCCCTAAGGTACTGATAAAAGATAATGCCAAGAAGATTCTTGGCAAATTTTCAAGAAGTGCAGGTCTCCCGAGTTTCAAGAATGATGGGTCAAGGAGGAAGCAAACATGTTCCTGGTAGCCCAGGTTGAGAATTGGTGCTCTATATCAGTTTTAGTCAGCTGAAGCCTTTAACATAAAAGATAGTATACTAACTCCTTGAATTTGGACTGTATATGAAATACAGTTGTTTACATCTGTCAGATCTAATAAGTATTAAATAAAATGAAATAATAATGCCGATTTTCATACCATCTTTTGTGTATCTCACTGGGAATTTTTGATTGCTGGAAATGAGAAGGAATGGAATTGTTGAATTTCTATTTCCATTATATTATATCGCCTGCCATCCTTGATGTTTATTTGGAACTAAATAAGCAAACTGAATATTCTGATGCCAGTAAGTTTTTTCCTTTAATTTACATAGAAACAGAATTCATGGTTCAGACTTACTGATCCTGGAGGGAAAAAAAAAAAGCATGTTATAGCTGTTAGGTTCTGTAGGAATTTAATACTTTTGCTAGAAAAAATTATTTTTCATTATTCAAAATTAATGGCGTTCGGAGGATTAAAAGTGTTCATGTTTCAGAAAAGAACTTAACACAGTGTGTCCTGTGGATTTGCCATATTTATTGGTAGTGTTATCTTCCTCTGTAAGAAATGCAAATAATTAATGTATGCATATTACATCATCACAGCTTGTTTATAAGCCTTATTCAGCCAGATTGGCTATGTCTCTTATCTGATATTAAAGAAATTGTATATCTATGAATCTAGACAATAGGAGGAAACTGTTTGCTTATGCTTTTGCATACTGCTGTTCCTGTGGAATTGTTATTTTCACATATTTAATCTTTATTTTTGAGGAAATTAGAGAAGGATAATTGTAGCCTGTGGTAAAAGCTGATAGTAGCCTGATCGTTGTTATCTTGTAATAATAATTATTCTAGCTCTGCCCACCCCCTTTTTTTGTGTGCGTTTGTTTGTTTGTTTTTTAACATCACTAGAGCCTTTAAAAAGATATGTTGCAATGTTATTTCTTATGAGTCAAAAGCCAGTGCTTTTTTGTGCGGACTGCTACATTTAACTGAGAATGTTTGTGGTTTTATCTAGTTCATTGAAATAGTTCTTGGTTATATAAGCAAAAAAATACTTTGATAATTTATTGGTTTTCCTTCATGGCATTTGGATAATTGAGGTTGAAATGTGTTGTCAAGTTAATATCACATCATACTATTGCCTTAGTGGACTCCACTTCAATGTTGTATTTAGTACTTGGCCTGGTTTTGTGATTGGCTGAAAGGGTAATATGTATACCTGTCTTTTCCTGGACGTGATCAGATTTATAATACTGTATTTTTTTTTTCAGACTTTGTAGCAAAAAAACAGAAAAGCGATTCTAGCTGTATACTCAGTCATCTGCTTAATCCTTATCCCCTTCGCATTGTCAATACCCATCTAATTCCACTTTAACAACAGTAATTGGCTGATGGAGTAGCAGATATAGATTTGTTTTCCTGATGACTCCTTGACTTTTTTCCTCTGATAATACTAATAGAATTCCAAATCCTTACTGGTGTGATCATGTCATGAGTAGGTCAACAGTCGTGTCAAGGTCCTATTGCAAACTTCATAGCCAACATCTTAATTTAGACTTAGCTATCTTTTTCTCTTGTTTGTGCAATTGTAAGCAATTCTTTCTAGTATCGCACTCATTCCATTATAACACAATTCTTTTAATGCAAAGGGAGGCAGTTCTGCATGTGAATTTTTTGCTGAATTGTTGGTCACAGATTCAGTAAGCCTCTCTCCAGATGTGTGTGTTGCATTATCTGAATTATGTTTGGAGCTTGAAGGAAACAAAATACTGCTTGTTTGCTAAGATTTTCAAAGTTATTTCAGTCTTTCAGTTGATGAGAATTAAAGTAGATGTTTCAGATTTCTAAGTGAAGCATACCTGAAAATGGAGATACACGGTCTCTGGGGTGGCTGAGTTATCCAATCATTTCCTGCTACTGGAAGAAAAAGGCATGCCTCCTTGCCTGGTGCCTTCTTTAACTCCATCTTAGATCTTTTCTCCTTTTCCCACCTGCTTCAGACAGTATGCTTCCTGCTCTACCCCTTGCCATAGCTCTGGGTTGTAAGACCTATTTCTGAGCTGCCTCAATTCACCAAAACAGAAAAAAATATCAGTTTTGTTTCCATATTAGCTTTCTGATCTTTCAGTGAACTGGAAGTGGTGTGGGGGAGCTCTGAAATATCAGCTCTGACAGAAACATGAAGCTGGCGGCAGTATGGAAAGGGTGAAGTGGGACAGCCCCTCTCAGCAATAGTAAGTGATTTAGACTGTCCTGCTGCATCTGTTGGTGGGATTTTGCCTTTAGGCAAAGTGATGCAAGTTAGTTATATAAGTTAGAATGGACAGCTATGAATTTGTGCTGTTCTTCCAAAACCCATTTGGTTTTGGTGGGCTAATGATAGTCTTTCTCCTCCCCATACACCTTGCTTTGTCTTTTCTATTACCTGAAGCTTCACGTTTATTTTTGGCACCAGTGTATATCCAGTCTGGGAATAGAAAGTATGCCTTATTGCCTTCCATGGTCCTGAAGCAACTTTGGAGATGTTTTTGGTATTGACTTGAGTAAGAACAGGGTAGACTACATATGCCCAAGGTTTCAGAAAAACCCATAACAGCTAATTAAACACCTTTTGTTTTTTAAACCACGTCAGATTTAATTGAGTAGTGAAGAGCTAGTTTTGGCAGAGACTTCATCTCACTTAGTATTTTGACTAACTGAATACCACTCAATATTGAAAGGGTGCATGCAGTCTCTTGATAAAAAGATTTATGCACTTGACCAAGTGCTTAAATTTCACAGGGAAACATTTAAATTCAAATACTTTGGTAGTCCTACATCAGAAGCAATGCCTGTCTTGGGAATTACCACTGTGAAATCAACCAAAAATGTTAAGCAGCCAGAGCCTGTAGCACGGCTTACTGCCCTATCAAAGCTTCCTCCTCTTACGCTTTGCCCAAAACCTTCACTTCCTGGAAGTTGTGCACCAATTACAGTGAAGTCAACCATTGTTAGCACTTCTAATGTATTAGTCTGTCTAATGTATTAGTTTGTCCTCTTAAAGGTGCTGCACGAGTGTTAGATGGGGGGGGGGGGGCAAAATGGAGCATTTTGGTGTTTGACAGAGAAGTTATCTTCAATATTAGGGGGTTTGGTGCCAAACCACGCAAGTATTTGACTTCCACTTTGAAATACAGCTAGGTCTCAAAGCGATTGTGCTCTCTGAGAATATGACCCAATATCTGAAATGTGCTTACAGAAGTGTTCTTTTAGTTTAACAACCGACCAATTGGTTTGCTATAAGTAAAAACGCATACTACTTATTTATTGAAGTCTTGATTATAGTGATTTGCTGCTTCCAGAAATAGAAGCATAGAAAGCATAATATAGTAATCTATCCTTGTTTACATGTTTTAACTTTTCCCCCTTTTCTCTATCTGAAGCAAAAAATAGCAGTTTAGGATGTTAATCTCTACTTCTAGAACTACGAACTGTCTAAATATTTAAGCTCACAAGAACGACAATATTATGTTATGCTAAATTCTTATATTAAAATATTTTTATTTGATAATGTTGTATGTTAATACACTAATACATGGAACTTCTAAGTTTTTTTTCTCTAAGCACTTAAAAGTATGTATATTCATATTCATTGGACCAGTAAGGTAATTCTTGTAACCAGTATAAGTTTAGTTTTAATAGATCATTGCTATTTTAGGCAAACGTTGCATTTCTCAGGTAGCTATGCACATGCAGTGTATAATAGCTATTATATACTAAATATACTCACTGTACACAGGAGCATTATCTACTGGTTTGGAGGGAGTGGCTGAACTCTGTTCCCTGTTTGAGAAGTATTTGTTTTAAATACTCTTTTAGTTGAAATATTCTGTTGTTCTGTTACTCACACATATTACTGACTTCTACATTTATAATGTCTGACAACCTAGGTAATAATTTAGACTATGAATATGGTAACTAATGATGAACAAAAGTAGCCTGAAATTACTTTCATTATTAACCTGAAACTCAAAACAATCTTTTCCAAAGAACAGAAATCTGGATGCAAGACTGTGGTACAGTTTTAATATTAAAAAAAAAAAAAAATGTTACTAGCTTTTTTCACCATCAGCACACTAGTCTTCAGTCTCATTTTTTCCTCTTCTTGACTATTTTGTCAGAAAGACTGAAATACATAGTGGTTATCTCCTGAACTGAAAACTCAGATTTCAGATAATGTCTTACTTCATTTCACCATGAGAACGGTTAAGTAATGGAACACATTGCCTGGAGAAGTTGTCCATTTTCTCTCCATCCTTGGCAGTTTTCGAGACTTGACTGGATAAAGCCCTGAGTTAACCCGCTGACCTCGGAGCTGAATGTGCTTGGAGCAGGAGGTTGGACTAGAGACTTCCTGAGATCCCTTCCAAACTGAATTATCCAGTGATCCCATCCTACGATCCTGTTGATATTGGGAAGAATCATATTATAGCTCTTTAATTAACTTTTCTTTCTAATATACATTCCAACTCACTTGTTGGATTAATTTTATCCAACCACTTGTTGGAAAAATGAGGAAAAAGTAATTGGGATCCAAAAAAGTGACCAAAAAAAAAAAAGAATTTTAAGTGCATATGTATATTTCTTTTGTACAAGAAAGTCAGCAAATGAAATGAGGGGAAGATTAAAAAGAATAAATATTTTTAAAGTTTAGCCTTTTTTATTATAAAATGAAAATCTTTCTATCAAGATGTTCCATGAAATATTTTAAAATAGGCATGAGGTCCTTTAAAAAGCAATTATGAAATATTGTTTCAAATTATAAAATGAGTTAGACTTTTTCAGTTAATAATGTCAATATTAAAATTTTTTATCCACCATGATTCATCTGAACTTATTTACTTATGTCATTCATTAGGTAAATGTTTGTTTGTTTTTTCCTTACATAGATTAGATTTTTCTTGTGGTTGGGCTTGTTGACTTTTGGATTCTATTTCCATCTTTTTGAAGGTGGAATGGATTAAGTGAGCAGTGTGGCCTTTGTTTCAGTAGAGAATTTGAAACCATCTTTTGTCTTAATCTTCTCTTACCAGCACCTTGAAGATTAACAATTTATCCAGTGTCTTAAGGTGAAGTTAAATGGAACAGCTGAGCTGGCTTAACAGCTTACAGCCCCTAAAGGGGGAGGAGGTGAGAGAGGGTCCACACTCTCAATTGATTCTGCTCCTTTCCACCAGTTAGAATAGTTAAGTATTTCTCTGAACTTACTCAACTTGATACTGTACAGTTGCTCCCCTCTGCTCCCCACCCCAGCATTTTCAGAGTTGAATCAGCTCACTAAATCCAATAAATGTCATAGCTGATGAAAGGTGTCAAGCAATATGAGAGACATAGGAAGAGAGGGATTAATAAAACCCTTTCCCTCTCCAATTGCAGCATGCTGTTAAGTTAGCACAAGCAGTGCTGTATTTTTTTTTTTTTTTTCCCAGAGCAAAAGGTTGGGGGGCTAGCTTATTCTAGAGAAGCCTGATGTTGAAAGAAAGCTAGCCAAAACATTGGCAGAATTAATTTTAGTCATTTTAATTGGAGGAGTTTATCTGTCACTTCTAACATGTTCCCAATGTGGAATTTTTGTTCCTAGTAGACTTGTGTCATATACTTGTACTTAGTTTCTATTGTTTTCTTGAAGTAATAGGTACTTTCCAAACATAAAAAGCACAGTCCCTGCCACAAGGAACTAAAAACAGACATACAAAGGAAATTGATTGAAGTAGTGTAGAAGGTATTTGACTGTCTACTGGTAGATAAGAATAAGCTGATTTTTTAAATTAACTTGCCAATATAAATTAGCTGGATTTTCAATGGGCAGCATGGCAGATGGGGGTCTTCCAACGAGAATTAACTGAAGGAAGGGTGGAAGCTATACAAGTGAGTTCATGAAAAACGTTCTGTGTGCAAGGCACTGGAAGAAGTCAAAGAACTGCTAATGCTTAGAAGCATTTTAAAAAAAAACGCAGAGTCTGGTCTCAGTGACAAGAGAGAAGGAGGTGACATGGAACAAAATAGGGGGAAATACATATGGGCATGGAAGATGATGGATCTAATCAAGATGATGATTAGATGATGTGATAGTGGTGGTGGAGTTCAAAGAATCCTATTATCTTTGAATCTGAAACCTGAACCTTTGCCTAAGATCTGAACAGCAGAGAAGAAGGAAGATTGAGACCTCAGTATCACTGCTAGTCAGGGTCATAGGGTCACTGAGAGTTTCTGGAAATGAAAAAAAGGAACAGTTTTGAGGACTAAGTTAATACTAACTTATGCTAAGATATCTGGGGTGAGGTTTCAGGAAGAGTTGAAGTCTAGGTTAACATGAAAGGTAACAAATGGAAGATAGGCGCATTTGACAGCCATCAACATAGCAATGTCCAGTGCCACAGAACCTCAACTGCCTCTCGGTTTGTTAGGGTGCAGATCAAAACCTCCTCTGTGGAGCTAGCTTGACTTCAGCCCTATAAAGTGCTTTGAGTTGTTGTTACAGGAGGACATGCTCCAACTGATTCTACTGCAACCAAAATTAGCTGAGACATTGTTTAGAGAGATATCTGAGTACTTTGGAATTGCTTCCCATTTCAGTCAGGCAGAGCTCAAGTCTGATATTTTGAGCACACCAGAAGATTTAGCATTTCTCCAAAGATTTCTGCAAAGGAGAAAATGTTCAGGGAGAATGGGTGTTTAGAGCTCTCTGTCATATTGAAGTCCAAATTCTCAAAAGTTGTGCATAGCCATTCTTAATTAATTTGACTGGAGATGGTGACTAGCAGCTATTAAGGACCTGGTTCTGGAGAAGTTGTATCATGGGGTCCAACTCTTTAAGAATTAAATTTTTAAGCACTTAAGCACTTGTGTAGACAGTGAAGCTTTAAGAGAGTGAGTCAGAGCACTTTTAATGTTAAATCTCCATTTCTTTGTTTTTATATATATAATATATATATATAAACATATAAAATATATAATACACAGCGAGACTCCTAGATTGGGCACCCATGTTCTGTGTTTTCCCCTCCCTTCTGCTGTCACCATTTTACCCCTAAGTGTCTTTGTTGGTAGAGGTCCTACCTACTGTATGCAGATACTTTGGATAATGATCTAAAATACAATCCATACGTGTTTAAAACAATACCATTTTTTTCTTATTAAGATACTGGCTTGACTAAAACAGTTTAATTTTGTATTGACTTTCAGTTATTGTATTAAAAGAAATCTAAGTATCTGTAAAGTTGAGTCTTTATCAAGTGAGTTAAGGAGTTCACCTTGCTTGCTTACTTGAGCCTGAATTCTGTATTTTCTTCAGAAATTTCTTATTGTATTTTCAGTCTGTTACAATTTTTTTTTCCAAGCCTAATTTTTATGGTGGTATAATTAACAGACAGAGTAGTTTGATGCAAAAAAGGACATCTACTTGTTTTGACACTTAGAATTAATTATGAAATAAAAGACAGATTTGTGCTCGGGCTAGAATTAGCCTACCAGTTCAAAATGTAAGCAGTCACCTTGGAATCGTGTAACAAAAAGTGACACCCTTTCTTTTACTATAGGCTAAATATATCTTGTGAACTTTAGTTAGATAAATCATCTGTCTGTCAGTTCTATCAGTTATTCTGTTTAATTAATTTGGAAAATAGCTGTTGTTTTCCTTTGACAGGCACACAGTCCATGTTTGTTAAATACTTTAAAAAGCATAAACATTTTTTTTTAAGTGGTTAAGATTATTATCAGAGAGGTTGTTCATTCTTACTAGAAAAAAGGTGACATTCAGCATATCATTGGTAGCCAACTTTAAATGAAGTAAAGTTTCAAAAGAATATCTATAATACAGTTTTCAACTCCTTTAATTAGTTTTTGCATGGAATACCTTACACAAAGTGCTGCCATCGTATTTTGCTCTTGTTCATTGCATGTGAACACAATTTGAGTGCTTTTAATGCAACTTTCCTTATTTTATGACAACAAAGACTCCTCCAAATATCTCATGCTGGTTAAAACAGAAAAACATTGTGATAGTGGGTTAATCTTGAGTGCACAAAGAACTACTGGAGGGTAAGAGGAGGACATCTGCTGGATAAGCTTTCAATATGATGAAAATGATAACAAACCTACAACTGGTGCAAAAAACAACAGATAATCGTTTACAGTATTTGATTAAAAAACAATGTATATCTTTTTTTTTAATTTGTTTATTGATGGGAGGGAATAGCCCTACATTTCATAAGCAGACAAAGAGGGAACAAGTTGAAGAAAACTGACCATTTGAAGCTCCCACAATTTGTAATAGCAACAGTCACCATTTTAAGTTTTTAGGCCTACATGTTCTGGGTGGGTTATTTTTATGATGGATTGTCATTGTGATGGACGATCCCTTACTGCCTTCTTTATGTATTTGTCAGCGTAATCGTAGTTGTAGTAGTTTTTAAGCTTTTGTAGTAAGAATTCTTGAAGATCAGTAGTTATGAATCATCTTGGAGTTTTGCATAACTAATAGTTTTTTTTACTACAATGAAGGAAAGGAATTAAGATGTTAAAAAAAATCACTCTTAGAAATGTGTAAATCATTTTTTGCTGAATAACATGGGGCATAGACAGTCCTTGTCCATTTTCTAATTTCCAGTGTAATTCAAATTCTGATGCAAATTGGACCTTTTCTTAAGAGACTTTTTTTAAAGATTTAGGAAAAACTTTATTGATATTGCTTTCAGAAAAGGGTTTAGTAATTATAAAGATGATTGGCAGTTAAAATAGGTACAAAAATGTGATATTTTCACCATAAACATTTTTGTCAGCTCACAAAATACTGTAAATTTCAGACACCTATGCAACTTGCTGCTGAATTAATCACAGTGGAGCCACTGGAAGGTGGCTGTGGATTATTTTTTCAAACATAGAAAAACTACAAGTAAATGTAGCTGACTGCTACCAAGAAGACTATTCATATATTTTTGTACTTGAATGTTTCGTACGTGCACAATACATCATACCTCCAGAGCTCCATTCAAATGTTAACTACTCCTATGGGATACACAAGCATTTAAATAAGACTAGAAGTTTTACGTTAGCATATATCCAGTATTGTTTAAGAAGTTGCATGTTTAACAAAAATTCTGTGCGTGCAGTTTCTAAACGTAAAACCAGATTGTCATCTCCCCTTCTTTTAAAAGTCCCTGGTCTCAGTTCTGTGCACAAACCATTTAATAACGCTTCCATTCAGCAACATTTTATTTATCACCAACACTGGTGAATTTTTATTTGGACTCATAATGGATGCAAGTGTGTGCATATACTTTTGATAAAACAAAAGAGGATGGGGCTTTCAGTGTCAACTGCAGGAGTGAAATGAATGTAGAATGATATCAGTTTCTTGCTCATTAAATCCAAAAGCACCTGCTGTATTATTATTTGGCTATAAACCAAAAAAGGGATGGTTTTGTTAAAACTTTGGGAGGAGGGAAGGAAAATTATTTAATGACATTTATACAGCTTTCTGGAAGTTACTGGAACTAAAGTAGTTGGTGATGTAATGTATGAAGTCAAACAGTATTTTGCTGTGCTGGAGAAAACTAATGGAAACATTCACTTGGGGTAAGACAAATGGTATTAAATGAGAAAACACACCATGAATTGCAAATGGAGCTGAGTTAATTTGTTGCTACAGTAGTGTTGCCCTACTGTTAAATGAAGGCTGTGTAATTATCTTGCTGGCAGAGATAATGTCAAAACCTCATTTCTCCTTACATGCCTCATTTTTACATGAGGGCTAATTGAGCTGCAAGGTGACAACTGATTATATATGGCTATCATCAGGTCCTCTTGCTCAATTTGCAAATAATGTTATCTTTTTTTAAGTGATGATTTTTATCACATGTCAAATTAAGGGATTAAAAAAACTTTTAAAATCTCTTTTAGTAATTTGTAACATTACATTTGTGTCACTTTTATTTATATTTTTCAGCATTTAATAATTCTTCCTTTAAGATTCTTGACATCCATTCACTTGCCATCCCTTCATTTAAAGCACATGAAAAGACCTGTACGAATCATTTTGCTTCATGCCTTTTGAATGTTATGAATGAAAGGGCACTTCATAATCCAGAATATTTTATTTTCTTTAACTTTTCTGTAAAGTTTCTTGTTTATTGGAAACACGGAATACTTTTTGTTACTGAATATTTAATTTAACAAACATCTCGATTTAAAGGATTACCCTTTTGATCTTGTATGGATGTTTTTAAATGACTTAGTTTAATTGTGGGATTTTTAGTTACTTATTAAAAAAACTAGGGATAGATTAGCACTTCATTCCTTAAAATGGTTAGTAGTGGTCTTAATCTTTGCTCCATTCCCTTTTCACCAGAAAAATGATAGAGGGGGGGACAGGAAACTCTCTTTTTACACGTTGGCTCCTTGAGTGCCAAAGGGCTGTTTCAGTTTTTCAGTGCAGAGTTAAAGGCCTAGGGATGGCCAACACCATCTGGCCTGCCACTTTTTCTTCACCTACCTTTTCTCTGCTTTGCCCTTAGGTGCCATGTGGTCTCTTTCCAAGTTCCTGAAGTTTCTTGAATCCAGATACAGTCATAAAAAGTAAAAAAGAAACAGGGTTTTTTTGCATTCAACTAGAGTAAAGGGACAACCTGGATTTCCCTGTTCAAAATCAAATAAGTGAGCAATGTAGGAATTGTGGTGGTGCTCTTGGGGCTGAAGGTGGGTGAACTATTTCATTATCTTGCCCAAAGGGCTGAGTTACAGAAGCAGTATGTGAGGAAAAGCCTTAAGAACATATTCGGAGCAAGCAAAGCTTTGTTTTCAAAATCCAGCACTAATCCTGAAAAATACTGTTTTCATAACTCTTCAAAAATTCTTCTGTTATTTGGGGATGCTATTCATGAAATATATGCAATATATTTGACAAAGAATTGATTTTAAAAGCATCTCAGTTTGACTATATTTTCTTATTGAAAATACTACTTGTACTTTAGTGGAACCTGGAAAGTTTGATACCCGTATAATGTCTGTCAGAGTATACAGATGCTTACCAAGGCTTTGGTTGTAGTCTGAATGGTATTTTATAATGGCATTTTAAATAAGAAAATAATTTTAATTGTAAAATTAAAAAATACTCAGCCAACCTGTGTTGGATTAAATATACTTAAAAAATAAAACATAACTTTAAATTGCTTGAAGTGTCATTTTTTCAGTTTTTAATTCAGTGATTTCATTTCATCTAAATGATTCCTGTACATTTTTTTGGATTAACTTCTTCCTAGTTTTAATGATATCTGAGACCCTCTTGTTTGATAAAACCCTATTTTTATTCAGGCTTCAAAGCAAATGTACGCTTTCTTTCACAGATTTTTTTATTAAACTTAAATGTATATTTTTAAGTTTATGTTTATGTAGATTTATTTCTACATCAATTACACATAATAAAATTTAGTCCTGATTTGGGCTTTTAAACAAGTGAAACGATGAAAACAGTCTCCTATTTCACCCTGTACTAGGGAATATTTATCAATATAAGGCTTTGCTGTGGTATGAAAAGCCTGAAAGATGCTTCAATTTCTTCTTACATTGATGCTCTTTTTTTGCACAGACTATCTGTATCTTGCAGTGAAGGAAAGTTGTTCACCTTTACTGGAAACCTCATGACTGAGGAGACCTTAAATCGTTTTCCCTATTGGATACTTCTGTATTTGGAAACTGAATAAATAATGCTCTTAAAAAAAAAAAAAAAAAAAAAACTTCAAAACAATTTGGTCTGTCTCTTACTTGTTTGACCTCTGGTGAGGGGGGAGAGGGGGGATGGGGGGAGAGCAGAGACTTTCTGGATGCAATGAGTTACTTGAAAGGGAAATGTGAAAATCCATCGATGGTATTTTAATAATGCTGGGTCATGTTGAATTCTGAATAATTGAATGATTTGGTGTATGTTTGCATTTCCATACAAGACTTTGCTGGAAAATACCTTTTTAATGACTGGCTTGAAGCCTGAACTATTTTTTATAACCTCAATGTTCATCTGGTAGTTCTGTAAGTCTGAGAGTGTGTATTAAGTTTACACTTATTAAATTCTTAATAAATATAACACAATTCTCTCTAAATAATGTAATATAGCTGACATATGAAGAGAAAGGATATGAAGATCTAACAATACCAAAAAATTTAACAATGATATTTCTTGAGATTCCACTTAAACAACATACATAACCATTACCCAGATCAGACTTGCATTTTATTTTTATTTTTCTAAAGCTGCAGCTTTTGAATAATTTTTCAGTAAGAGCATTTCTGTTGTGTTTACTTGTTATTTACTGTGAGGTTCTAGTTAACCCTTTTTATTGATGACTTTCAGCCCAGGATAAGCCTGAACAGAATTTTAATTTTTTTTTTTCCCCTTCATGAAGTCACCTGACTGAAACCTTGAATTGTTCCCCTCCTCGCCACCCCCCTTTAAATAACTGCCTATAATGAACAGCAGAAGCATTACTCTTGGTTTCCTTATATTGAGTTTTAGGATTTTCAGAATATAGAGAAATTGGCAGGTTTTCTTAGCCATATATCTGTGATTGCTAATAGAAGACAAATCTATACTTCCAACAGTTTCTCACTTTAGATAACAGTAATTGTTTTAATGATGAAAAAATGAAGTGGGTATTGGGAGTATTATATTAAAACCTGAAAATATATTGATAAGTATTGGGTAAGGTGGAGTTAATGAGAGGGCAGTGTTGTTCTGTCAAGACAGCATTTGCTTTTTTGCAATGAATTTAGCTTTTAAGTATATTTGTGAATATTTGTGAATACTACAGAAAACTCTTTTGACTTATTTAACACATTGTGCCTAATGTTGTTCTGTAGTCTTAAAGTCTGTCTGCAACATACACACCCCTTATACTTGAGTTGACATTAGTTGTTTATAGATAGATATTAGATTAAGTAGGTTTTAGTTTGTAAATACAAAAGAATTACAATGCTGACTCACTAGATTCTAAGGCAGGTGTAAGGCTTTATTACCTTGTTCCTGAAGTTCTAATTCACAAACATTCTGAAATGTTTTAGTGTTGTATACTATAACTATAGGTGAAATCTGGCATTCCAAAATGCCCAAAATAATGGTTCTGAATAGATAAGAAGTAACATTGTTGGTATTTGCTGTGGATGCTTGTCATGACTTGTGGAGCTCTGTGAATGTTGGGCTGCCCTAGCTGGTGACCTCATAATTTCCAGAAGCAGGTGGAGGTGGCAATTATAGCTATGGCCACTATCTTGAACCTTCTGTAGTAGGTGATGAATTGTAAATGGCTGGACCCAGTGCACAACAATAAACTCAAATAAATCTTCAATGTGTAATAATGACAAGACTGAAAGACTGGCAGTTATAACAAGGCTGCTGTTGTCACCCACTTTACTGTAGCCTTGATATCCATCATTATCAGCTGGAGCTAGCTCAAGAGTCGGACAAGAAGGTCTGAAGAAGGATGAGTTGTTTGCGCTGAAGCGTCCAGTAGGTCCCATCTGGCAGAGAGTAAATGGGATTTTTTTTGCCTGTTCACTGGGCCAGAGCTGTCCATCATTTTGGGCAGATATCTGATCACTTCATGCTGTGGGACAATATGGCTTTGTGCTGTTTGGTACAGCAATGGCAATTAAAATAACTAAATTTTTCATTTACTTCAAGCTTCTGTTTTACCTTAGCCAAAGGTGATCTAAGAAGTGATCTTTGCATTAAAAAAGCTTTTTGTTTCTTTGAGCCAAGAAGTCAAGCTAGACCAGTCAATGCAAAGTTAGTAAAAACTTTTAAGTTGTAATGTGAAAAGGTTCAGAAGTATATGCACAGTGGAATTTTTTTGTCTGTATCTGTTTTACCAGCAGGATGCTTTAGATTGCCTGAAAAAATCAAAGCAGAACCAATAAATATGTAAAAATGCAAAAATATTGTAAATGCTACTGCAGAAATAGTAGGGTGGTTTAGCCCCTAGCAAGTTTCTTGTAATTACTGTAAATCCTAATTGTCTTAATGCATCTTAACCTGATACTTTTCTTTACTAAACACTGGGCTACTGCGTTTACATCACACATGTAGCTTTCAAATGTATTTATCAGACAAGCATGAAGGATTATTTTAAAAAAGGAGATGATGTGCACCAGAAATAAAAACCTGAAAACTGAGTACTACTTAGTTTAACATGGCAGTTTATCTAATATTCATTTGATCTTTAGACATTTCAATGAGATCATAGGATTAATCAACATAACATGTTAATCAGCAAATTCCAGATTGATTTTTTTTCTCCCTTAGATGTGTAGCAGTTCTTGAACATAACAGTTGAGTTTATTGAATATTAATTTATGAAGTCAATATAATTACACTTTGTAAATTTGTTTTGTTTTTGTGTTATAAGATACTTAGTTGCAAGGGAAAAAAAATCCCATCAGATGTCATTTTAAAATGAAGGTGATTTTGTTAGAAGTGAGAATTTTATAATGTCTAGATTGCAAGCTGCTTAAAAGCAGTTTCTTCTATACAGCTGTCTTCCTTTACATTTATAGTAGGTTCTTAAAAAGCTTAATTCCAGCTTTAAAAGATTCAAAGCTGTAAAGTAATGAATTATATGTAAAGTCAGGTGTTCTTTTAAGTGCAATGGGACAACATTATTCTAGGTTGTATATTCTCTTGTTTATATTTCAAGTGTTACACTTTATAAACATTCTCAGCTGTGTAATAATAGTCATTTTACAAACATTCTAATGTCTGTGATGATTATAAGAAAAATCTTTTGAGATTTCTGTCCTTCCACAATGCAGGTTCAATAACTGAGGTCCAGGCCAACTGACATATCATCATTCATTTTTTCTTTATTTTGCAATAAATCTTTAAGCCTAGAGGCACCAGACCCATGCAGATTTCTCTGCATTTTAGTGTCTTGACAGAATAACAATTTCCAAATTTAAAGCAGCAGCATATTGTATTCCATCTCTATAGACTTGGCTCAAAACAGCAGTAGCCGCATGAAAATATATGTCAAGAACACTGTTTTCTCATATTGGAATTTAGGCAATTTGTTTTCAGTCAGAGAGCTGCTTCTAACCTATTTTTGGAGCCCCTCTGTGGCCTGACCATACGTTCTAACATAATTTATGGTGGCACTGTAACATATGGACTTTTCATCATTGTCCAGCTGAAATCCTCCGTTGGACATGGATGCTACCCACATACACAAGCTCCCAAAGCAGGTATTTTAGGGTACTGTTTAGTTTTGTGTAAGCTGTGTTTATCAGTCTGTGTGGCATGGAGTTAGCATTGTTCTGTGGCTTTTACACAGTAATGAGATTTTTTTTGTGCATTCTGGCTGCAAATTGTCGATTAAATTTGCAACTTTTAGCAAATAAGCTAAATAAATACTGATTATCATGTTGTAATGTGTCATGACAGTACCAGAAAAAAGCCATAAAGCTTCAGGTTGTCATTGGGCTGGGCAACATGGAAACAGTAAATGATAATCCTAAACCTAGGGAGCTTTACACTTTTAAATACCTAGGACTGTAAAAGCAGGAAGCAAAAGGATTATTTCACAAATAGTAAAACCAAAACAGTAGTGTGTTTGTATCAGGTGTGTTTTATTTCTATTACTTTTTGGTAGGACTGGGTTGCATAAATTGAAAAAGCAGAAAGACAGGAAGGGACTAATGTGTGAAAAATGAAGGGGTAGTAGGGTAGAATGGAAAGAGTTTAGTGAAGTCATTCAATATAATTAAATTGAAGGAGAAACAAGAGAATGTTTATTTAAAAAATAAAAAGTACTTTTTTTCTTCCCTGTAACAACTGATGTAGCAAATGGTATGCAAATGACATTAAGAGTTTTGTGGAAATATAACTGGGAACTGAGAAGCAATACAAGCATTAATATTTAAGTAACATTTGTTAATGTTGCCTAATATTCATGTTTTTAAAAATGTTATAAAAATCTTTCTCTGTATACCTGACCTTCTTATTTAAGTCTGTGTCAGACTGAATTGAAGCGCTGAGAAATATTAAAAATTATTTGCTGTGGAAGGAAGATACAATTCTTTTCATTCCTTATTTTTTCTTCTTCTGATGTCTTCATTTTCTGTATGTACTAAATCTAACTTGTAATACTTAGAAGGTGAAGAAATTTTGATCGACTGCATGTTTCCAAAAAGTGGCTATATTCTTCCACTGAGTAATGACTGACTCATTTACTCTGGAAGCACGGAAGACTGTCCTAGGTTTGGTCCGTTTGCTGTTTTTTATTTTTTACTGTCATCAGAGGATTATAGTAAGACCACTAAGAGGATAGCAAGACTGAAAAGACTTAAACACCTATAAACTACACTTCAATGAGGGGGAAATGAGGGGAAAAAAAAAAACCTTTGTTCCTTTCCCTGGTGTCCTATACAATGTATGTGTCAGTGGTTACGCATTTCATGTTGGCCAAAAAAAAAAAAATCAGATACAGAATGAAGAGATGCAGAGAATTAGCAAGTATAGAGATATATTTGAAACCCCATCTGCTGGTGCAGAGCTTAGGCACTTGAGGCAGGGTTGTAGACAGGTTCCTTTCATGAAACAGAATTCAGGTTTCAGAGTCTTCTCAGGAAAAGTGTGCCTAAAGCTGCATAGGTGCCCTTGGAGACAGTGGCTGCGGTGGTCATGGCAGAAGCATCATCCCAGTCTCTGCATTAATCGTTTAGCGTTTGGAGTACTCCTCAGGAAAAGTGAAAGCTCTAGGGTCTTTGCCCATTTTAGCTAGTGAAGCTGTTTAACCCACATCTTGCATCTGACACAACAGTATCTTTACCAGTTCCTAGAGTTGTGTGTGGATACCCTTCTCTCTTCCCACTGAAGTTGTGTCACTGGGTGGAGTGGAAGGTAAGATTTGTGGACAAGAAGGAAAGCAAGCAAGAACACATTGTTGGAAGAACTCCTAGATTTCCATTCTCCTAGAATTATTTCTGGGGTTTCTCCAATGACTGTCTATTGTAATTTTGTAATGTGTGAATCTACACCCAGGACAGTTTATACATACACCAGATTATCCTGCAGTAACAAAATATTTTTCATAGATAGGAGTAACCAATACCTTGCAGGTACGCACACTAATTCAAGAGTTAGAAAGTGACTGTGTAGCTGCAAAAGATGAGCAGGCTTCGGGTCACCGAGGTGTGACACTGACAGGGAGCAGTTCCCAGGTTCTGTTCCAAATGAACTTTTGATATGTTTCATCTCTGCTTTGGGAGAGAGAAGTAGCCTGGAATAATACCTTTGAAAGAGTTTCAAGTTCTGCTCTAGGTAGTTCTCTGATAACTCTACACCTTCTTCAGTTTGGTCTTCTGGCTAGGTGGGATTTTTTGGTTTTGGGGGTTTGTTTGTTTTTTCTCTTTAAGGTCCCTTTGCTTATCTTGAATATCCTTGCTGGTCAGTTTAGCCATGTGACAACAAGAGTCATTCTTGAGAAAACACAAACACTTGATAATCTAGTAATTTCTAGGTTTCTGGATTGGTCCTAATTTAAACAGCATCTTAAGAGAATCAGAACATACTGCATCCCTCTAGTGTGTAATTCAAACATAGTGTCTAGAACTCTGGTAATAATCTATAATATTTGGCATCAGAAATCTAAACGCTTGTAATATTTATTAATTGAATCAAAGACCAGTGGTTACATTTAGTGTGCGATGGAATTCTCTTGTTAATATGCTGAAGTTGAGAGATACTGCAGTAATGCATTTTTAGAACCTACATGTTGTAGAATGTCAGTATTCTCCAGATAAGCCCAGGACGTGTTGTACTGTAATAATATTCTTCTCTTCTACAACACTGCAGCTCCCTGTTTTTTTACACAGCAGCGCTATTAGTATATAAAGAATTGGCACAAACAAAGCACATGAATTCATAATGTTCATAACAAGCTGCTGTTTAACAAAAATTATGATGAAAACAGTATGGCAGGTATCTTCTAGTCTATTCTCAGCAATACAAGTTATGTTTTGATTCAGTACATTCAACACCTAGTTTTACTTGCAACAATCATTTCTATTTATTCAGTTGTTCCCTGGTTGATCTTTATACCATAAAAAATTGCTCAGGGTTTTAAAACTTTATAAACATTATGCCGGTCTAACAGGATATCTGTTCTAACATGTCTTGCCTGCTTTTTTCTTTTGTTCCAATTGTGTTTATATTTAAAAAGCATAAATAATTCCAACCAAAGAAGAAATGGAAACTGCTATGGTAGTACCTTGTTTTGCTCATTTTGTACAGACATATTACATCTTAAATAGTTTAATTTTTCTTCAATATGGTTAGCAAAAGCACCTTTTATGATAAGAGCAACTACACCAGGAACTGGCTTGAAAGTATATATTTGTTTCATGGTAAAGTTCAGACTGTTAACCCGGGTACATAACATTACTGCTATTTTATTGATACCAGTACTGGTTGCTTTGTTATCTGTACTGTTTGTATTTGCAAGCAGTTGTAATGTAGAAGAAAAACATTTCATCATATAAATCTGCAATGTGAGCTAGTTTATTGGATATAATCCACAAATTATATTGTGAAAGACTTCAGAATTGCTTAGAATGGTCTTGCATCATGTCAAGCAAAGTTTTCAGAAAGACTGTGTAATTATATATAATTGTATAATTGCACATCTAAATTATTATATTTCTTACTAAGCTAGTTGTATGTATCTGCACTAATTATACTACCAAAATGTTTAATTACTAAATTACAGTTACATATTAGAGGCGAGGGGGGGGGGGGGAACACCCTTTAATCCACCAGCTGAAAATAAGTTTATAGTTAGCATTCTACAGGCATAGGGTTTTTTTTTTTTAAATAAATATATTTTAGATAGAAATGATGGCATGCCATTGTGGTGGTCTTAGTTTGAATAAAAATAACAAAATGGTGGTCTGAGAGAGAACAGATGGGAATTATTCATGATAATATAGCTGAAACCAGCATAGAAATATATCAGCAGTTGGAATAATAAAAAGAATTTAATGTAGTATATAATATTGGGTTTTAATCATTATAAGAAAGTACAAATAAGGCCAGTTTTCATAGCAAGAAATTGTCCTCAAATAGTCTTTATTCCCATCTCTCACACTTTCACCCTTGTCTATAATACTCCAGTACACTATCTGGCCTTTCATTATTTTAGTTTTTATTTATTTCATATAGATGGCCTCCTTTTTCTTCTTTTTTTAATCACTACAGAGAGTGCTACCAGCCTTTGTCATTTCAGTCAATAGTGTATGTCAGCTTTGACTTAGATTTCTTTCTAAATCGTATTGTTTGCTTGTCTCACTAAGAAACAGTCTTTCTTTTTCTTTCTAGTTTTAATCTTTTGCTCAGGCTCCCATTTTTCTGTTTTTTCTGTTACTGTTTCTTCTCTAGTCTTGACAAAATCATTCTTGCCTGTTTATATCTATTTAGAATGCCGTTAAAAAGATGGTTTTCTTAGCTGAATATCTTTGCCACATCATCCTTTCTCTGTATTTCCCTTTCCCATTCGTTCAAATATAAGGTACTTTTCTTTCTCTTAGGATCATTTGGATTCACTTTTTGCAGCCAGAAATCCAGTGCAGCCTGGTCTCTGAATTTAAAACATGGTTGAAGATTTACATTGTTGGAAATTTACATGTTATTTTCTCTTGCACCACGTAGTCCTGTGCACAATATAGTAAGGTTGCAATTTCATCTTGCTGCCTTTTGTTTGTTCAACTACGTCTAATACAAATGCAGTTGAATTGTCACCTTAACACCAAGGGTAATTCAGTTTAGCAAAAGCAGCTCTTCCAATGTGATGAAGTAGTCTTTAGTCAGTCTTACTGGTGTGTGCTGTCACTTCCTTTCCAGTTCAGACCCTCAAAGTCAGTTCTTCAGTATGTTTCTTTAAAAATAGAGAGTCACCGTTCTGGGGGCCTCCCTATGCATTTTGCTCCAGTCATCCATGATCATAGGAAAAGTTGTTGGTTTTTTTCTTTTTTTTTTCATCTAAATCTCCTTTATTGCCGTCTTGAGCCTATTACTCCAGTAAGTATGGGTGACAATTTATAAGCTTTTTTTATAGCAACTTACTGTGTTTGAAGCCCCTTATGTCATGCTTTCCCTCTGTCTTCTTCAAACTGTAGTATGAGGAACCAATGTTCTATCACCATTGCTCAGTCACTTTGTTCCTAGAACATGTCTTGTTCATGAGACTATTGGCTGTTTTGTAGCATGTCTTTTTTTCTTTTTTTTTTTTTAACAATATATGCCCGTGAAAGAGTGGAGAAAGCCCTCACCATAACAGTATTTTGATGAATTAGTATTTTCTGAGAAAGGGAGGTGGAAATTTAACTAAATAATTCAGAATCACCAAAAAGCAGCAGCCTGTTTCAACTAACGGGTCAATTTGAGAGAACTGTAAAATCTGATTTGTCTATACTTGCCACAATATCAACTTTTACATTGCCTGCATACTATCCACTGTGATTTTTATTTTTTTTCCAGTTTGACATTCTTAACTTGATTCTGTTTAGTATCCATATCAAACTCCTGTGGAGTGCTACTAGGAATACATCTATTGGAATAAGATTCCCTATATTTAATAATTTCTAAAGGTGATCAGCTGTGATTTTGATCCATTTTATATACCAGGTGGTGTATTGTTTTTTGACTAATGATAATTTTTAATAAACCTGTCATGCTGTATCAAGTCAGATTCTTCGCAGAATTCTTGAGACTTAGGTGTACTTCATGACCCTCCTGAGGCAGCAAATGCATTAAGCTTAAAGCAGTAGTGATAACTTGGTTGATGAGACTTAAGACATCTTCCAAACATGCCAATAGAGTATGTGAGAGGGCATCCTCTTTATTAGAAAAGAGATGGTGTCTTGCACCAAGGCTGAGTAATAAACCTTATCCTTTTTTGTGATCACCCTGTGTGGTGGTGTGTTTACTTTGCTTGTATAATTAACACCTAAGTAAGTTCAGAATAGGATAAAGAACAGTTTTATTTTTTGCCAAAGAGGTGCTCGTGTATTCCACAAGGATAGCAGATATTTAAGCAGGGAAAGTAATCACCTTTTTTAATCTGTTAACTTCACTGAGTAGATGCAGACCAGCTGATGTGCCTTGATACCTGGCTTCTCAATTGTTACTTCTGTGGATGAACTCTGGGTCCTTCCTATCCACTCATCACTGACAGTTCCTTAGCCTTAGTTTTCGTGGAAAAGTATTCTTGCTACAGTTTCTGAGCTTGAGCCCTTATTCTTTCCAGTAGGTAATTGTATGTTTGAGGAAGGTGTTCTCTGACATCAGTTCCTAAATGTCTCATTTCTTATGTGAAGATTGGAAAAGGGAGATGGTTATAAGAGGGAGTTTTGTGTGTGTATTTGTTTTTAGTGACTGACTAGCTAGTGGCCTGATGATAATTGAAAAAACTTTAAGTTATTAAAAAAAAGGAGTTTTTACTCATCTTGAAATTTCCTCATATGATTCCTGATGTTTGAGTGTGCTTCTAGCGTTGTACATTCCCTTTAAAAGGGAGTACCTTTTGTCTCTTGGTCAGTATTGTGTTCCTAAGGGACAGAGCATACTGTATTTCTAAATACATGCTTTCAGAAAAAGAAATCTTTTTAAAAAAGGCACAGGACACACACATTGTGTACAGATATCTTCATTTCTTCTTTTACTTTAAGATTGTGCTACATAACATTAGCATATGAAATAAAATTCTCAATACGTGAGATATTCATTAAATTCACAAGTTTTTATCAAGATCATATTTTATGGAGGATACAAATCCAAAATAGAATGTTATAAAAACAATGAGAAACTCTTCAGGAACATTGTGCTTTATACAGTATGTATAGATTATACATTATAAATTAAACTATATAAACAATCAAGCAATCATGTCTTTCAGTGTTATCTATTGCCATCATTCCCCATGCATTGAGGCTCTCACTATAGCTATTACTATAAAACGTTCCCTAAGTACATAAAGGCTCTAATCGTTAAGATTTTTATTACCAGCCACACATACAGAGCCGCAAATTGCCTTGTTTCAGATTTATTATGTATTACTCCAGAAATTCTATAAAGATCAAAAGAACTGATTACAATGTTGACCTTTGCATTAACTCATCTGAATTTAAATTCAAGTGTTTGATTTGGGAAAATAAGTCCATTTATCATAGGTCTGCTACTGAGGGGATTGTGCAGCCCTGATTGGGAGTGCTGAGACCAAATTTATTTATTGAGCATGGTCTTGAAAATTGTTTGTAGGACAAGAGGAACAAAAGTTTGACCTGCCGTTGTGTTGTACCTAGGGAACAATGTGGCAGCTGCCCTTTTCAAATATCTAGTAGTCAGTCTGTTTGTTCTTGCTGACAGAGACAAAAGATATTAAAAATTCATATATATTATAACTATTTTCAAAATGTGAACAAATGAGCCTTTTCTCACTGTGAGATAATTAACTGTTCAATACAAAGGTTATAGTCTATCCGTATGGAAGAAGACAGGAAGTATTCTGGATCTTAAGATTTCCTTTCTCAAGTCCATCTGAGGTTTACTGTCCTGTAAACATAAATATTTACAGGTGTACATTTTAGAACTGGCTCTTCAGCTACTATAAGGATTAAAGTTTTATTTCATTATAGTAATGTGCATATTTATACCAGCTGAAAAGCTAGTCCCTTCAAAAAAGTAAACAAAGGTTACAAGAAATCAAAACTAACAGAGCAGAAAGTAACATATTTGTACAATGTCTTTTCCATGGTGTTCACTTTTTTCATGAAATACTAGAGTTGGTTAGCTTATTTGTCAAATAAGAGCAACTTACGGTGTAAAATGTTGGGATTTTCGGTTTTGTGAGCTTGAGCTGAGATATCAATGTGTGACATGTAATTTACTAGTTAAAGATGATATTTCAACTCTGTTTTGAAATAAGGATGTAATATTCAGTGCAAGTTTTAGGTAATTAAATTCAGATGGAATATAAGTCTTTATCTATTCACAGTGTAGCAGTAACAGTTCTACAAACAGTGCCCGATGATAGGTACAGCTGTATGTAAAACAAGAAATTTGTCATTTACTTGCATATGTTCTCTTAATCTTAGGTTGATAAATGCAGAAGAGCTAAGATGATGTATCTGTTAGTTGTGTTAATACTATATTTGATTTTTAGTTTTCTGTTAAGGAAAACATATATTATACTGAACTGTTTTAATGGAAAAAGCTTTGGTTAAAACTACACTGGGAATGTTGGGCATGTTTCTCCAGTTAAGTGTTTGTAGTAGGTATGTCAGTATGTTCGCTATTTTATTGCAGTGCCATATTCCTGAAATGATTGCATGAAAAGGAGACACCAGTGGAGTTGAAATTTCATTTTTGTTATGGAAATAAGCTTGTCTTGTCACATGGGTTGCAACATTTTTGGACTGCCAAGTCACTTTGGAGAGCTGACAGGAGCAGCAAGTTAATATAAATAAAGTTAATATACACTCCATCCTTAAAGATGTGTTTAAGACATCTAACAAAAGAGGTTTGATTTGGGAGCTTACTCTTCAATGGAGACTTTTTTTTATTTATCTGAGTCATAAGGTTGAGAAATTAGATAGTATTAGTAGGAATGCATTTTACATATTAAGAAAAAATCAGCTTTTAGGTTATATATGTATATTATACATTAAGTAAAAATGACACTGCCAACTGAGGATTTTACAGCTCCCATTTTCAAATGTCTTAAAGATAACCCATTTTATTGTTCTGCTACTGTCTAGCATCTTTAAAATTTCTAGTTTTGAAGTCTAGAACTTCACTTTTAAGAATTGGATTCAACTGATGGCTTAACGATGTATGAGGACTGTTTTAATGTGGGGCAGGTGTGAAGGGTGAATGTGAAGGGTGGCAGGTACAACCAGCCCACACTTCTATGGATATGGTCAGCAAAAGAGCAATTTTCAAAACATTTGTGATGGATATTGTCTCATACTAGATTTTTGCTATTCTGTTCATTCTCTCTTCAGTCATCTGTGGTCTAGTAAGAACCTAAGTGCTTCATTAAAATGAATGGTTGCTGATTCTGGGAAGCTAGGTTTTTTGTTTTGTTAGGCCTTTTTTAGTCTTCCACACATTTTCTTATCTACAGCATCATCTGCAGGTTTACGTTTTTCTGATGTAAAGAAATTATTCCAGATTTTGAAGGAAAGAACTCCATTATAACTTATTAGGGGTAAGATTTACAGCTCAAAAATTGTTAGTCGTTTACTTAATCTGACTCCTGAGGAACTGAAAATGTACACTGCTAAAACTTTTACAAACTGCTTTTCCAGAACTGTATAAAATAACAGGTTGGGGGGACACACCAGTGCTGTTTAAATCTCCAGTTTCTTTCCTCAGAAAAGCAGCAATTACTTCTGTGTAGATCAGGGTCTTAAAAGCACAATGGAAAGAAAATATTGTTCATACAGAGCAGATGATGTGCCCAGTCTTTTGACATGAAGACATTCATGGATTCACTCTGACATCAGGTGGAAGGATAACATATACCCTGACACACTGAGATGTTTGGATTAAAAGCAGCTCTTTTATTTAGAAATGCAGTATTTCCAAGCATAACACATTTTGCACAAATTGTATTAAAACAATATACCAACAAAGTCCAGTCCTCAGCAACTTCCTTCAATCACCATGACCTTTCAAAGATTATTAAGATTATTAAGTGACTTCATAATGACTTTGGCCAGCTCCCTCAGCACGTGTGACTGCATCTCATCAGGGCCCATGGACTTGTGTATGTCTAGTTTGTTTTTAAACTGACCTGATCTTCCTCTACTAAGAGAGAGTCTTCCTTGCTCCAGACTTCCCCTCTGGTTTCAGGGGCTTGGGATTCATGAAGGCCGGTCTTACCAGTAAAGACTGAGGCAAAGAAGATATTCAGTACCTCAGCCTTTTCTGTGTCCTTTTACCAGTAGGCCCATATTTTCCCTAGTCTGCTTTTTTCTGCTTACGTACTTGTAGAAGCTTCGCCTTGCTTTAGTTATGTAGAAGCTTTGTTCTTGAATCACTTCAGAACACCAAATTGCAGTGATTGCATATGTTGCCTTTCACTGGAAGTATTTTTGCACTTGGTTAACCAAGATCTCATCTAAAGATGAATGGAGACAATTTGAAGAATTCAAGGGGCATGGATAAGTCCCCTAAAAAGAAAGAGGGATTGTTTATCAGGATGAAATGGCATTATAATGGTGGATCATACAAAATTACAGGAAATAGTTTCAGAAACTTTCAAATAAAGTACAAATGGGAAATACACCCTTGCCAGTTGTAGCACTAAAATTTGTCCACGCAGTTTGATATGAAAGCTGTTGGAGCCAATATGCTTTCACTTTGGAGGACTGAAAACTATAGTTGTTCTTTCCTCAAATCTTGTGATAGGAGTGAATAGTACTTTGATTAGAGCTGAAGCTTCCAAATCTAATCTCACAGGTCTGCAAGAAGTGAGAATGGATTCTTGTAATAGACTGAAGTCAAAGATATTTCTGATAAAAGGTTTCATGGGAAAAGGAGTTTACCCACCGCTTTTACCCTGGCACCAGAGATTCAGAAATAGTGTTTATCTGAGGTAAATGATTTTAATAGTGTCTTTAAAAACAAAAAAAATGTGTATTAAGTTGGGTGAATATGAAATACCCAAGATTCAGAACATTTCATATTGTTTGAATCTAGTTTAGATTAAGGACCAGCTAGACAAAACCAGAATAGGGCAAGTAGGCCTGCATCAGTTAATTTCAGACTTGATCTTTTCTAAAGATTGAGTTTGCTAGTCATGCATGTTTTTTGCTTTTCCAAGGAAGTATCTTGAACCATTCAACCAGTACCATTTACTGAGGGACAGGCAGTCCCTGACAAGGTACCATCTACTGATCCAGGATTAGACAGATGACCTGTGATTCAATAGTATGCTGAATCATTCCTTTTAAGTATAAACTAAATTGATTTGATTACTTTCCAGAAATTTCTACAAGTTTTCTCTTTGATTTCCCCTCCCCCCCCCCAGCATGTAGAGATACATGCAGGAAGAACTTGAAAATGTTGCCAAATATTTCATGACACTTATGGTGCCTTTTCAGTGAACAACTCTATTTCTTGCCAATAAGACTTCTCCCAATAAATGTGTCACTACATATCTATGATTTAAAAATATAGAAAAATAGCTTTTAAAATATTTTTTGTTTTGTGCTACTTAAAAACCTGTGGGGTCATAATTAGAACATGTAGTTTCATGTAGTTTGCAGGAGGAAAGTCTCAAAAATGTGAAAGCCCAGTTAAGAATTTTTTTATTGTTATTTGCTTCAGAAATATATTCAAGAAAAACTTTGAGCCAATAATGCCTAAAATTTGAGTCCAAGTTAATTGGTCTACTAAAATACAAACTACAAAAAACAAACCAATAAGATCATTGTCAGAACTTTATTTCAGAAGGTAAGTCCCTCTGCTTACTTTTGGCCCTATTATTAGCCTCATAGCTCTCTTCATTTTACGTCTTTGTTTTATGCCATTCTTTCTACATATATATTCAATGCACCCACAGTCTCTGCGGTTCTATCCCCTACTCTGGTACTTATTACTATGTATTATATCGCTGCCCCAGTTATCCCAATAGGTCCTGGCCACCACAGTATCTTTCTTAAATCTTTTTGTAACAACTTTTGTGATGTTTTTAATCTTTGTAACCTGTGACCTACTCTGTCCAGAAGTTTATTGCTTTTGCTTCTCTGTACGTAAAAGGAATACAACAGGGGCATAAGCCCTGTATCTAAAGCCTGAACCAGTGGCTCCAGTCTTCACCCTTTTCAGTGAAAACCCTGAAATCTCTTCATCTAATGTAGTCACACCAGATAAAGTGGAAGGAGAACAGTCCATGAAGATCCAAAGGTGCTTACTACTTTTCCAGTGCAGAAGACTACTACTAACAGATGCAAGTTTGGACCAGGGCCATAATGCCAAATCCAACTGGCTATTTCCATATATTTTTCTTCTGAGAATTATCCCTTGGCCACCTACACAACTGAACTCTGTCAGGAGGTATGATGCAGGCAACAGTGCTCTCTGCCAATATATAATATTTCTTGAAAGCTGCCATCAAATTCAATCTCTTAAGAGAGTCAGCCAAATGTTCAGTTCTGCCTATGTATGTGTGTTTCCCCAAGCAAAACTGAGCTGCTTATCTGCAATTACTTTTCTTAAACCAGCAGATTCCAGTTAATTTTGTGGTATCAAGTTCAATAACTAAATCGACAAAATTTCTCCTGATGAGCAATCTTAATTTTTCTAACATACTCTGGGCTTCTTGGTGTCTGACTTGTCAACAACTGGGAGCCTACCATGTTTTCTAGTCCCAAATCTGCCTGCAAACCAATCTTCATAATGTGCTGAGTACTCTCAGTTCAGCCTCCATTCCAGCACTGTGTTAAGTCTCTAGCTACCTGGCTGGAAATGGAATAGCCCATCAGCATAGTTTTTCTTCAGTAAATAAATAAAAAGTACTGATCCTGAAACTTGAATTTAGTAAGCAAAAGTCAGTTATGCATAGGTAGCAAGTGAAATGCACACTTATTAACTTGTTTTGTAAACTGTGTCCCATGCCATACCACAACCAACTTGGATAACAAGTACTGCATTGAACAGAGCTTTGTGATGGTGATGTTATTACTCAAGCATCTAGGAGATAGGATAGAAGATGAATCAAGTTAATTAACCTGATGTCTTTAAGTCTCAAACCAAACAGGGAGATTCAAAGAATTCCTCAAGCACGATGCAACAAAGGGTCTAGTCACTATTATCTTTCAATAACCTCTTAGTTTTTAATCTTAGTGTAAATTTTGGGGAAGGTGTGCTTTTCCAAATACTCTATTATTTCTAAATACTCTTATTTTTTTCCACCTGCTGTTCCTGAAGTATGAAAAGTATGTTTAATATTGGGGGAAAAAAAAAGAAATCTTTCTTTCTTGGAATGAGCTTTTAAGATTGTTCCTTACTTTCTCGCTTGTATTGAAATTGAGCCTTCATACCAGAAAAGTGTCTTGTGAGAACATGGTAACCTTTACACTTGGTATCTTCTGCTTTCATTCTGCCTTCTTTTCCTCTTCCTTCCATCCCAAACTAAAATCAAGTCATTATTGTCATTATCAAGGATCCCATATAAGAATACTTACCTTTGCACTGGTACTGAAAATGGATTCTTTCACTGAAATTTGAAGTATACATCTTGGAAACCATCAGATTGTACCACAAATAGTCACTCAAAACTTCTGGACAAGTAGAACTTTTCAAGCTAGTGACTGTCACTCATAGTAGTATTGATTTCCATGTCATTACTCCCCTCCACCCTTTTCCTGATCTTAGACGTAGTCTCAGGAGCCATGTCATGCTCTAATACAAGTTGTAAGCCTTTAGGGTGATTTGTCTTTATCAAGGACTGAATTAGTTCTAGCGGTTTGCAGAATGACATACCCATATAAATATGAAATGCTGTAATTTGATTCAAGGTCTCCTTTGTGGCAGTGACTTTTCCTTTTGAATGCTTGAATTTTGGCTTCTCCTTGTCGTCTGGATTTTTTTTGTTTGTTTTGTTTTTCCCTTGCCTTATTAACAGAGCAAATGCTAGCCTGCCCATTAGATCTTATCTCCCATCAGTAGTTTAGCTAGTATCTGTGCCTCTAATTCACTAGTGAGGGCAACTTAAGATTCCCTTGGGATTTTGTTAGGGACTGCTGCTAGCCACTGGCCTTGCTTCTCTGATGTATGGTCTCCATCCTAAGGTGGGTGAAACATCAGTCTTCTGTAGGACCTGGCCATATGTGCTTTCCAGCTTTGTGGCAGCTGCCTTACTGGTGAATGCTCCTGCTCAGTAATGAGCAACTTAGAGTCTGAGAAATGATGTTACTGTCTTTCTCCTGCAACATCGTCTTTAAACACTTGCAACAAGAGAAAAATGCTCTTTACTTGGCCCCCTTTTCAGTCAGAACCCAACATAGCAGTTACTGTTCTTGTCCTACTCTTACCTAACCCCTACTGTTGCGCTTTACCAGTGCTTCATAAGTAAAGGATCTGATTTTGGCAGCCAGAAGCTGTGTGCGCACTGTCTTATCAGAAATTTCAGAAGCCCAAGGCAGCTTATGTGTTGTGTAAGAGCCAAAAACTATTATAATGGATCCAGCTAGCCAAGTAAAATTGATGCCACCACGGACACTGGGGGAAACTTGAGGTGTCACCCACTCACCTTAATCCCAGGAATGGAACAAGAGCCTGTAAATGAGAATAGTGCCCTGATTTCCATCTCGCTGTAGAGGCAGCTACTGAGTCAGCCACCTTTCTCTGTCCTCCTCAGTCGCACACACACTCCTCTACCCCCCAAACTTGGTTTCCTCTACATATTTTTAAATTTAGAAATAAAAGAGCAAAAATTAGTTTCGCATGCTAAACACAACTTCCTGCCAGAATAATAACACTAAGAGTAAAACTAAGTTTAACTTGACAGCACAAGTTCATAAACATCCACTGCTTTAACAAAACAGCATAACAACATAGTGTTTGCTTTGCATAGCAAAGCAAATGGATATTGAATGCACTGTGAAAAACATATGACTTATTTTCATGTCAATAATCAGAAAAGCCCAAATAAAATAGCAGTGATATTCCATCTTGCTAGAGAAGTGTCCATTGTGTTCCTAAGACACAAGCTTTGCCTTCCTTTATGAGATAGCTTTTTGGGATAGCCATCATTTCAAAGCATCACAAATTTAAATTACCATAAGGAGCAATAGGCTCTCACTTAAGAGAGTTTTCCGTTATGTAGGTCTTAGTATCACACAAAGAAAACCTTGAAGCACACTCACTGATAAGAGAGCTGAAAGCAAGATAGATAGTTTAGTCTCGAAATCTGAGTTAATGGTGCCTTTGCACAATTCATGCATGAGCTTTTGGTATAGGATACATCTTCAGTACTTGCATTACATTAGAAATTTTCAAGTGCAATATCACCTTTTTCAAGTTTTGATATCCCAGTGTTGGGACCACTATGAAACCTAAGAAGCTTGACAATCCCTTTTAAAATGTATAGGTGGAATTACCACTTTGATTTTTTTTTCTGTTATAACCTATTTGTTTCCATTTCTTCTATAATAGAATTCATGAATTATTTACATTTGATATTTGAAAACAAGATGATGGAAAAATTTGAGAACCAATAAAAATATATTTATTGTAATATATTTTAGAATGTATTTTATTTTTACATCATTTTGCTTAGGGAGGAAAATAGAAAAGATATCTTAAGTCTGAGTTTAGCCTGACCTTAAAAGTGCCCCATGAAAAGTTGATTTCTGAGCTTCCTGCTTGGTTCTCCTGTTCAACTGACTGACATTTACATTTACAATTTGAAACAATGGTTATTGTCATACATTGCAAGTGCAGACAGTAGAGAAAGTGGCAAATGCAGAGATTTCTAAAATTGGGCAATCATACGTAAGCTTTCAGGATAAAACATACAAGGAAGAACAAGCTCAAAGTAAGGAAAAGTATCGTCCACATATAATATTGACAATAGTGAAATTTGTCAAGTTGGTAATTGAAACTCCCCTAAAACCTTTCTCTTGCTGTTATATCACTTGTATGGGCCCATCTCATAGGACTGAATTTCACCTGAAATGATCAAAAATTGTTTTGTGGATGCTTGTTCTTTAAATGTTATCTAGTCTAAAGGGAGAAAATTCAGGCTTTTATTTCAGTAATTCAAATGTGTAATTTTACAAGGTTTGCTATTATCGAACTATATAAATTTTGAAAGACGTTTTATTCCAAATCTTACTGAAATGTAGCATTTTAAACCAAAAGTTATTGATACCAGGATTGTTTTGTGCATGGGGGAAATTCTCAGGTGTCTTGCAGTCAACGTTCTCTAATACCATCGTCCTGTCATCTCACTGTCCTGACAATAATTAAGTTATTCTTACTGTTTGCACTTTGTTGAACAGTCTGAAATACATCTCAGTGGTTTTCATGTGTGGCAATCAAAAGCCAAGGAGATTTTCATGCAAATGATACTTACAGCTGGTTAAAGGCTTTAAGACTGTACAGAACTCCAGGGGCGAAAATAAGAAACTTCTTCAGCTGAGAGGGAAGGGTGAATTATAATAGCAGATCTATTCTATCCACCTCTATTTATGACCAGTAATCCTAACCACTTTCTCAAACACTGGAAGTGTAGTAGTATGGAAAAGATGCCACAGCCTGAGGAGACCTCTCTGTGCTTCTGTCTGCTATAACCTTTACTGTGTCAGATCAGACTGTGGGCTTTTATGCGTATAGGCAAGAGTGCATTCTGCTTAATTCCAGTGGTTGGCCTTTTTTTTTTGTTTAGTTATAACTGATTAAAATTCAGTTCTCTTGAAAATTAAAAGGCATTGTTTGCAGTTTGCATTCTATTCACAGTAAGAGTTTTCATCTGTTGTCTGATAGTGGAAATGTAACATTAATGCATCTAAATAACGTTCATTGTTATATGAATTAATGGAGCCAATGTCAGCATGTTTAAAATGAGTTTTAATGTATGAGTAAGATGAAAAGACTTTAAAACAAATTATTTGGCTAGAAGCTCCATTTATATGGTATATATTTCAGGCTAATAATCAGGGCTTACTGTGGGTCAGCATGTCATATCCCAGTGGTGTCTAGTGAGATGGAGGGTTATCTTATATGTCAGCTAGATAACCCTGTGAACAATTTTGAGCAGTCAAGATAATGGGACTGAATTCTGAAATGAGGAAGATCTCGGAACAGAGGCTGGAAATATTATAGAATACAATGTTATGTGTGAGCACAAAACTGCTAGTTTCGAAGGCAGTCACCTTTTGGCATCATTAGTCATTTATGTTTGACAATAATCCTTCTTAATATGCTGCAATTAAAATGTGGGTGAATGGCAAAGCAGGTACATATTCCTACAGAAAAGGAAGGTGAAGTAAAAGAATGACTTTCTTACTAGTGGTCCTATCTTTTGTTTTGTTTGGTCTTTTTGTTTTTTTAAACTTCCATCGTATATTAGCTTTTTAAATTGAATATTGATATTCCAGAATAATCTAATACATATTTTTCACTATTAGTTGTGCTTTGGGCAACTTTTATTCTCCCCCATTCAAGTTGTGCTATCCACAATTATTGTCTTGTGAAAGCAACTTTTTAGTTATACTTAAGTATCTTTAATTATAATACTTCTCTTTGTTAATAAAAGTAACATTTTCGTGTAATTTGAGCAAATTTTAGATTGTCATTGTAATGATAGATGCACTTGCATTCATACTTTAGTTTTTTCATTGCTAATTTTTTAATTGTTTTTCTGTAACGTATTTAATTTTATAACTGGGGAAAACACAACATCTATTGCATGTGTTTCTGAAAAGAATAGCTCTGCAGTCTCTGGTTTTATGCCTATTCGGATGACGCAACACACAAGTGTGCATCTAAATCAAAACATTGATATCATAATTGAAGTAATTTGGCCTTTATATATAAACCGATTGAATTATAAACTACTTGGGATTCATGCTTGTATTCACCTTTAGAGCTAGCAGAGTATATCATAGTAAATTCCCTCCTAGACTTGTATGTGCATATATATTTACAGTATATATTTTGACACATTTTAGGAGCACCAAGATTAAAGATATTTTTTTCCCACTCTTTCTATAAATATATATGACTCACATTGTATTTGCTTTTTATTTTTAGCCATGGTGTATGTGATTTACCTACTACTGTTGAATATATTCTCTATATGAGCATTTCTTCACATGCTTGATGATACCAGTCATACATAACATACAGCAAAAGCTTAGTGACTTATGTAGCCTTTGGTCAGCCAGTAGAGGCCACTCATAGCTTGCTACTGAAGCTGGACAGTGATTTGAAAATGGGGGTTTTGTTGTGTGCATGTGTTTTTTAATCCCCTCTGAGTAAGCTTATACTGCCGTGAACTGTCATATTGTTAAGGCTTGTACTTGCAAAGAGTTCTGCTTACGAGTAGTTCTGCTTATACACGTAAATGCTTCCACTGTTGAGAGCTAGAAGGACTGAAAGTTGAATGCATTTAATATTGATGTTTTCTGTTTCCTGTAATAAGTCCTGTGGCAGGGGGAGTAAAAATCACCTTTAATAATATACTTCAAGCACTCTTAAAGCATATGCCTTAATGATGGAATATTTTTATATCCTTTACTTTGGTACAATCTTTACTGTTGTTACATTACATTAAGGAAGTAAGGAAATACTATTCCATTTGTTTGTTTGTTTTTTGAGGGGCTGGTCTTGTTTGTACGGTTTTTGTTGATTTTTTCCAAATAAGGAACTGAGCTGAAGAAAATGACTTACCAAAGGTCAAAACAGAAAGTGTGTGCAGAACAAGGAATTGAACCTACATCTCCCAGGTCAAGCCTAGTAACCTAATCACTATGCTCTGCTCCTCCTGTCCATATCACTGTGTGCTAACTTCAGTTATTGATGAGAAATTTAAATGCAAAAACATCTTTCCAGAATTTTAGGTCATTCTTAACTAGTAATGATGAAATCCTAGTGCTACTGAAGTCAAAATCCTGTTGACTTAATGAAGCTAAGATTTCACCCTAGAATGAGTTTGACTTCTAAACAGACAGCTAAAATACCGTAATGAAGATTTTTCATATGCCCCGTGCACACCTCAGCATTAAACAGTAGCTTTTTGCACTCTAGGCAATTTACGGAGTTTAGAGAGTAACAAAGTTGCAAAATTTTGACTGTTACTTTGTTTTATTATGTCTAATATGACAGCTGCCATGAAGATTTCCTTTTTCCTAGTATAGTTATTTTTCTTAACTAGAAGATGCAATTCAAATTGAAATAGTGATGCTATGTAGTATGTTTATGTAGACCTCTGGATGTTATGTGTGTCTTTTTACCTAGAATTGGCTTAATTAAAAAAATTTTTTTTTTTCTGGTTTATATTTTCTTCTTGACACTCTTACTAACCCTCAATAAAATCAGTTCATTTTTTGCAATGTTCTGAGCTGCTCTTGGAACTAGGGAGCCACTTGGTACTGTTCCACATTAAACATGAGAGGTCCCAAAAGGAATGCTCTTATTAATTTCTTTCCAGACTAAAACTTTCACTTTTCATGTTACCTGATGCTTTCTCTACAGACTCAATAATTTGTTTTACATTATGTGTTGGTACTTAATTCCTCTGGCTTAACAGCCCCTTGAGTGGTATTCGCTCACATATCTAAAGGCAGCATATACCCTAATGTATGTCAGTGCAATGTATTGTCAAAGCCTATTCTATAGTATACAAGAATATCTCCATTCAACAAAGATCTGATTTGTGATATTTTCCATCAGTGTTACCATGTCAACTAAAAAATACTTATCCCATTCTCTTCCCAAAAGTCTTGTTCAATTTTATAATATGCCTTTCAAATTCAGGTTTTATTTTAAAGCAATGGAGAAAAAAGGTGTAATAGCATTGATTTACAGGGAAATTCCCTAATTTGCCATTTTATAAATGATGTTTAAATTTTACATATTTGTTTGAAGGAGCTATGTTTGCAAGTGGACTTCTCTTTTTCTAGTCTCAAAAACCTTAGTTTCTCCTTCTCCAGCTGTTAATCTTTCAGTTGAAAAGATGTACAAAGAGATAGAGATATTTTGATCAATTGTGTGAAAAAAAATGTAGAGAAAACTCAGTGTGTGAACAGTGTGTGAAATCACTAGCGAGACTGAGGAATTTGGACTTATTCTTTAACTCCAAGAAACTTACTGATTCGCATTTTATTTAGGGCATGTAGATTTTTGTTTCATTTTTTATGAATACAAAACAATAAAATATATGCAGACAAATGAGGTGCGTTTGCAGTAGGATTAAAGTTCATGTCTTTTCACCTATTTTTCTTGAGCTTATATTCCTCCTTCCTTATCACTGCATATATTTTGCAAACATAATGCCAATGATCTATCTTGAACTTCACAACACTTCATGTTAGTAGGATGTCACTTTTAAAGAATTATAACTGGATTAGCAAGAAACTGGTGTAAAACTAACTATTCTGCCAGTGGACCGTGAAGTGCCAGTGGATTCATGAAGACTTCATGGAACGGGTTTGATTGAGCATCACATAAGGGCAATCTGTACCATGAAGAGATGCTTTTCTTGAATGGTCAGTTTGGGCCCTTTAGCAAGAGCATGTCTGTAGAGGGAATAAAAATGTAATGGTAACATCAAGCTAGGATTATGGCAATATTCAGAAATGCATACTGTGAAAAATGTATTAATTTTGGTGGGTTTTTATATCGCTCCAAATCAAATAACTTGTGTCTATGGCTTTTAAAGGATGTATTTGAAATCCACGGCTTTGTTTGTTATAATATAATTTACAACATAGTGTAATAATTTTGATAGGAAAGACTTTGCGGTATCAGAGGGAAGGAAAACCTGAGATACTTTTTGTTTTACTGTGCTGACTATGCTGATGTAATTGCAAAAATGAGAAGTTAGTGGGAGAAGCATTTGCTTTCCTGTGCTTCTAGTAAAAAAGGGTATAAAATTAGTGATAATAAATTGATGATGAAAATAATAACAGTGCTCTTATCCTGGGTTATAAAATTTAAAGACTAGATTTTCTTTGCTTCTTCCCTTGATATTTTTTGATCTAATTTCCTATAAATTGGCAATTAAAGGTCTGTGAATTATGGAAGTGCCATTATGATGCTGTAGTTAAAACTGTATCAGTTTCCACTGCCACATCGTGTTGTCTGGGGTTTGATTTTAATTGTATTTTGTTTTGGGCAGCAACTTGTTAAGCAAAAACTCTTGCCTGAAAAGAATGGAGTTATACTAAAGTTTTCAAATTGTATTCATCAGCTTAGTGTTTTTAGGGAAAGTTACTATAAATATATGAACCCAGAAAAGTACCTTTTGTTTTCGTGGATTTTAAAAGATTTACTTGATAAAATCAACTTTTATATATGTTAGTCTGTAGTTTGTTGTTCATGGTGGTTGACTTATAGAAAGGAAAACTAGGACCTATTCTTTCATTTAGAAAAGTGGTTGGTGTCCTCTGCATAACTAAGTTTTTGCTGAAATTTTATTGTTTGAACATATTATGAACCTGACACTGTGATGGCTAAGTTAAGCATTTCAGTCAAGTATTTGTGTAATTATTTGTGTGGATTCTTTAAAATTTTTTACATAGTAAGGAAATAACATTCTGTTAATTATATCTGGCCTGAAAAAAATGAGCTCAGTAATGTCTTTTCAGTGTGCACTCTGGAGTTGTTTGGTGTAAAATTCAATTTAAAATAAAACCTGTCAATTTCAGTATTTCAATATCACTTAAATTTTAAGATAAATGTACTTTTCCAGTAATGAAAAACATAGCCAAGGTCCAATAAATACTCTCTTATCCATAGGATGTAGCTTATATTTTGTATAAAGTTTACTTCCTAAGCTAAACATAAATTATAAAGAAGAAATGTACCTAGCCACTTACCTGTACCTAGTAAAGTAAATACCTATACCTGATAGTATGGGAAAAATTAGGGGGAAGAGGTATAGTTGAATGAGTATTTAATGGGCTGAAATTTAAAATATACCTCAAATAAGAGGTGGACATAATTGTTGAGTATTGATATCACCTATTTTTGTTTAGTGTTATTTTATTTTTTGTTGGCAGGTGGCTGTAGCTTGCTTTTTCAACCTACAGCAAGCGCATGTAATTAAAATAGCATTATAATATTTATTTCATTAAAAGATTCATATTCATTAAAAGGATCACTTTTCTTTGAAGACATACCCCAACATGTATGTACATTTTCTTTTTTGGGTAAACTCAGGCACAGATATATTGAAATCAACTCAGTTAGGATAATTCGGATTAGAGGTCATAAAGTCCAACCTCCTGCTCAAAGCAAGCCATGAGGTCAGACCAGGTTGCTCAGAGCTTTATTCAATCTGGTCTTTAAATCATCCAAGGATGGAGACTGCACAACCTCTCTCGGCAACCTGTTTCATTACTTGAAAGTAATTTTATATGCAAATGTATATTTTATTATTGGCAAAGTCGATTTTCCCTCTACCCTCATTTGTTGATTTAATGGAAGTGTTCCATTAAAAACTATAAACAAAATTATAGTTTAAGACAAAAATATCTACTCTGAAAATGTAAAACTTCAACAGTTCTAGCATTTAACTGCAGCTTGCTGTCAATTCTACCTAGAATGGGGTGGGTTTTTGTTCATAACTCTCAAAATACTTAACAGTAGATGGTAAATAGCCTCTTCCTTGTTTGGAAAGAAGAAAAATTAACTAGAAAAGGAGGGTATGACTTAGAAAGCTCTCCATGCCTTGCTGTAATCTCATTCTTTCGTGAGTCCTGAAATAGGTGAAAGCAGCTGCATTGTCTATTTTGTATCTTTACTTACCTGTTCTTAGCATATAACAGTAACAGTTGCTGTGCTCAACATTTCTGCTGAGTGAAATCCTATTTATAAACATTTTCTGTAGGTATGTGAACAAGGTGATCACAAGAGGGGCAAACACAAATGGGTATAGTTGCATGTAGGTGGCATCCAAAAACGAGAAGTTGCCAGACAAAGCACAAGATAAGTACAAGATAAGTCCTCCCAAATACACAGGAGGAAGATTGGCAAGACAAAAGAAAACAAGCTAAGCAGTATCAGGAGCAGAGGAAACCCCTTCCCCCTTTCTGAGAGGGAGTAATGGCATAAAAATATCAGGCATAAGCAAGGAAAATTTGATGAGAAGAAACACAGGCCCGCTTCAATTCCAGCTTCTCTCATCAAGGAGCTCTCCATCCTGATCACCTTGGCCTCGGTGACTAAGGACCATCAAGGACTATAGACGTCAGTGCTAACTATATGGCATCAGCTCCATGGTATTGTATGCTCACGGCTAATTTAGAATATGATTGTTAAAAGCTAGCAGTTCTATATATGTAGTGACGATGATTAATATTGTGTAAGAATTGACAACAAGTGTGTTGTTAAAGAATGAATTTAGTAAAGTTTAAAGCAGGCCTGATTTGTAAGTCTTCTAAACACTCACTGTGATTCTAATTCCCTGATATATATTGAGATACACACACACACACACACAACTCCAACAAAATTCTAGTTATGTAAAACTTCAATGCTGTTTATACCTATTTATCCAACAGAAAGCTAGTACTTACTTTAATCCCTTATTTTCTTCTCTGGGACTTCATCACCTAAAACAATTCCAGACAGCTTTGCAATTTTTCTGCCTGAGCAGAGGATCCGAACAACTGAGCCGGTGTTTGTTCTGACTTCAGCGTTCTGTGTCTGGAACGACTGGTGCTCTCTTCAGTGGTGATTCCAAAGGGCTCCTACAGGAGATTTTGCTCATAGTGACTTAGCAGAGGAAGAGAGGCAATAGCTTTATTTTTTCACACCAGATGACAGTTTTACAAATATGAATACGCATTAAAAGATTGCGAATCTTGCAATAATCGGCATTCAGTCTTGCATAAAGATCTATGCAGGCATTATGAGTTTAATTTTACAAATGTTCTATGGCTGCTTAGTAACTGAAGTTATCTAGGGTACGTAAGAGAAACCTGCACTAGTCCACTCTGATCAATTGTGACTATATTCCAAACAAATTCATGTTCTCACGTAATCTAGTGGAAAGCCATATTTCTTTGTTTTATATATTATTTTAGAACTGGCAATTTATCAAGTGAGTTTGAAATTTCCATGCTTATTAAGTTTTGGATTATGTATTTTGAGTGAGCTGAAGACTTGTTTCCATAAGTATGGCTGCAGGTAAACAACCAATTTTAGTCTAGAAAATAGCTTTTGCTTCTGTCAACATGTTGTTTATTTTCTCTCTGAGATAAAAAGTTCAGTTTTCTGATATTTGTACCAAGATAAAGCCTGTAAACAAGATTAATATAGTGTGGAAAAGGTTGTCAGCAGCCCTGGCAAAGGAAATAAGTTGCCTGTACACAGAACATACTGTAAACTGAATAAAAGTGTCAGGTCCACCATGAGATAATGTGATCATGAACCTCTAACAAAGCATGACATAGGCACAGTCGGCTTTTCTTATGGCCATGGTGTAGAAAATGGATTACTGTATTCCAGGGATACCCACTGGAACAGCATGAAAACCTCATTTTGAGATTAATGCAGGATGTAACTCTCAGGAGTTGAGCTACATGTTTACCTATGGTGTTAAAGCGGAAGTTTAGTTATTAATCTTAAAAATTATCAATTACATATTTAAAATATTTATTTTGCATTTCTAGGTCTGTCCTTGTGAATTGATGTTTCTTGCTCCAATTCTAAGATAAACTATAACATTCTAGAAGTTGTTGTGTAAAGTTTGATCATTGTTTTATTGTTATCACGTGGCTATGCAAGGCCTCAGTCAATCTAGTAAAGCTGCAGATGCTGGTAGACCACTAGGTGCTGTTCTGCCGTGCGTGTTCTGTGCTGCAGGCAGTCCTCGAGGTAGCAAGGTTGCGTAGTTGCTATGATCTCCTTTACCAGGGATTTAGATATTTGCATAGACTTTTCTGCAGTAAATTATTGAAAATTCTTCTCAATCACCACCAGCCAGAAAAGCAACAGCACTTTAGGGTGCCTCGATTCTGCCCTTTGTAATGTTATTCTTTAGGTGAAAGATGCAGATTTTGGCCAAATACTTTAACCCTGTGGAACTTTCACTTTATTCAGTATGTGTTCTTTGAAAGTTTTCCAGACACGGAGCTCCAAACGCCCTGTTTTTTCCCCATTGTAAAACCATATGGGAGTAGGGATTTTCTTTGCAAGTGGAGCGCATTGTTCTTTTCACGAGGAGACGGCTGCTTTTAGCTGTGAATCCTCTGCTTGGGTACTTTCAGGAAACCTGAGCCATATATATGTGTTATTTGCTGAGCTTTTGTGGTCTCCTTTCAAACTGGCAGAATGTCTGACTTCTGTCCCACCTTTGGTCATCTACTGACTATGAAACTGTCTCCAAGGGAACCGAATATTTGTTCCTGCATTCTTTCCAACAGGAGTAGCTTGCTTTCAGCTCTGTTTCTTCAAGCCTGCAACTTGGTCCCTAATTCTTTTACCTATCTTCACATGCCAACAAATTAGTTCTATTAAGCAGTTTCTAAAGATAAAAATGAAGCTGCTTGAATACATTTTTGAATAATACCAGAATATCATCATCTCCTGCACACTACAGCAGATGTCTGCATGTGCATTCTTAAGATCATTCTTAAAAATTTGAGAATATTATGTCATTTTGGTTTCTGTTCAAATGAAGGCATAGACAAGCTCTACAGTATAGTGTTGTAAATATCATTTTATCTTTGCTTCTTATTCTGCATCAACTTGAGTTTCTAAAATTTTGTATTGGATACAAAGGCCGGGAGTGTTTTTGAATGTATTTATTGCCATTCTTATCCAAAAATTAAAGATGACGCATTGAATATGATTTTCAAAATATCTAACTTCCACTTTTAGAAAAGTAAGTGCTTCGTGAAGTTTTCAGAAGTAACCTGCCTCCCTGACATAAATAAAGTCTGTTCAGAGTTAGACATAAAGGATTTTGGTAAATGTTACACAGAACCTTTCTACAACTCAGACTTTTCTTAAAAATTACAGATAGTGCCAGCTGCATTTACTTTATTAGTGTGCTGTCTCTAGATTTTCCTCAGTATCTGCAATATGTTTTCCTGATAAATAATCATTGTGTGCTTATATTGCATCGTAATTCAAAGAGGATCTATTTTCCTACTTATCTCCTTTAGATTACTCCAGGACCAGGTGGTAGCAGGAAAACAGTTCACTTGTCCCAGGATTCTCTTCACCATGAGTGAGTATCAGTGATGGGAGTTATAATTGTTCTTATTATTATTTACATTACAGTAGTACCTCTGTCTCAAAGCCTCATTGTACAACTGTACAAACATCTAATAAGAGAGCCTCAGCTCAGTTAACATAGTGATTCTTATTTAATAACAGTATTTATAATCCTTTGTAATTCATTGTGTATTTCTTACTCAAATATGAAGTTCAGTACTTTCTAAATGTGTTTTTATTAATTTTAAGTATATACTTTTCTAAAGCACAATACTGTTTAATGCTATAAAACAGGCTAAATAATAAATATAGCAGGTTGTTTAAAATACTTGCTTTATTTTCTCTAAAGGAAAGAATTTCTGGAATGCCAAGCTAGAGTATATGAAAATAAACAAGCATTGCATCTTCAAATCTTAAATATAATGTATCATGTGAGGATGAAGGTTATCATAAATTCCATGGAAAGAGGTTGAATTAATTTTTGGACACATTTTAATAGGGAATATCCTTTATTTTATTTAGATACTCCAGTGTACCATCAGTGTAAACTGTGATTCTGTTCAGCTGACAACATTAGCAGTGTTATTTCTTTGTAATCTCTTCTAAATAGTTAGAATAATAAGATGAAATTTTCCAGTATTTTCCAAATTGGAAATCTAAAACACAGGGCACATATGACTAGGAAATAATACATTTGGGGGTATGTTTACATGTCCTAACTGCTAATGGATATATAGAGTCCACAGGCCCAGACTAGAGTTTAAAATCAAAACTCCCCAAAATACATATAGTACAAGCATCAGTTCCTCAGTACCAACTGTTTTACTCTGCTGACCTACTTCTATTGCATCATATTACTCACTGATGTAGATGTTAACTAAAGAGGTTGTGATTTCAGTTATTTCTACCCTAGAGTAATTCAGCCGAGACTTTCTCATAATGATTTTTACTTTTTTGTTCATTTTATTAGAACAAACAAGCAAACAAAGCAAAAAAAAAGGAATTAAGTGAATGGCCAAAATTTTAATAATCAATGTGGCACAAATATCACTATCATTAGAAGGGGTATTATTCTTTATCTAGACATGATATTTTTAATGTCTAAATATGAAACTCATTCAAATTGCTGTGATATATTTTTTCAATAGAAATAACTTGTATTAATTATTTAGTCTGTAGTCCAGTGATTTACCACAAACTCAGAGAGTTTATCTGGGAAGGATCATTCTATACCTACCCCATTTTACTGCTCTTCCATAAACATTTGCCATTGACCATTGCCAGAGACAAGGCACTTGTCTACATGGATTTTAAATCTAACCTATTACCTTTCTTTTCACCTGGATGTCTGTGACCTTTTTTTATTGGGTCACTCACGAACCTGATGGTTCTTTTCATCCACTGCCACCATCAAAGTTGTACATGCCTGAACTGTCCCTCTGTTCTCCTCAACTTTTAATTTACAACAAAATTTGTACTGTTCAATACAATTTCATGAATGTTTCATGTCCATTGTGTATTCACGCCTAACTTTTATCTCAAAGTATACTTTTAACTTTATTGCTATAATTCTATTTTCATTTCCAACCTCTCCTTTTCCTCACTCACCTTAAAAGTAGAAAAAGGAGTTAGCCGTATTTAGGTTTCTGTCACAGCTGGGTCTTGTATTCCTTCTAGAGCATGGTAATGTCTTCCCACTATAAAAATGAGAGGCTTGACTGATCACGAACAAAGAACTTCCAGATTTGGGACTTACAAAAGCGAAGAGTAGTTTAGGCCAGACGAGACAATTCCATGATTTTGCTTATTCTCAAAGTACATTAATTAAACTCAAAAATTTGGTGGCATTTTGTAGCTGATATAGTATGCTATGGGAAAAAATATATATGATTATAGTCTAAACTGTATTGAATTTAATTACTTCAGAAAAAGGGTGATCAAATGACCAGATTAAACTTGCAATCTTCTGCTATATTGTCACTTTCAGAGAAACCATATAACCATACGTGTGAATAATGTGATGGTCTTTCTATGCAGTATTATAATGGATGGAACTATTTTACCCTTTCCCCAAAAATCCATTGCTTAGTGACAGGAGCAAAATATAGGCACTATATGTAGTTTCAGGACCCCTTTGTTTTAATTGTTGTTTTCCTCTCCTCTTCATTTTGCAAGTGTCAAGATTTGGCCTTGGGTTTGCATAATGCTTGCTACAGCACATGTTAATTCAGTTCTATATGATCATAGGGTATGGGAACCAGTATTAAAATCCTGTTATTTCTATTGAGGGAATAGTCATTGTCAGCTCTTGTCTCTTCATGCCAACCTATTATTCCAAACTTTTGTCTCTGCAAAATAAGGCTGCCAGTAGTGCAAATTGTGCAATTGTATTGAGAAATGAAGCCACGGAATTTACTGACTTTGAATTTCACTTTAGATTCAGACTTCAGTTTGTGAAATAATACTACATTAACAACTACCAGCTAACTAGAGATGAATACAGATGGAATTACTTTTATTAATAGCACATGCATTATAATATATTAAATTATTAGTATTTATATATTGTTTTAGCTTGTTTGACAAAATATAATTACCTATAAAGCCAATGGCTACTCACAAGTGAAATTTGTAGAGCTATGTGCATTCTTTCAATCCTTTCAAAACTGCTGCAGACTTTGAGAGTTCAGTAATATATCCCATTAAAATAAAGCATAGCCGAAGGCTGTATTTTCCTGGCAGACAATAAAATACCCAAAAGCACGCACATACTGGTCATATGACAGCATGTGCTTTGTTAGTTATATTGTTAAACCTGTCTTTTCTTTTTCTCCCACAGCCATTGGTTTAGCCCTGGGGCTAGGAAGGAACATAGCCAGGTAAGAACTGCTTTGATCAAGAACAGTTTACTTCAGATATATAAAGGAGTTTAACTACCTCTTCTCCAGAGGCAGTGGGCTAATACTTTTTAAAATGATAAACAAAACAGGTTTAATTTAATCTTTTTTTGCAAGAAAATTTATTAACAGCAGTGCATTTCAAAAAGCCCTTTAGTTAATTAAAAATCTTGAAATAATAGCTTAACTTCAGTTAAGATGTTTGGGTTTTAACAGGTTAGATTAAAAGACAGAATATTTTCTTTTTAAATTAATTTTGTTATCAATGTTAGTATCTCTAAATATTGTGGTTCTATAAATTCTGGAAAGCGAAATGTGTGACTCACAAAATCCAGAAATATAGAAGAGTGACAAGAGTGCACAGGCTTCAGGAAGATCTTCAATTCCAATTTTTTGCATTTCATTGGTTAAAAAAAGACCTCAGCAGTAGAAAAGGAGCTATTAAATCTCCATTGTATCTAGCCGAGCGAAGAGGTTCATGGTGCAGATACTGGGGAGAAAAACTACCATTTTGCCTGCTGAAGAGCCCCTAAAATGAAGTCTCTAAAAGGCCAAAGCCCAGATGTGTGCTTGGGGGAATATGAAGGCATGTTCATATTTGAATAGCAACATAATACCTTGCTTTATAGGTGGTAGCAAGGTGCAAAGAGAACATACAGTTCAGGAACTTTAAAATGTGAAAATAAATCTCTCTTTATTTTTAAAATATATAGTTAATTTCAAGAATTCAGTAAAAGTAGCTGAATGCATTAGCAAAGTATTGAAATTTAAGAGTAAAATTCCTGTGTATATTTTTAAGTTGATAAAAATTGATGTAACCCAGTTGATTTAATTAGATCTACATCAGTTCACTAGTACTTTTACATGTTTAAATAGATTTTAAACATCAAAAAGAAATAAGATATACAGAATCTTTTAGAAGGTTCATCTTAGGATGAACCGTCATGAGCACTTCTAGCTCCCATAAGTCAGAGTTTAAATCAGCGTATCTGCTTTCCCATCCCCTTCCCCTTCTTTTGAACTCCAGAGCAAGCTGAATCTCTCAAAGCCATTTTACTTCCTCGAAACTGTCAGAGTAAAAAAAAACCATAGTACAGTTTTAGCTGTAAATTGTGAACTTCTAGCATGTTACAGAAAGCTAACACTCATTTAACATCCAAGCAGACAGCTTTATATGATTCACATTTAACTCGCATCATTTTGAAATATATTTTCTAGTACAAGGAACACACTAAGTTAATCACACTTTGAATTAAACATGACAAAAAGTTACCTTGGGCTAATCTTCCTATCCCAGAAATGTTGTAGCTATAAGTAGTCAAGTTACTGATTAGAATGAGTTTGAGTAATTTTTTTTACTTTTTTTTTTAATATAGTCTCAAATAACAGAGTAGTTAATGGAATTTGTACTGTTTACATCTTTTCAAGGTTCTAAACCTAACAACAGCTTGCAAATTTCCATGCTAAAAAATATTCTAACCTACATCATACGTACTGGTAATGTCCATTCAGCATGGTTAGAGTTTGAAAAACTTCTGTTTGGCTGGTATATAATGATAAATTAATTCATCTTTTCTCAGATAATAGTGAATTTGAATTATTTTTAAATTCTGCATGTTTATTTTGTATTTTCTAAAGGCTATGTTTTCAGAGATAATCTGTCATTCACTGTCTTTATAATTTACACACTGATCATAAATCCTGAAGTACAGCTAATATCATCAAATAATACAGGTGCTACTGCTAAATAATGGATTTTTTTTTTTTTTTTAGACAAATTAAAGAAATGGGAACGATGGGGCAACACAATTATGATAGTGAAAGTTGTCCCTTTTGGCAGCCTATAAAATTCTCACTAAAGTTTACAGCTATGGAGGTCCATAGTATATAACTATAGGTACAACTTGCATGGATTTAATACTTTTAATTAGCTTTTGAAGTTAAAGTTAAGTTATTAAGTAATTAACGAGCCACATCTACAGTTTCACAGTTAATCTGTATTTGTACTTGCTTTAACTGTGATCTGCCAAAAAGTATTAATAATAGCAAGACTGTTTCCCCTAGCCTGATCATGAGATAGATATTGTATGATTGTTATACTGGTAAAAATTGTGGCCACATTTAGATATGAGTTGCAAGTACTCTGATTTGTTGACAATAAGAAAATGAAAAAAATATTTTGCTAAAATATATCAAAACAAGGTTTCTTATCTTTGTGCATCCTTCAGATTGTCTTTTAAATCCAGACTACACTATTTTACTGCATTTGAAAACTGGATAGCTGAAATGATAGAGCACTCCTTATACAAGAAACAAGCTATAAATAGTTGAGGAAAAATTAATCAAGCATAATTCTTAGATAGGTATAACATTTTGGAGATCCATGCTCATGCACAAGGTTGAGGTATGGTTGGCCAAGTCAAAAACTTTGTAATTTCCTAATTTCCAGTGGACCTTTAAACGTGCTTCCTGTGAATGTTAGCTCCATTTACCTGTAGTCCATTTCTAAACAGTATTTCATATTATACTTTGTTCAATACGTGGTTACTTCCAAGAAACATTGTATTTTTTTATACTGTCTAGTTTTAGCTTCTTTAGTGTAATTTTTTGACAGTTTTTGCTGTTACTACCAATTTACTCATACTCATACTACCGATTTGCTCATACTAACAAATACCATAATGCTGGAAATAGACTTCTGAATTGGAGTCTGAATTAAATGTCTTCCTCTGTTTGTTTGGAAGTAAGTTGAAGTTTGTTCTAAAAGCTGAGTCACCATTTCAGTGAAGTATCCCACTGTCATGGGAAGCCTTAATTCTATGTATTTGTCAATTCTGCAGCTTTTGAATTATAAAAGCTCTATAGGACTCGAAAGAATTTATAACTGCTTCATAAGTGTTTAGATCCAAGTGCCAATCTGAACTTTTTTTTTTAAGTGGAAATCTCCAACATTCTTCATTATGCAATTTTGAAATTTTAAATTAAATGCAAAAGGTGAATATTGAAAATTTTAAAATTTTGCAGTTCAGGATAAGTTAATTGTGGGACACTGAATCTTTGGCTTTCCAATATGTTTTTAGAATGCTAAAGTTTTTACATTTTCAATTATTTTAGGAATTTTAAACTGACGGATATGTGTCACAATCTTAGCTATGAGTGTACTTTAACAAAATTTAATCAGGTGGTCATCTTTAACTGTTGTAAAGTGTCTTGGTTGAAAACTATAGAAATAGCACCAATTAAGTTATTAAAAAGATGACACAAGATGGGAAAGGACAGTATTGTCAGAATAACGCTTCTAAAAACTAAATAAAGGAATTGCTTATGAGACTGCTGTTAACTTTTTTTGGATAGCTTCAACTCTTGCGAGACAACCGATCAGAAAGAGGACACAAGAAGAACAGCTCAGTAAAAACAGCTAGCAGGTAAGTTAATGCTGCAGTTGTCATTAAAAGTGTATTTTAACATTAGTGTTTTATAAAATGGGAAATCACAGAAATGTTTCTCTTCCTATGCACAATACCTTACACAATTTTATGTTATCTTGTAAATATGATGATGTGATATCGAATTACTTTTTCAAAAAAGTCATAATAGGTTTGTATCATCATGTAATACTATGCTTTTGAGTGAGACAATGCAATTTCAGGTGTTTGTCTTTCAGTATATACATGGTCATCCTGAAATAAGCTTTTAATGTTGTTAAATACTTGCTTTGACAAATATCAGGAAAGTCAGACCAACCCTTTCATCAAAAATATGCATATTAAATATGAATCTATTTCATTGTATACAAGTCTTGATTACACACTCTAAAAAGTTGGCTGTGCAAGTTCTGGTAGTTCATCTTCAGAAATGGTGCTTGTCTTTGTCTATTAAGCCTTTTATATTAAGCCAAAAAGAACTGAAAAATTTTGCACAAGTTTTCTAGCATGCATAGCTGTCAAGTTGTATTTTTGCTCAGAATAATAATACAAGAGTCCAATTTAGATAAGAATTTTCACCGTAAATGCGCATTTATTATCAGGCTGTTTACTTGACGCTGAGAGTATAAAGTTGGTATAAAATGAGTATTAAGAAACAAGTTATATATTAAGTCATTTTAGGGTTGTTTTTATACTGTAGCAGTGTAAAATGCTTTCTGAGGAGTTCAGAATCATAACTTAGGCCTTTATTATTATGGCCAGTGAAGCTCTGGAGTGTTTGTTACCTATGCAAGCAGTAACAAGCAGTCATTTTAAAATGACGTTAAATACTTGAAGTGATCTTCACTCTCTCTTCATATCTGAATCAGGAGTAGGTTAGTAGACTGTTATCCCAACAAACGCCTGGCAGGGTTGTGTTAAAGCAATACGTAGCTAATCCAAGAATGAAGACTGTCATTTTCCATAAAACGTTTCAAGTATTATTAAAGTAAGACTAGCATAAACCAGTTACAATGTACATAAAACCACAGTATATACTATAGTTCCTATAAAAACAGCAAAGTTATCTGCTGACATGTCCTGGCACCATCACCTCTCTTTTCAAAGCCTTCTTCCTCCAGGTGGTGTGAGCTTATATCATAATAATTCTTTGTACTTTGCTCAGAAAATCACCTTTTTCTCTGCCCATCATAAAAACTTTACTGTTAGTTCTTTAAAGCGACTTTATATAATGTTATGATATAGTATACTACCTGCCGTCATAGAATATTAAGTAATTATTTACAAGACATATTTTGAACAATTTTTAACACTCTTACTACAATTTAGCTGCTGGAAATAAGGATTTAACTTGCACCATGAAATTTTTCACTTTCTTCGTTGACCATCAGAAAGTAATTTGTGGCCCGGTAATTGTCCATAAATTCTAGCCTAAAATCTCCTGGGCTAATTAATATGCTACTCTCTCTCTCTTTTTTTTTTTTTTTTTTTGTTGTTAATGTGTAGAAATCACCCACAACCTTTTTTCTCTCAGAACAATGTCATATGTGGTGACTACTTCCTCCCTACAATTTAAGGGTTCTATAACCTAATATTTTGCTTTTTATCAAAAGTTGTTGTGAACAAAATAGAGATTATGAATTTCTCACATATAGGAACAACATATGAGAAATACATAGCTGTCTTACCCTCATTTAATTCAAGACAATTCCTGTAGTGTTTCTTTCCTTACAAATGAAATTCATTGTGCATAGTAAACTGGTAGCTTTAGTAAAAGTTTCGGTTTCCCATAGTAAGATTTACTGTGGGCTGCTTTTGTCATGACTTGATTTCACTCTACCAAAAGGATTAATCTTAGTTTCACCAGTCAACAGAGTGAAAGAAAATTTTTCTACTTAACAAGGTACCTATAGAAGTTATTGTTTCAATAGCAAATATTGTTCACAGAGTTAGTAAATTGTAAACTCCACATTCCTTGCAAATGTGCATTTTCATTATTGTGTATGGAATCTTGAAAGGGAAATAATATGTCATTTAGATTTTTGCATGTGCCCAAATACTTTAAAAAACACAAAACTACAGTAGTACCAATTGAATGTCACAAGTTTACATCAGAATAATTTTCAGCCGCCTTCAGAATTAAGTAACATTGTAGTAAATCTTTCATGATTTCAGTCTTCTACATACATATGGGGTTAAATTTTTTGTTGAATGCAAATGTTTACACACACCTGAAAGTCTGAAACATTGTAAAATTGATTCTAAATTATTCTAAATGATTTGCATGTTTTAAACTATTACAGTTGACACATCAAGGTAATTCACATGAGTAACCTCCTTAAAAAGAGGCCCACAACAGGTAATGTCCGTTACCAATAGAAACACTTAGTATTGTCTTGCTGTTTGTTGCTAAATGCAGTGATAGAATAAAAGCAATAAGTATTGGAATTTCTATAATGTTTTGCTTGTCCAGAATACAGTTTAATCTGGTGTTCTTATAGCAAGACTGAATTTCTGTACGTGTTTATATAGCTTTCACACAACCATGCTTCTATGGCCTGGTAATGTGTCTTTTTTGCTGTTGTGGAAGACATTTTCTCTTTTTTCATATGTATATGAAATATATATATATGATATATACTTTTTTATGTTTGCCTTGACTTTTCTTACCCTTTTTTGATGAGTGAATGCAGTTCTTGTCTCAGCATGTAGGCAGTATGTAAATACCTGTATTACACTAGGTCAGTGACTTGTGGAATAATAATTTACTTGAGAACTATATCAGAAAGGTAGGTAGATCTAAACACTGCATTGGTCTGCAACTGTCTCTTATTAGTGGAAAAATGCTGATGCTTTCTAGGTAAGCTTTACTCTGCTGGCTTGCTTGTATTAAGTTGCTTCTGTCAAAATTAAAAAGTGACAATGAGCACCAGCATTTATAAGAAAGAAGACCTTAAGCTAATCCTATACAAACTAATATCAGTTTTTATTAGTGGAAAGATAATTCAACTGCTGAGAACTGTTGATATGGCTACTGATGAACAAAATGTTAAGAAGGAATAGTCCTGTACTACAAAACTTAGAACCTGGGTAGATTATATGATGCTGATACAATTCAACGTGTTATCTTCTGCATTTGAGCACTTAAATAATAAATCTATTTATGCTTACTTTACAGATAATTTTTAGTCTACAAATATATACTTTCCCATTGATTTTTTAAATTATATGAACAATACTAAATATTACTGGTTTAGAAGCTGCATTTATTTCTTCCACATAGCCTTGAAGAAGTTGTCTGTTTTCAGACAATTTCCTTGCATTAGGACAGGAACAGTCCCTTCCCAAATCTAGCCACACTGTTTGAAGATGTTAACGCTCCCAGCTGCTTATTTTCATCCTCTACTCTTTTGCCGGTGAAGTGGGTTTTTGTCTGCATTTTTTAATCTGCTTCAGGCAAAACCAGCCTGGTTAGCTCAACTCACCTATTTAAATTAAATTGGCTGGTTTTGTGTAAACCAGATTAGGGAGTGCTCACATGATTTCTTCCTCAGGCAGAACTGTGGAGATGATAATCTCCAGCAGATGTGTGATAACAAATAGCTTGGGATAGTAATGTCTTCATCTGGCACAGTTGTTAGCAGACCAAATGTCTGTCTGTAGCCCTAGGCTGTGGGCAAACAATTGAACATGATTGAGTTATGTCGAGTTAACAAGTTGCTGCTTGGCAGCTGAACTGCTCTAACTGAGCACGCACCCATTGGTTGTATGCTCCAGTCGGGAGGGAAAACACATTGTCTTACTCTCATGTTCTTGGTACAATTTTACAAAAATATGTTCTACCTAAAAAAAAAAAAAAAATCCCCAGGGCTAAGAGCATTCATTTTGTCAGCCAAGGAGACAGAGTTGAAGAGTAATTTGCTGAGCTGCTATAACACAATTATTTTGATCATGTGATAATTTCATTAAGGATTTAGGGAGCCCCTGTCACACAACTATCTGCCTCTTAATGTATTAATCCTCACAATACCCCTGTAAAGTTAGGAAGTACTTCTATCCTCATTTGACAGAAGGATAACCAGAATACTTAAGTGACTTAATACTTTGCCTTTGGTCATGCAATCAGTGGCAAGACTAGTTAGTTTGTGCTGTAATCTAGCAGAATCACAACTGCTGATTGGGAAAACAGCAGATTCCCAAGTAAGTTAAACTGTACAATTACTTCCTTACCATACATGATGGTCTTCTGTCATATTTCTTTTACAGTGTGTTCCTGTTAGGTAACTTTATTTTATCTGCATATTTATTTCTCCTTATTGTACTGTAAGTGAGATTTATGACACATGCATGTTCTGATAAACTGAAAAAAAAGCCAGAATTTTTGCCACTTACCAATTTATTTTGTCATATCTTGATAATTCCACACTGGCTTTCCATACTCGAATGCTCCCCCACCAATCTTTAGAAGAAGGCAAGCTTCTTACAGATTTTATGCATTTCAGTCCTGGTTTGCAAGAAGGTTAAGTCACACTCACAAAGGTGATTTCAAAGTGATGTAGCATTGTACAGGCTAGGTTTAAACTAGCTAAGTGATGTAGTGTTAATAATCTAGTCAGTGTAGCAGCAGCTTAGTATGAGAGTTAACCTCTTCTTACAGCTGCGGAATAGACCCTAACCTGAGCTAGATGTGCTGCCTTGATAATTCCTTAAAAATCAACAGGAGCCAGCTGCTCAGCAGTTCCTGTAGGGTGAAATGAGGAGTATATGCTATTCCTCCCATGATCACCTGTTGCTGTTCTGTATTGAGCTGGCAAGAAGTCTTTGAAGCCTGTTCTTGCCATGGTACACAGCACAGCCGGCAGCACACGTGTGGAAGAGACCTTCAGGGAAAGAAGATGCTGGAAGTAGTGCAAGAAGTGTTATATAAAGGACAAAATGTCAGATGCTACTAAATGGTGATAAGTATCAATAAAAAGAATAGAATGTTATTCGTAACTTCTCTGTGTTTTCTGTGACTGTCTCTTTCCCCTCTCCCTTTCCATAGTTCTCAGTCTGGTTTAAATTTAGGTACCTTGCGTTGGTGAAAGAGAAAGTCTCCACCACATATGTTTGTGATTTTGTTTTTGTATGAATAATGGTATTCTCTATGAATTACTATTTAAAGGAAGCTCCTAAAATGAGAAAAATGACACCAAATATGATGAGAGTTTTTTAAAGTATATTATTGCTCTAGTTAGATGTATGAATTTTAGCCTTTCCCAGTTTGTAAGGAAAACGCCTATTTGTACATTTGTACAGCGCTTATTCATTTTCTTCTGATGATGCAGATCACTGTATTTTTTACACAGATGTGACAAATAGCATTACATCTGTTCTTTATTTGATCTTCTAAAGAGACAAAGATATGCAAGGATTCTGTCTGCTCCCTCTTTCCTACCGTGTCATCTGTTGTTTGGGAAAGAGTCCTAATTTGCAGCAGATACAAAACTATTTGTCGTGTTGCAGGTTTGCCAAAAATAAATGAAACCATTAATTACTACATTTTTTGAGCAGCTGTTAGTAGATTGGGGTAAGAAAACTGTACATTAGACTACTGGTTAATTACAAGAACTGTAATTGTTTAATGTGGCTTTTGTGGAATGAAATTACACAAGAGGAGGTGAATTCAGCCTGTTTTCAAAAATTATATGTGAAAATATACACATACTTACCCTGCAGTAAAATTAAGGAATGCATAGCTTTTTTACTACGTGATTCACTTTTGCAATCACACTGACATATAATCCCAACAAAAATACTTTAAAAGGAGGTAATATTTAAAATTCCCTTTTAATTTAAGTTTAAAATTATTAAATGTAGTAATTGTAACTCCAGACTCAGATATAACATTAAAAGCCAAATGTGTTTACATCATTAAAAATTAACTAAGCAGTTTTATCTCTTCTTTGAGTGCTGCAGAGCAATAACAGTACTGTTATGATTGGTGCTTAGTAATATTTATAAATTAAAGTAGAATATTTCCAGATTAAATTACATGAATTTTTGAGACATATTGTTTTCTTCCCTTCTTCCCTTATTGTCCCTCAGGGACAACAATATTCCATCAGTTTGGTATTTTTCCACTTTGAGAAGACTATGAGATGGTGCTGTTTTGGAGGAGGGCTTCTCTCCTGATGGAGTTTTCTATAGTATGACCTTATTTTTCAGGTCCTGAAAAGACTTTTGTAAAGAGGGGGAAGCCGTTTGATTATTGTTTGAAAATGTAACCAGTATGTGGTGCTTTAGTGAGATTTAACTTTATGAAAATCTTGAAGCCTGTGTATTGATTCATTAATAGAGTATCAGCTGATTTCATTAACACTGGTGATGAAGTATCTCAAAGTATCATATCATTTTAACTCAACATATATAATGAGTAAACTTGCAGAAGCATCAGAAAATTCAGAAACCATGCTCTGTTTTTGAAAAATATATTTTACCACATACTCCAAATATATTTTACCACATACTCCAAACAGTTTCATTGCAGCTTTAATGCCAAATAAAGATTTAACTACAAAACCACAAAGAAAATTTCATTATTGTACTAAAAGCTCATACACTTCATAATATTGTACACAAGTAAGCTGATAAATAGTAAGCAGTATTGCAAATTTTTCTTTTCAAATTGAATTCAGGTAAACATTAATATGCTAACTAATAGAAAGTCAATCTGTCCTGATTAAAAAAAAAGAAAAAAAGAAAAGGAAAAAGAAAAAGAAAAATGAGATAACATTTATAAATGATATACCCCTGCTCCATCTGGATTAAATTTTCCCCTGGATGGACTGAAAGCAAATTTCACTTTCAGATACCTGAATTTTATCACATAGTATGCTTGTTTCTCACACTTTCAAATGCATTTCTTTCTCATTTTATTTAGTTGCCACAATGCTATTTGCTCTGGTTTGAGCTCCAAAGCTCAAGCTTTGCTTCTCTCAACTTACCTGTTAAAATGCTAATGGCATTAGGATAAAATTAATTTGGGCTTCAGAGGAGGAGTGAGGACCTTTCCTACTATTTAAGCTCTGTGAAGGAGCTAATGCACAGTAACTTGCACTGTAGTTTCACAGTTTAATCTTGTATTAACTAACATGGCCATTAAAAGCAGCAGTTCTCTGTTCTCCTGTTTATTTCTGCCACTCATCTGTGCCAGCATGACTGTTTGTATGGCCATACAGTGACTCGCGTTGGGGTAGAGATCTGTACTGACACAAAAGTAGGTATTTTTTCTCCCCGAATTTGGATCCTCTCTTACCTGTTTCACCATACAGGTACAGGAAAGCTGTGTGCCACAAACATAGGGATGAATATCCTTGCATGAAGAAAGGGTGGGATTGCCTCTTTCTGTAGCAAGGCTTCTATTAAATTGTTTGTTCAGGCTTTGCATCAAGTTCCTGCTAATCTTGGAGGGTTCCTTGAATCTGATACACTTAAAGCAGCACTGGTGCAGATTCACTCTAATGGTGCAGTAGTGTCCGTTACTGAGACACATTCACTGATGCAGTGTCACTAAGTTCTGATCACAGAGATAGATACATTGTCTTCTATTCAAATTGTGACTTTGTGCAAGGAGAGAAAGAGGTTAGAATAAAATATAAGTAGCTTATTGCATATTATATAGAATTTTCATATTTATTTTCATTGTGGTATTTGAAATTAGTCATTTGTAATATCTCAGTCTTTCTGGAAGCTAATGTTCAGCAACTGTCCTAGCCAAAAGGAAGAAAAGGTTATTATTCAGCCTGCTGATGTTTGGATTTGAGAATTTGCTTTGGTAAGACTCTTATTACTTTACATATATTTAAAAAATGCTGATACCACTACTTAAAATTGATTAGGAGGAATGTATGAGAGTTTATACTAGTAAAGAATTTTGAAACTAAAAAGGACCAAAAAAACAACATTTCTTTGATTTTTCTCTACCTGCTCTTCCTTGTTATTGGAAAGTCAAATTTTGTATTTGCTCCTACACATACAGACCCTTTATACTCGATGGAGTTGCATGACAGTTACTAAAGGAAATGGGTGGAGAGTGCTAAGGAAGCATTATTTGCTTAATATTCAGTCTCAGCTTTGATGATCTTTCCCTCACCCCTTCCTGCCCACAATTATAGCTTTAATGTTTTCCAGATTATTGACTGAATTATAGCTGTACTATCTAGGCCAGCCAGTCAGATTGTTTGAAGGGATGTTTGTCAAACACAGGATTAAAAAATGGAAGTGGAAGGACTTAAGGAGGGAAGAGGAAGGGAAGAGGAGAATGAAGTTGGGGTCCAGGTGTACAGCAGTTATTTTCTTGGAACCAACTGGAAGGCAGTAAGTTAAAGACTGACCATAGAGTTTATAATATAACAGAAGAGCTTCTGGATCACTGGTCCATAACTAGGTCTGAATGATCAATTAAAAATCATTACATTGTGCTGGCTGTTTACCTACTTAAACTGAATTACTTGTCCCTTCTAGTGGACCACGTCCATTCCAGTTGGCCGTGCTTGTCACATTCTCAGCATAGAGACAAAGAAAGAAATTGGCATTGAGGTTGAGTGCTTCCAACCTTAAAAGACACTTCTCTTGTTCCATTTTTAAGCTACTGTATTGGATCTTTATGGTGGATTTTTACAGTGTTGCTTCTTTGATCTGTGTATGCCCTATAAGTAAAGGATTTTTGGATATGACATTAATGTTGCACTGATTTAACCTCACTCTGTGAGCGTAATCTAGAAGTATATAGGTAAGACATATTTTTGAAATTCTTTTCAACAAAATACATTTGTCCTGTGCTTGCTATATTTAGTGATTGCAATGCTTAATAAAGAAATATGTATCCAGAAATATCCTGAAGAAATAATGTAGCAGAGTAAGCTATCAAGAGTCTTTCTGTGGAAGTATCTGTTTCAGTCTGTGGTTATTGCTCAAGTCAAAAAATATTTTCCAACCACTTGGGAGCTGGATCAGGGCCTGTATCTTTTGGATATCAACAATGTTGGCACAAGATCAAGAAGAAACAAAAGAATCTGTTTGCTTTAGAATTTATGGAACAATAGATTATTGTCCTGTAACAAGATGGTATTCTATTATAGCAACCTGTTTTCTAACTACATTTCACAGTTACACATTTATGAGCATTTATTTTTCTCAGCTGTTGCTTGACACAAAATAGTAATGGAACTTGCTGTCAAAAAATTAGAAATATTATAGATATTTGTTTTTTGTCTTGAAAATGTGAAATCACAGCAATTGTTGAAGAAAACTATAATTTTAGTTATTTAATTTTTAACAGGAGGGGTTTTTGTTGTTTTTATTCCCTCAGTGTTCTTTGACTTGTTTGTACACCAAGTTATTGGTTTGGATTTGCCTTTGTCTAATTCATATACTTTTGATCAATTCAAACTCATGCCCAATTATATTACACTAAATTAACATAATTCAACAGATGTTGATATTTAAATGTTTTCTGGCATTCACGTCTTGGACAGCTGTCTTAGAGCTTGGGGAAAAGGCAAACATTTAGAGTTAAATGCTGAACATATGCTTAAATTACTAATTAGAAACAGGAAAAAATAATGCATTATCCTTTCTGAGGGCAGTAAGCCTCTAATGCAGATTTTTTTTGTTAGAGCCTCTTGATTCTCAAATAAAGTAAATGTGTCTTGAGATTGGGTGTCACAACATAGCTAGTGGTGTTTTTTGTTTTCCATTGTGTTTGTTAAAATTATGCCTGTGTAGAGTTGATTAGTTAGGTGAATTCTGGACTACTTTTATGTTTGAACAAGGCTCAGAATTTCTGGAAAAGGCAACATAAAAGCAAGTGTTAGGATACAATATTTGGTGATGAGATGATCTGATGGGGGGGAAAGACTGTATTTTCTCATTCATAATTGGGATTGCACTAGGGCTTCCATTAAAACAAGTATGTCACTCGTGTCTAAAGCTGTGTTGTGAACAGTCTGGCTTAGTATGAAAGAAGTTTGTTAGAGTTTCATTGTTTTATCACATCTGTTTAAAACTTAATTAAAGGAAAATAAAGTGCAAATTTCTTGTGGTTAATGTAATGGTTTTCACACTTGTGGAGGCAGATGTTGTATAGGTGATGTCATTGTTTAGACAGGTCTGAAGGAAAGCTGCAATTCTTGTAAAGGAAGTAGGTGAATCTAGTGTGGAATTCTGATTTTACCTGAACGGTGTCTGAGAGAAGTGATGCCAAGAAGAAATCTATATTCATCTTCCTAAACATACAAAATTAATATATATGTGCTGCATATCAATTGTATAATTTCATTATTATTTTGTCAATTTTTAGCACTGAATGAAAAATCTCTGTGAAGAGTTTTAATGTATTTTGCAGACAAGACTAATTTACAGCAGTATTGGTCTACCACTCCTAACCAAGAGAGAAATCCTTTTAGTACTGTCAGCACTCTAGTGTTTTGGTTTTGTTCTTTTTACAGCTTCCAGAAAATTAGCAGGAGAGAATATATATGAATTTGTGAGTGAACTCAATTACTAAAAACAGAATCATGCAAACGAGAGAATGAGATTGTTAAGTTTCTGATTTCCAGGAGAGAGAATTTGTACCAATCACCTATTTGCTTTGAAGTTTGTGGTTTTAAACATTGCTTTTACAAACTGCTAGATAGTTTCCTCTATTGGGATGTGCATTTTTTTCACAGTTTTGCTGTTGTCAGCACCATGATGGTGGATGAAGATGCCATATTGCCATAATCTATATGGCAATTAGATAGCCATATCTAATCATATCTATATTCTGGTCAAATCTTCTAGTGGCAAAATTAATATGAACATTTAATTTAAGGATATTTAATGTATTTGTCTCTTGACCAGTTCTTTTTTTAATTCAGTATTATAGAATATAGAATTCTCCACTTTACTCTTCTTTCAGTTTGATTGCTGTGAATTTTCTGTGATTAAAGCCAGAGTGCATAAGCCAAGCTCCATACAAAAGGTTCTGGTTTACGTGATAAGATGACACTAATAGGTGTGTTAATTGATTCTCTAGTTAAGCTATTATCAAAATTCAACCAGCCTGATCTCCAAAATCGGTCTTGTGATGCTAAAAATCATCAATGTTAGCTTTTGCTGATTCCATAAAAGCCATAAAATCTCTCTAATTCTCCATGGAAAAGGATTGATGGAAGTAGATGTAGACCTCATCTACAGACCGAACATACAATCTCGGTGTCCCATCCCCAACAGCATTTTTGCTGTAAAGATTGATAGGAACAAACATTCACCAAGAAAGCAGCCATCATAGTAGCATCAGTGCAGACTCTGGTTAGCATTCTGTCACTTAATGCTCACACTGACTGCCCAAAATCACTACCAGGCATACATGCTAGATAGGTAAATCACCAGGTAAATCCAATTGTACTGAGTGACATTTATCTCAAATAGTCTTAACAAAACATGACTAGATTCTTTTTCAAGACTGCCCTATATCATAATACTAAGACCCAGAGTCCAAATCTTCATTGTTAAAATAACTATTTTGACCACCTTTGTGTGTCTTCATCTGTTCCATAGAAACATTGTCCTCAAAGTAGCATCCTGTACCTCTGCTGGAACTGCACATGCACTGTGCATGAGAGCAAAAGAATGTGGACAAGGGGCAGAATGGACAAGGGCAGTCCCTCTACGTAATCATCAGTGTGACACACGCATTACAGCAGGGTTACCATTCTCTGGGCATTCAGCTGGGGACCAGAGGTTGTGCCCACGTTTTGACCAAGCTGTGTGCTACAAGAAAAAGAAGAAATTCAAGATTTACAAGCAAATCTTTCCTAATAAACTCCTTAGCCATTGGTTTCAAATCTCTTTTTCCTCAAAAAGAAATGTCCCTTGCATTTTTCAGTGTAATATTGTAAAATCATCATTTCTTTTCCATAGTTGTACTGAAATACATAACTGAGGCAAAGATTAGAAGTACTGGTTATGCCAAAGTAGTACAGAATAGTCTTCTCAGATTTACAGCACCATTTGGTTAGTATGTGTATTTAATGTGGCAGGGAGTTTAGTGTTAACTTTTGATTAAGTCCATACTTCTGGAGACTCAGTCGAATGGAAGTGCAGAATTTTGGGTTCATCATATCTAATTGGATAATCGTGTAACTGGACATTTAGAAGTACCTAGATAACAGTGTTTAATTGTGTTTACCTCAAAACTGTGTTCATAAACTGCATTCCATGGACACAGGTGGTCTTGAAGCCGTCTTCTGCCACTTGTGGAGATTTAAACAGGTATAATAAGAGGTAAAAGTACATGCCGGTTCTCTGTTTAAGTAGTGCTAATGGATGCACTTCCACTGCCAACCAGACACAGCAGTCCATGCTTTTTCAGCCATGGTATAAGTGAGACAACCTGTACTATAGGTCCAATCTGTTTAAGGATCTGAGAACCTCTTCTGTGGTATCTTTGTGTGAAAGATACTTGAATTGTGGGAGGTTTCCTCAGGTTATGTTTTGTTTTTGTAAAGTTGAGAGATAAGACTCATTTTCATTTTTTTAACCATTTTATTGGCTTTCTTTTGTGTTATACAATGGTGAATTCTATTTTTTCATTTTTGTGTGCTGTCCTGAGCACTGCTTCACATACTCCCTACTCAATTACACTTTATAAGAAATTATCAAGTCATTTCAAGCTTAAAGTGAGTTGCAGTCCTCACTGTGTTCTTTCTTCATTCTTATGTTCAAGTCTATTTCATATCTATTTCTATTTTGACTGAGAACTGACAGTCATGGTTACATGTCTGCTTCAAAATAATCCTCTCATGTCCCTTCTAAAATGCAAACCAATCAACTCTTACATTATTATGATCTCGTGAAAGAAGTTCACTTATAAACTTATCAAGCCTCTACATTAACTAAAGCATTCGATGATGATAAAATTGAAGAGTTCTACAGCCATCTGCAGGAATGCATTGATACTGTGGCAGAACAGTGTGCTACTGTTTACAATGGATTTATTCCTCAGGTGAGAGAGATGTTAATTGGAATATAATGGATAGGCAAGTATTGATCATTACAATTCATTTAATTATGATACAAAAATCAAGTCTCCTTGAAAACATTATTGCCTTATATTAGTATGCAGCACAGTATTTTCCAAATTAGAGTACAGAAATTTAATAAATATTAATTGTTAAACAAAAAATATAAACTCTTCTACATCTGTCTTTATTAGTAATCAACACTTTTATGCATTTTTAGCACAAACAGAAAACACTATCATCACCTTCATTACTCGCAAGTAATCTTTGCAGTGTCATAGAGGTACAAAATGTAGTCTGTCAAATGATTTGACACTGCTGAAATATACAGGTTTTTAAAGGCCTAAATATACTAAGGGATGAGATTAAACTTGTATTTAATGGCATTGTACCAATGGCACAATTACAATGCTTTAACAAGAACGTCTGATATCCAATAAAGGATTGTAGCTTGCAAGGAAAGTGACAGCTGCTAAAAGCAGAGAGACAGTAGAGTAAGATGATCAACACACATGTTGTTACAATGAGAAATGTAAAATAAACATGCAAATGTTTTGTTTTGAACCCACTAATACCCAGAGGTCCTCTAAATGAGATGACAGTCTCACTAGTTTAGGCCATCGTACTAGTGCATATGAAGCTGCCTACTATATAGCACTGTATCTCCCTGGCATATTTCTGAAGAGACTGTGAAACAGCTAATCACAGGAATTATTGGGTTTGATTAGGGTTTTGGGGGGAGGAGGGGTTTTTCTACACATGGGATGGTAGTAGTTACAGAAGCATGCAATAAATCAGTCAGTGAGCTAGGACTCGTGTTCAGGAGTATCTGCTGTCCTGCCCCCAGTTTAATGTATTATGGTCCTTCTCATTGACTGGACTGGTGAACTTTTAACTCTGATAACAGCAAAGGTGATAATTGCTAGCAATAGAGTTAAACAAATTAGGAACTGCTTTATGTGTTCAGTGGTTCACAAGGCGGCTCTCAATTAAAATAATACAGCTAGGGGTTCCTTCCCAGAACGGAAGTCTGTTTGGGGGACGTAACCAAACAGTCCTTTGACCACAAGGGTCAGGTTAGATAGAAAAATGGCATAACCTTTCCAAGCCATTTGTAATAAGCTAATGTGTATTTGCAGAATAGGCGCTCATCAAAAATATTTGCTTACTGAAAATATAAAAATTACAGAAGAAAAAAAGAGTTTGCACTGTGAAGGCCTGGATAGAATTTTTTAGGAAGTTTAAAGAGATATTACCATAGACATATAACCATAGTGAGAGCACTTACCCCGAGGAGAAGACACGATAGGGAGACTATTTAAGAAGGAGGTAACAATATTTCTGTCCAAATGAATATTTGTCACAAGTATGCATAGATACTTGAGAATTATTTTTTATATCATCACTTCTACGCAGAGGAGAAAAGTGCTTGCTGGAACAAAGCTACTTTTATTATACTTATTATTTTAATGGAGGTTTTTTGTTATTATTACCAGACTTCCCTAGCCTGTCATCATTTTTGAAGCTCTTATTTACCAAGTAGAAAGGAGGATCTAAATACAGTGTGCAAGATGAAAAATGAATAAAAGCTGACAGTAATTTTTCCAGTGCTTTTGTTTAATATGTTGAGGCATGACACGACAACAACAAAAAATTCTTGGCCTGATAGTGTAAGTTCACACCAGCCTGGCTTTTGCGGCCCTCTTATTTCCCTCTGCCACAACTTTGCCACTGCTATGACACTTGCAGGCCTGCTGCACCATGGTGCAGCTGATGCCCTGTCCATGCTCATATTTTTCTTATTGACAGTGAGCGTTCTTGCCAAACGCCAGGGACCACAGTCGCATCTGTTTGTCTCCCAAGCTTGTCTGAGGCTGCTTGGGAACACTTTTTATCCAGAGGGCAGCTTTAACTAGGACTAATACTCTGAAAAGCCTCTATTTGTAAATGCATACAATGAGGCGACAAGTTCCTGTTGTCTTTCCTTAAAAATTATTCCATTTGACACTGCTTGCTCCAGTCTCTGTCACCAGCACATCAAAAGCCAAGTTTTCAGGCAAGGTGGTCTTAACAATTTTTATTTTTTCCCTAATAAAATGCCTAGTTTCCCTCCAGAGCACTATTTATAAATGATAGCTGGAAGCAAGCTATGGATAAGTAGAGAGACATCAGGCAAATAGCTTTCCTCCTTTCTATAATCCTTGCTATTCTGACTTAATGCTAAGAAACATAATGCTGAAGTTAGCCTGACTGAGGGTTGGAGTTCTCCCTACTTTATAGTACCCCCATTACAAGCATTTCAAAATGTACTGTGCATGAGGATGTGTTTGTTTTACAGCTAAAGTATAATACTTCATTTCTTCTGACTTACCAGTTCAGGAATAGTGGTAGTTCTGGGTCTGTTTCTCTTTAAAAATGTAGCCTTTTGTGTTTCTGTGGTCTGTACCAGCAGTGTGCATCAAATGTTAAGACCTGGTGAAACTAAATGCTTCTGTAGACTTGGGAGTTAGCCTGATGTTTGATGCTAGTGGCCGTAAAACTGAATTTGACAAAGCTTAATTGGTACTCTAGCATATTGTTATTTATTTGTGGCATATAGAATTTTTGACAACAACAAAGAAATATCCACTCTCACCTTGGCTAGTGATCGGATTGTTGTGCTTTGCAAAGACAAATGATTCATTTATGCTGAAGGAACAAGGCTGCCTTTCAGACGCTCATTGATTTTAAATTAAAAAGTAACTGCTATGTTCTACATGAAGGGTGACAACAATAACAAAGTAGTCCTTACTTAGTGTTATTTGTTGCAACTCCATTCTGTGTGCCTAGAGGAAAAGTGGGGAGACCCAAGTACCATAATCTTACAGATCAATAATCTAGATATCTCAATGTAGTGTAACAGATAATCAATTCTGTGTAAAATAACTCAAGCACTGCTAGTTGTTACTCCTGTAGCTCAGGTCTGCAGGTTCAATTGCCTGACTTTATTAATTTTTATCTTTCATCCTTCTTGTATTCCTGGAGACTTTCTCCCTTTTTCATTCTGAAGAGAAAACGTAGTTGAATACCGTTTAGCATATAATTTAACACACAACTTATTTGGCATTTTTAATAAAAATGTTATATAAATTTCTTATTTGTTTTCTCTAGTATTGTTTTTCCCATATTTTATTTAAATATTAATTTTCTTCATATGTACAATAAATTCTGAAAGAATTGCCCAGACTTGTAAGGAAGAAAGTCCCTTTTAAAATAAGAGAGTTAAATAGCAAGTGCTGAAATAGGGATTCGTTAACTGAAGCAAGAGTGCACTTCTGTGTAAAGCTTAAATTTCTTTTATTATTTAAATAAATACACTGAAGTATTTCCATGTTAATTTACTACATCTCTTTTAAAAAGAAGTGTGTAGAAGATTATATATACACTGTCATCTTTTTCAGCAAGGCATTGTTTTCATTCTTTTACATTACTGAGCAGATCTCAGTAGTGTCTCAACATACATGATCGTTTGTTTTTCGTTTATTTAGCAACACAGCTTTAAAAAGTTTATAAATGCAGTAAAGGATAGGTCATATATCCAAAATGAAACCGGGTCCCTTGAGCGAGAGTGTATTACTATGCTATAGTACACTATCAGATGCAATTCGCTGCTTCTAGTTTTATCAAAATTTACTACGTTACTGTAGGAAGGATCACAGTTCTGAGTAACATTTATAAACTCCATAATTTTACTATGTCTCCATAAATTACTCTGTATTTTCCCCCTTCTGTTCTAATGCTTTTCAAAAATTCAGACCACATATCTTCTATTCTACAGGGACTGCATATTACTTTAAGAAAAATTGTAACTATAATTCTCCTTTAAGAGTTTAAACCAGATTATATGCCAAAATTCCAGATTTGGAAATTCTGAATTTATCCTTTTCTGTGGTACTTGACCATATATAGTTGCTATGGTGCAATAAGATTTGCTTGTTTGCTGTCTTCTACAGCTCCACCTTTTCTTCCAGTCTTTAAGCTCATAATTGTTTAGTGAGTACACAAGACTCTGTGCTTCCAATATGTCATTTTCGCATCTTGCTAGTGAATTAGAAAAGGACAAATTGGTGTGCAACAAGTTTATTTCACGTACCTTTGAAGAGCTCACTGTTTCATGCTCTCATTCATTCTTCATCTTACCTTAAAAGAAATTGGTAATATTTTTCCTGTAATAAATGTTGTTCTGACAGTTAGGCATTAGTAGCCAATTGATAACCTACCAACAATATTGTGATCTCTGTAGATAATTAATCTTAGCTATTTTCCTGTCAGAAGCAACAGTGTTTTGTTTTATGTTGAGCTAGAAAGATTGCCAGTTTTGAAAATTAAAAAGCATTCCTTTTATATTATTCATTCAAGTAACAATTTATGATGCTACATTTAGATACTGAGCGCTTGTCAACAAACATAATTATGCTTCAATATAAACAAGATTGGTGGCTTCACTGTGCAGCTTCATCTTCGTTGAGAATGTTTTGATATAGGCTCAGATTATACAAGCTGTGCATTTATGTGGTATTTTCCTTCCTTTGTTAATAGTTTTCTCCTATAATTACTTGCAGACAAACCAGCGTACATTTAGGATCGTTGTGTATGGGAGACATCAAACGGAGAAGGAAAGCTGCTCCCCTGCCAGGACCCACAGGTAATCAATTTCATGGGACAGAACACAAAGCACAAGATGTTAAATCTTTAAGTACAAAGCAGTAGGTCAGTGACCTGGAGAAATGCTTGATAAATTCAGTAACTCTCCAAATAACTTCGGATCTATCCTATCCTTATTTGTTAATGGAGAGTAAGAAATAAAGAGACTCTCTTAATTTTCCCTCAAACATTTCCAATTTCTAGACTTTTTTAAAGATCCTTCTTTCTTTAAAAAGAGTAAATCTTTTTTCATATACTGAGAATCACAGACACTAAAGATTCCTGCTTATGTTGGTTCAAGCATTACAAGGTAGGAAGAGCTAAGATACCTTCTTTTCTGTGAGGAAGGCATATGCATGCTATAAGTATCATGCACAGTACAGACAGGATGTGAATTCTTGGGCAAACAATTGAAAATGTGGAGATAAGGCTGTGAAACAGTTTTAGAATTAGTGCTGTAGGTTAAACAGGGAGCACTGCAAGCACATTTCTGAAAGATTTTTACAGATGCGAGGTCACAACTATTGCATGCATTTTGCTGATGTCACAGCTGTGAAACAGCTTTTTCAATACATAGCTGTGATTTATAGGACTCTCATCAGTTTGTTTATATTAATTATATATGTGCATACTGGAAGGATTAGATAGTGTGTGTCTCTGAGATTATTTATTTATTTATTTATTTATTGGTAATTTGTGAGTCTCTGGATTGCATATGGCAGTCGTATATCAATTATTATAACAACATATCCTTACACATACAGTTTTTCAAATGCATTCTAGGTAGATAATCTTTAGAGAAGCCTAATATTTGCATTCCAACTGAATTGCCCTTTCTGAAATTTCAGTGTTTCAAACCTCAGTGGCAGAAACAGACCAAGAATAATATTAAAAATGTTATTAAAGCACCTTAGTGGCAGCAGTAAGGAAAAAGAGAATGTATGGGTCAGATTCTAAGACTCTGAACATATGTGAAGTGAGAAAGAAAAATACTTAATGGCTAAAGAGAGGATAATGTAATTATTTCTACAAGGTGATTTTCACTTCCCAACTTTCAAGTACTAGAGGACGTCATTTTGTACTGAGAGGGTATGAAGTATCATGAAATTCGTTTTATTATTCATTTTACCTTGGGCTTTCAGCGTTCAGTATTTTATTTTAAAAGCTGGCTACCCTGCGTAACTTTGCAAAGGCAATAGTTTGATACTAAAGCAAATATTTCATATGGTCATTCACTGTTACATATCCACATCTTCACAGTTTTAGAGACTGCTTTTCCCAAAAATTTACCTTTACATGGTGGATGAAAGAGAGTAATGGTGGGTAAAGGTATCATATGAGGTATTTTTAACTAATGTCCATTTTTTATTTTCAAGTTCAAATTCCACTTTTTAAGTTTTGTTCTGTTCCGTTCCGTTCTGTTCTGTTTGTTCTTATAATATAAAAGGTTTTTTCTACATTTGATCCATGAGAATTTTTAAGTAAATATAAACTTTGGTAAACTTTGAATAAATTTGTACATATGGGTAGGTAATGTATAACATTTTGTAAATTATTACAGTTTTCTCCATAGCTAATCTCCCCACAACTAAATTATTGTTTATCCATTAAGATGTTTGTTTGTCTCTGTCAATATTTCATCTTACGAAGGGAAGAGGGTTTCCTATAAAAATGCAAAAGCATTCGGAAAGCTTGGATTAAAATGAATGACCATTTCATTAGTGGATTCTTTTCCTGTCAGTAGCATTAGTTAAGCAAAATGCAGGGACAGAACTAGATTTTATACATAAGAATTTGTAGGAAAACTTTTTTCTTGAAAGCAAGAGAGAAAGAAAATTATATATTTACATGAATGAAGATTGCAAACTAAAAGAGCCATTGTGGGAATAATTTCCCTCCATTTTTAACCACATAGTGAAACCTGAAAGGTTATCTGTAAATGAGTGATTAATTGTAAGCTTTTTCTTGAGCTATGTGTGCGGCAAATTAATAGTTTCACCTAACATGAGCCAATTAGATTTTAAAAAAAAAGTATTTTATTTTCAAAAACTTCATCTGTATTTCTTGAAAAAATGACATTAGTAAATTAATTCCTGTAGCACTTTGCACAGTGTTGAAAATGGTAATTTATATGTTTGGATTAAGTACTCCCAGAGAAAATGACTGGTGATATAATTAAATATTGAAATATGCTCTCTGCTTTTGAGACTCACAAGGGTAACGCCTGCTACTTTCAGACAACTTACAAAGCTATGGACTTCTGTAGCAAGCAGTCTTATTGGTTAAACATTTATTAATTGTGACAAGAACAACCAATTTATTTCAGTACTCTAGCTTATTTACTGCTCTTTCACCTTTGTATTTTGTATTGAAAAAGTAAAATGAATATTGATAGAGTTAGATATTGATTTCTAAATTTGTAGCCTGTTCTCAGCCTGGAGTCAAAGTCACATACCAATAGGTTTGTGTATATTAGTAACAAAGGATGTAGATTTACTTGTACAGCAATGAGAAACTATTGAAGCAGGAAAGTTTGAGCAGCGCAGAGCATTTTATAGTTTGAAAGATGTCATCTGTAAAGGTGAAGAAAAGCTGTGTTGAAAAGCAGTGAAGAAAATACAAGAAATATTATTAGATATGAATTGTTACCAGCTGACAGTAGAGAATCTAGTGTTCTATTCTGCATTTTTACTGAAATAAATTTTCTGGTTTATGGATGCTTGATATAGTCCCATTTGTGGATGCTTGATATAGTCCCATTTGTCTGCCACTGACCTGAGGTAGATAATTTATCAACTGAAAAAGATACTAGGAGAAATTGTTTACTTCCTGTGATTTAGCTTAAGAATTGAGTATTTTACATTACAAACATCTACTGTTTTTGCACGGCTTTCTCCATGTAATCAATGTTATTTCAGTGATTGTACAGTCAGATTTGGGAAAAGGTCATTCTCAATGACTTTTTGCCCTTTCTGACTACCTCTGTGGTAGTGCTATTTCATATGACACCCTGACATACTTCATTGCAGTAATACAATGCCCTCAAGTTTGTATGAAAACTTCCTAGACAAACTAATACGTTATCATAGAAATACAATACTGTGCCCATCAATAATGAAAATGATTAATAACAAAAAATATATATATACATAAGCAAAAGATCATTCTCTACGAAGTACTCTTAATACTTGAAGCACATGCATAGGGAATGTTTATAATAATTTCAGTGAATACATTAGATTACCAATTATATGTCTCATATCAAATCAGTAGGTGCTTCAGAACTTCAGGTGCCATTTTCATACATTGAATTTGCATTTACCCCAATTCCTTTCCTTGCAATTGCCTGTCTTCTTTTGTACAAGTCTTATCAGTCAATCAACTCCTGTTCCACCCCTGTATCCTCTTAGATTTTTTTAAAATAAGAAACCTCTAAATCTTATTCATGAAAAAAAATAATTTTCTTTGGGTACAAATTCTGCTTGACATCTAGAGGATGTTATTAACTTAATTTACAGAGTGTAGAAAGTTTGATCCAGAATAAAAAGAATAAGTTTTATTTGTGTGCCTGGTAAATAGCCATTTATTTCTATTTGAAAACAATCTTTTTGATCTGATTTTTCACATTAGCATGCTTCATAGTTTGGAGCAGGAGTGACTGACTGAAAGCTTGCAAAATCTGATTTTAAAAGGAGAAAGTTGTTTTCTAGTTAAAATGCAGAGGTTGTATAAATAAAATATATAAATTATTGTGCAAAACATTTTTGGGGGTATCTTAGCTAATACTGATTTTTTTTTTTGCAAAAGCAAATTTCAAATGTTAATGTCTTTATCAAGTTGGCAGGTTTCATGCTACACTTCAGGCTGGTGCTGTTTGAAATGACCATGTTATAAATCTCATTTTAAAAAATGTGTTTTAATGAAAAATATGACAGATTCTTAATTATAGCAGAAATACTGAGCACTGCTATAATGCCATCATGACTCACTTTAACAAGGTAATCAAAAGGGTACATGTTTTCATTCCTTTTTAAAAATTGCCAGTGGAACAGCTAAGCAAACTATTTTGCTGATGCTTAATGTGTCAGTGATTAAAAATCAGTCCTGAATATCTGCAGTACCAAAATGATGATTTGAAAAAGATTGTGATTACACTGTGATAACAGAGGTGGCTGAGGCTACATTTGTGGTGAAGGTCAACTTACTGAGCTAGTTGCAGAGAAAGGGTAGAGTTTTGCTTACTTGAATGAATGAGCAATAAATTTCCAAAACACTAGACAAAACTATTTTATGCCTGCTTTTCTTTTGCTTGACTCACTGCTTTTCCATCTACTAAATATACAAACTCCATAGACAGAAATCCCTTTTCTCAGACCAATATGACACTTGCATGAGTTGTGAAAGCGTCTTCTTTTTGCGCTGCACTATTTCTTATCCTTAGTCTACCAAGATTGTTTTCAGGGTACAAAAGCATATCTGTTTCATAACTCAGCCTCTGGATACTCTTCTAATTCTGCAGCAAATTGAATTCTAGGGACTTCTTTCTGTTGCTTCTTTTTTTCTTCTGCTACCATATTGTTTCACTAAATCAGTTTAAAAATAAAAAAAGATCACAGAATGCCATACAATATTTGAAACTGCTGTCCCTGCAGAGCAAAAGACTTTTCATGTTGAGCTGAGGTTATTTGTTCGGGCGGGGCCCCTTTGGTATAATCATCGGAGTAATGAGGAGAGTTCAGTCCGAAACTTCAGAAGATCCACAATGCAAGAAGAACCAGAGAAACCAGAGCTTACACAGTCAATTTGCTCATGAATTTCTTGTGATGTAGAGAAAAGCAGTAGAAGAGAAGACAGTATTCTTCAGACTCTACACACAGCCAGTACAGCCTCAAGAAGACACCTTCAGGTTAATAGAAGACTGTACTTACTTTTCCTGCGTGCTGTCTTCTACCTAAATGCAGAAGATTCAAAAATAATTCCCCAGGTGACTCTGAGACTCCTTCCTACAGTAGCTGTTTCTTTCTCATTGTGGAAACAGTTCAAACTGTCTCCTCTGGGATTTTCAGACTTCACATTCAAGAATCACAAGCCATCTTAACAGAGAATATCACCAGCAAAAGCGTCCTTAAAGACAACATATAAGAAATTTCTGCCAAAAAAGTCTAAACCTGGCTTCCCCCCCGCCACCAATTCCAGAGATATTTCTCATTAGATGTTATACGCATGAAGAATAACTTGTCTGTCAGGTTGCTAGAGAGTTAGAATTCCCCTTTCAATGAAACTGAGAGATGTAGGAATACTCATCTTCCAGATCATTTATGTGCTCTGCAAGTTCTTCTCTTCCTCCACTAGGAAGCATAATAAAATGATTCCCCATAGACAGGAGCCATCTCCATTATAGATATTTTTTTTAGTTTTAGAACTCAACCAGCAAAGGACACAGGTGCTGCAGATGTTACTTTTGCCATTTTGCTTTAAGCTGGTGACACAAAAACACTTTTCTTATCAGGAAGATGTTTGGGAGTTAAAATCTGCAAGGAGTAAGTATGTGCACTCTCTATTTATTTATTTTTTTCCTCCAGCCAGTGTAACTTCTTAGTCCAGCTCTCCACAACAACCTCTCAGTTGTAGGGGACTAGTTATTCTTTCTCTTTTGGGAACAGGGAGTGCTGCTGCAAATAGAACCAGCCATAGCTTATGCAAAAATCACTTTTCTTGAAGGTTTGTTAGCCTGTAATTTACTTTTTGAAGAAGCAAAGAGGCTTATGCAGTAACTTGATAGCTTTATGCAAAAGGGTTTTGCCACTTCAGAGGAATAAAAATAACTGTTTAAGATATGAGAAAATATTTTCATAGTGTGAGAATATAAAATTAATGAATTTTCAAGTTTCCAGGCACAGGCAAGTTTAGATTGCTATTTTCTGTCTTTCTGTAGAAGCTCTAGGAATGATAGAAAGGTTTCTGATAAAAGCTGTGATAGATACCCATAGTATTAGGATTTCATAAAGAAAATGTTTGCTTTTGCTTTTGCTTTCCAGTACAAAGAGAAGAAATTTTGACTTTTTGATTGTTAGAGAAGTTTACCTTTCAACATTTATCTTGACATTGCCAATGCTAATGTAATACCTAAGATTTGCATTCTGATGTCTCCATTACCAGTAGAGAGACCGTCAGTAAGCATTGTTTGCTTATGTAAGTGACAGGATTACATTTTTAAGAGAATTGATAAGAGTGAGATCTGCGGCCAAGCAGTTCACCAGATGTGTCATCGTGTATATTACTTTCAAATGGAATGGGGTAATTCAGTTTCTTCACAGACCTTCCTTTTGTTAGAAAGCTCTCCAAAACTAGAGTCATCTAAGTCCTTTTGTCATCAGTGTCTTAGCCAAAAGTCTCTTCATTTTTGTTCTTCGCTAGAATTCATTACTACGTACTACTTTGTAAAGTAGTCTCTAGTAGTATAATAGATAGAGGTCCCAATAAATAGAGAAATAGTTCTTCAGCCTGTAGTAAAAAATATGCAGATGTATTTGCCTAGTTTTACTGAATTAATCTATATCCTTAATTAAGATTAATTTGACAGAAGACAGTACTCCAACCACCTAGGCGTAGGACAGGCAGCAGAAGTGCAGTTTTACCTCTGGTATAGTAGCAGTCTGTTTCAACTTTGTCTTGGACTAGGCAGAGAGCCACAGTAATGTGCATGGTCCTAATATCCATTTAATCCTTAATCTTTCTGCTGAAATTAACAATAACTGAGCCGTCCATTTTTGAGAGTTATTACTGTAATTTAAATCCTTTCCCTCTAGGATTTGGTGTAAGGTTGAAGTTCTTCTCATAAAGGTCATGGGATGCTTATCAGAAGGGAGTGATTTTACCAAGTTTTGAGGGGTTTTAAACGCAGCTTTGGAATGTTTCATAGGGGAGAAGCTTCTTCAGAAAAGCAGTTCAGTGACAGTTCTGTCACCACAGACGAGGAGTAAAACTGACCCCATTTGGACCCAAGTGAAGACAGTCTTAGTTATTGAAGAGATTCCTTTTACCTGAAATAAACAGGATTCTAATACTTGCGATTCTTTCCAACAAATTTTCATAGTAACAAAGACTGAATAGGTGGAAGAACGCACTTTACCCACACCACAGTGTAGTCTGGTAAAACATGAAAATAAAATACGGACTTTTCTTCTAGGGGGAGGGCACTGGCAAACCCACTTCCAAGGGATCTGTGAAGCTAGATGACGAGATAAACCAGACAGTTCAGTGTCTGAATTTTCATCAGTGTAGTTTTTATATTTATACGTTTGGGAGGGTTGGAAATGGATTTTAATTTAGGATCTGTACTGCAGGAAAGCATACCTCTACCCATGCTGCATTATGCGACAATTCCTTTAATATGCCTAGCAATGGGGCAGTAGGAATGAAACTCTAACAACTCAGACCTTAACAGAATTCTGCTAAGGTTGCTGGGTAAATATGGAGGTTACCAACACCCACTGAGGTCATGACTCTGTATCCTCTCTGCTATCTTTATCCTGCTAGCTGGAATAAAATACAATGCAAGCAGACTTACCTGAACTATAATCATTCCAATGTTGTTCTTTAGATATACTCTTAGGAAACTCAGTATGAGGGATGTCTAAAAATGTAATCTCAAATATTTAGCTAAATAATATGGCATTTTCATAACTGAATTTGTTACTATTTTTTTTTAGATATACACCCATAATATACTGAATTCTGAAAACCACAGCAGGTACTGATTTTAAAGATCACAATATGGCTGTCAACTGTGCTCCTGATGACTCTACAATCATCCAAAACAGTTTTAGGAATATAAACATATAGGCATTATTCTGATTCCCATTTTTTAGTTACTGAAAATTGACATTAAAAAGACACAGTATAGCAATTTATTATTTTGATTACATTCTTCATAAAATCACATTGTGTATCAGGATCAGTTCCTACTGTTCTGCAGTTCTGAACTCATCTATCTAGTGAGGAATCAGAAAAGAAAAAGAATAGATGGAATATTAAATGCTTTCAGAAAATAAGGGGGAAGTGCACTAGCTTTTAAAGTGAAGCAGCATGTATCGTTTCTCCTTCCATTGGCTGTTTATCCAACATCAATACGACACTTTAGGAGCCAAATTACTAAACAAGCTGCCAATTAGGCTTGCAGTCAGCTGGATAGATTAGTGGCTAAGAGAGGCAGATACAAGATTTTCATCTCTTGAGCCAATTACTCAAGTGAATTACCATCCACAATGTTCCTTGGAAGATTTGAGGTAGAAAGACTGACTCTGCTGTGATAGACATAAGTGAGATCCAGGGTAGGGGGTAAGGGTTAGCAGGCCATGTATTGCAAAAATTACCCAAGCAAAAAGAGATCCTTCTAGGAAAGGATTTAACGGATTTAAGGCTGCTAGGAGTGATAGAAGAGGAAATAATAGTTGTGGTGTGTTCTGCAAAGACATTGGTGTTCTACCCACGAGTCTCAAACATATAAAAGAAAGATGAAAGGCCAAGACTATATTTCTGTACAGTGTCATTTTCTCACAACTGTTTAAAAAACATTTTCTTAGCATCAAAAACAGTTTAGTGGCCAGAGACAAAATTACTTCCATATGACTTCATTTGTTTCCTATGGCTGAAAACAACAACAACAAAAATTTTGAAGCATTTTTTTATATGATTATTTGGAAGATTGAGCCTAGTTATATTCTGATTTTATTTGCCCTAATATCAACCCAACGTGCTTGATGTTAGTCTAATCCAAAAATTGGACCATATAAATAAATATTGTCACAATATTGGTTAATAGGGTCACAGTTCCATTGTTAATCTATAAAAAACAATAGCTTAGTTGGTGAGCTTTTAAGTTCTTTAGAAGAAGCATTTTGCAAGTAAAGTGAAATGGATCTTCGGATCAAAACTGTGCATAAGCTCATTTGTTTCCCACTGAGACTGTTGTACACTAGTGTAACATTGTTGCTTAAATATGAAGCAAATTTAAAACCTGAACTTTTGCAAGCTGTTGTATCCAAAAATGATTAAACAGATGTGGAGCCTGCAGCAGCATTAGACCTCTGATCTGATTTTAGCTTACAGATGGAATTAAATTAACTCATGGCAATCACTGTAAAATCAAGGGTATGGCACTGAATGCTAGTGTACTGTTTAACCAGGACATACCTGTTTCAACAGCTGTTAAGAAAAAATTACATGCCTTTATTTTTCATTGAAACCTGCTTTTAATGCCATGATAAATATTATACCAAAATAAAATAAATCTGATGAAGGGGTTTTTTTTGTTTTTCCCTTCCCAATTTGCCTCTTTCCAGTCGTAGGTTCTGTTCTCCATGTACATGAGGCCATATGCATAATAGAGACCTTGAAGAGAAGTGAAGGAATTTTACAGTGCTATCTTTTCAAGCAAGTTACTGTTCCTTCAGTGTTTGCACCTCACTTGTGTAATGGTAACCACTCCTATAGGTAGACTATTCATCTGGTAAATCAGGAAACAAATTATTATGGTTGCTAACACATTTTCAGTCTGTAGAAAGAAAAGACTCTGCACATGAGATTCCTACAAATTATTAGTATGGAGAATTTCTTGTAAATCGTGCATGCCCACCAACCCTTTTACTGCAATATACTTAGAAAAATGTATCACTGTTTTTTTTTCTGATTTTGCATAGTTATTTTTTGTGGGAAAAAACAGTGGGTTGATTTTGTTCTTGCTCCTGGGTGGGTCAAGACTGAACACATCCCAGAGGTAGCAGAGCCCTTCACAACGCCAATGTGCTTGGACCATTCTCTCTAAAAGGACCTACTGGCTGGTCCAAGAAGTGCCATTGGTATGAATTAAAAACTGAACTTGAAGATGAATATTACAAGGACAATTACAGCTTTTAATTAGAAAACAAAAGCCCAAAGCACAGGAATTGGGGATTGGGGGAATAAGAAAGTGTAGCATGGTATTTTTAAAAGCTCTTTCCTGTTAGGTGTATAAACAACAAACTCAGATTTTTTTCTGATTGCTGACTGGTCATGGAATGGAGGAAAAGGACAGTTATAAATACAGCTATCCATATTCTTCTGATTCAAGTAAAATATGTTGCATTGCAAATTAACATTCCTGCAGTTTTCCTCAATCATTTGAAATATTTTAAGACAGACATAGATATATGTTTATATAAAAACTGACTATACTGCAAAAGAATAGCCTGGATATATTAAATCTCTTTAAAAATTAAAATACCAACTATCCATATTCATGTCATTTGCAAGAGAGAGTGGTTAGTCAAAGTACACGTCTATAATATGGACGAGTTATGGGGCTTTTTGTTTTTGTATTTTTTCTGCTGTTCTACAAAGCCTCCAAACTGTCTGGATAGAGTATACTGTTTGAGTGTGTGACCAAAAGTGAGTTGCGAAGCCAAGTTCATGGTGCGTTTTGCTCTTTTTTTTTCTTTTTTTTAATAACTTGGCTAAATGTAAGAGTAAAACAGAAGGCTTCAGGGGAGGTTTTAGTGTTCTTATAGGAAATAGAAAAATATGTACAGTGGAGGGAAAAATAATTATACTATACATTTTAGAAGTACTTAAATGTCTTTAAAAACAAAAAGTATTCCAATTATCCTGTCAGTCAGAGAAAGAAAAAAACATGTTCGGCTGCTGCAAAAAATTTCAAAAATAGAAGCATCAGTTTATTAAATAACACATGTCAGAGTACAGGTTGTTCTTTCACATATCTTTTTTGTGAGGTTGCTCTGTTTTGAAAATTGAAATTCATATAGAAGGGTACATATTTTACATGAAAAAATCTTTGAGTTTTTCCCCCGAGTAGACTGATAAAAAAGTTGTTTAATCTGTCTCAAGCTATGCCTTACATACTATTCCAGCAGCATTTCTGTCTTTGTCTAGGCAGAGTTATGAATAGTCTAATATTTCCAATTCTTAGAGGTCGCGATATACTCTTAGATATATTGATACACTATGTATCGATATACTATGTGTGGTATTGATATGCTATGTATGTATAGTATTGATATGATACGTATAATATTGATATACTATAATATATCTTAGATGTAAATATATACTCTTAGGTATATTCTTAGAGGTCATGGTATACTCTTACCATTGTTCTTTCCTGCTTGTTGGATCTGTTGGTTCTTCCCTTCCAAGTCCCCACCCTTCCTTGTTCCACACACGCTGGAACCACACTTCATTTTTTACCATAAGTTGTTATGAAAGTGGACCAAAACACCCTCCCAGGACTTTAGCTGTGATGTGTACCATTACTTTTGTTGACTGTAGACTTTTTTCCTTCTATTTTTTGAGCTAGAAGATATAATTAAGAAGGTCCCAAAGCCTGCGTTGTGTATGCCAGGCAGTATAAAGGACTGGTCTATATGAAAATTGTCTCTGCCTGTGTGGTCCTGAAAAGAAAAGAAGTCTTCGTCATTGAATTTTGTGCTGGTCTGTGCAAGAGGAACCCTCTTAGCGACTGGACCCACTGATTTAAAATCCTTTATTTTAAGTCTAGCATTAAGCATAGTTTCAAACCAGTATTAAAGGTTGCTTTCTGTCAATGCATTTCCTTTTTCTTTGACTCAGGAATTGAGATACGAGGAAGCTGTCTGTTTTTTAGGTAGCCACTGCTTGACTGAATATAAACAGATATATAGTGAATAATACTTGAGTACTGTAAATTTGTCATCACAGTCATCACAAGGTTTTTAATGTGTACCTCTCATCTTGAACTTCCATCTGTGTATGCATTTTCCACTGTGGGTCTTTGCTTTCTTTTTGTGTATGTTAAATGAGGCTTTTCAAAAGTGCTTGTTCAACTTTTGTTGTGTTCCTGTTTAGTAAGTTAATATAATGATGAACCAGCTGCTTGTCAATGGTAAATTATTGATTGAAGATAGTATAGTCTCCAAAACCACAAAACTACAGTCTCCTCCTGCAGTATTTTTCAAAAAACAGCAGGCTAGAATAAGCAGGTAGAAAGTTAAGCAGCTAATGTTTGGAGTCTGGCAAGTAGTGTGGTTTTTTTGGTGTATTGTTGAGGGGTTTTGAACACAATTTAAAAAAAATACCCCCAAAACCCAACTGCCTATAACTGTTTCTGTTACTGCAAAAGCATCAGCCTTTTTTAAAGTTTTTGGTGTAGTGTAACTTGTAAGTTTTACTGCTAATTCTTGAATCAAATATCATTTATATCCCTTATGCAAGACAGCTACATATGGGAAAGATTTCTCCAGTATCATCTCTGGAAGCTTAGCTTGAGGAGTTTAGCTGAGGGGGGGAATTTGTCATTCACATTTCTTTATGCTGCATTCATAAGAAAATGAATCCTTTACATTAACACTTGCAGTCCTCAGAACCTTTTCTGCAGAATGTGCGCAGCGTTTTCTCTTGAGATCTCTATGGTACAGAAGGAAAGCTGACAACAACATTAAAAGACATTGAAAATACTCGAAAGTGTATGTGCATGTATTAAAAGTGTAAAGTGCATGTATTAAATCCCTCTGATAGCTTTTAATAAAACCCAAAAGCAAGTAAGGATATAGCTGGATTTGAGAATACTGGATCACTTGCTTCTGTAGCATCTTTAACTGCTTAATCAAAAATGATTTGTTGTGTTTTGCTGAAAGAGATCTGCTTGAGTGTTGATAAATACTGATAAGAATAGAAAGATGGTCATGATACTATGATGTGCCTCAGCTTAGTAACTGTATAGAACAATAAATTCTGGTAATCTTGTCTATGAATTGGTAGACTTGTGCAGGGGGGTATGTGTTCCTTGAGACTGACATAAAATGCTCTTTTGGAATATAAAGGATCTGCCGCAAAATTTGTAATGCTTTAAAACTGAGCTAGTCTTTAAAAACATAAAAATAAAGCAAAGCCTTAGACTGTACTATTTAGAATCATATGCAGTCAGGAGGGTCAACATGTGCAAAGACAGCCTGTTCTAGCAACCTATTAGATGAATTAGGGGAATAAGAAGGTTTAAAGCTTTAAGGGAGATTATCCTGCTCTTCTCCACATGGCAGACAGTGCTGATTAATGCTGTGTGTTTCTTTAATCTCAGGGTTTGTAGGTGAAAACACCCAACCAATCCCAGAAAACAACATTGGAAACAGAATGCTTCAAAGTATGGGCTGGACTCCTGGCACAGGCCTTGGACCAGACGGCAAAGGAATAGCGGAACCAATAAGAGCGATCCAGAGACCAAAAGGACTCGGACTTGGGTTTAGCTGACAGTAGTGCACTCTGGCTGCCAAATAAAAATCAAGATCAAAATTAATTTTAAAAGACCAAAAAAAGGAAAAAAAATGCAAACCTTCTATTATTCTTTGTGATCAGAAAATCCAATTATTCTTCTCTCAAAGATCACTGAAGTCTATGTGCTTCACATTATCTACACCAGCTGCAAGGTACAGCCACAGTGACAAAACCGGCATATGAATCCTAACTTTGTAATGGTGCTAAAACATACAAACACTTGTACTTTTTTATTTTCTGTGGTCTTAAAGTTTGTACTAAGTATAAAATTCAGTATATTCACTCATTCTTTTCATAAAAGCTTCTGACACAGCAGATTTTAGCATTTAGGCAAATTTTTTTTTTGCAAGTATAATTTTATCTCAAGAGTCTTGATAAGATTTGATATCAAGGAAAGTGGAACTCTATACAACTACTGTGTTTTTCCCCTTTGCAGACAAAGTTTCCAAACTTAATATTTCTAAAGATTAACAGTATTTGAGTATAAGCTAATTGACTGTCATTTTACCTATAAGATATACATTTCCCACTGAAAGGTGTTATGGTATGCAATTTTGTATAAGAAAAGCATGAAAAATGACTTTGTCATCTAGGAATGCCATTCCAACACCATTATCTTGCAATGTATCACTGTCTTCCATGTTCAAGCTCCAAAGTAAATCTTTTATACTTGTTTTTACATTTACAGGATTATCTTTTTTCAGCAGATATTTTAAAAATGTAAAGTTTATTCTGAGTTTGGACTTCTCTTTATATTAATGATCCTCAATGTGTCAACATTTAAGAAGAGCTTCAGCTTTGAACCCGCAATTTGTGTTTCAGAGACAACTGTGTCTTGCAGTGTTTATTAACTGGGTTTTGGTGTATTCTGAACAATGCAGTGTTCAACATTGTGGTATCATTTAGTTTGTGATCATGATGGTGCCAGTGAGCCACAATCTTTAAGGATCGTGAAGAAACAGAAAAAGCACAAGGAGAAGCATGATTGGGGTGGAGGGAAGGAAAGAAAAAGATACTTTGGTGGCATCTCACAAATCTAAACCAGCAATTTAAAATCAAGAGGGATCATTAAGTGTTTTAATCAGTATCTAGTGTCAGCACAAGTAATTTCATTAAGCACCAACCAATCAAGCTGCTAGGGTACTATTTGTCTGCAGTATAAAACAAATTCCACTTTAAAATTAAATGATAGGACTGAAGAAGACTGTTGTTCAGATGGACTAAGGAGAAAATCCTGTCCCCACTGTGATAGCTGGCAATATTTACATTGACTACAGAGGGAATAGGATTTCTTTCCCCAGTCTTTTTTCTTCAAGAGGAGGATCTTTCCCCTCCTGTACTCTCAAACTGCATACACAAAGATGCTTGCAAAGATAATGTTAGGATAAGAAGAGCGCAGCTTCCTATATGTGGCTGTGAAATATAATGATGAATTTTAAAACATGTTTTTATAACTTTTCTTTTTCTCTCAACTTCACCAATTTTTCCAGAAAAATAATGCTAGGAAAACAAAAAGTAGCAGCATTATAGTATTGAATTTGTTTAAAAGAAATGTCTATGCTTTCCACTGTGAGTACTGTCATTTTGGGAGCGTTCTTTCACCATTTATATACTGTAGAGTGACAGGTTAGTGCCTAATGTTATTTTTAATTATAGGTGAATGCACATATTTTCTGAGTTTCAGGAGACCCATTTATTACTGTTTAAGTACATGTTATCATGGTGTGGTTTTGCTGTTTGAAATTATAATAAATTGTGAACAGACTTGGTATTTGTAATCAACAAAGATGTACTTTTTATGGAAGGTTTTGGAGCATAGCATAATGTGAATTAGCCACTTCAAATTTCTCTTCCACAATTAATCTGAGTTAAATACATTGCATATTCAAATAATTTCAGCACCACGTAATTGCAGTGGGCCAAGAATGTGGAATTCTGCAGTTAGTGGATGTATCCATCTCTGTAGTTGTTATTTGTAATAAGGAATTAATGTGGAATGTTGTGGAATGCTCCCATTCTTTCAATGCAAAGTGCTACTAAGGTTGAATTCCAAAGACTTATTTGTATTGCACACCACAGTCAAAGATTCCTCAAAATCATTTGCAAGATGTGATTTAAGGACAAAAATTAATCTTTATGTTCTAGTTGTTCTAGCAGTATTTGCAAAATTATAAAGAAATATTTATTCTCTATTAAAATTCCATTGTTGTGTTTTGGTTACAGCACCTACATATTATTGTTCAGAAGTTCTAAGTATGGCATATATAACGCTGTTTGAAATATTTTCATGCAATTTACCATAGCAGCAGTTCTTCAAGAAATCAGTCTGCAACTGGAAAAGTACTTGAAAATATTTCCTGTTTTGAAACAATAAGGGGGGGAATAATAGAAACATTTTGAAAGAAACACCTCTTTAGTCCATTCAGCTCTTTATTCATGCACTCATACAGGTACACTGATGCAGTCAACCCAAAAAAACAACCTTAACGGAAGAAGTATTCAGTCTGATCAGAAATCAGAGCTAGAATATTATAACTTTTTGTTTTAAATCAGTCTATTAGGGAGAAATTGTTAGACATTAAGACTAGTCAAATTGACTTCACTGTAGAGATAAAAACACCCTGTCTGTTTTCCAAAAGGTATTCTTATAGATGCCACAGCTGACAGTTAGCTTCATCTGTTAGAAGCTGTAGAAAAAATGATGTTTTAAAATATTTTAATATAGTGTTTTGATATGTTTTTATGTTGCAGTAAAGTTTCCATTCTGGCTTATGCTACCATTTCCATTTCTGTTTTTCCACATCTCACAGCAGTGTTTCAAAGATATTCCAGTAGTGTAATTTTGCACAGCCAGAGCCAGTGGTAAGAAACAAAGCAAAAATGCATTGTGCTTTTTCTTTTTTAAGTCACTGCAATGTTAGTTGGCTTTGAAACAGGTCAAAATACTTAGATTTGTTCTTTAGGTTTTTGCCTTAGCTAACTTGCAATCATACTTTGACCATCTGCTGTAAAGCTGCCTGTCATTACTTTAAAATGCCCACACAAGTATTTTCAGGTAATAACTCCTGCTAGCTGTGACAATGAGGATTTTTTGCCTATATAAATAAATATAGGATCATCTTGTATCTAAAAGTTCCCATCATTCACAAGATTCTTTCCATTTAGGTGTTTGATTAATCAGTAGCTCAACAGTTACCATAATATTCTGCCTATGCAGAATGCTTAGTAAAAATAAAACAAGTATTATCAGCATTGCATTTTGCTACATGTTCCATTGTATCTCAAAAGTTCTGTGAATTGAGCCATTAACTGTTAATAAAAGAAATATATGAGCAGTTGCTGGCAGAATCTTATTTTTAAAACAATATTTGTTGGAGTCAGAGAAGCATTGTCAATATGCTTATTTTAACAAGTTTGTCCCTGTATTTGTCTTTCTGCAATTAAGGTCTGTAATGGGTGTAGAATGGCAGTAAATAGCTAAATAATATGTATAGAACGCTTTGCTTTAACAGCTCAAATACAAGATGAAATAAAATAAATAGACTCCATTCTTCATGGGTTTTGTATGTTCTTTTCTTTAAACTACCCTTTTTAATAGCATTGTTACTGCTCAGGTGAGTGCAAAAACATGCCGTTTCTGAAAATGTAATTAAGGTTGCTAATGTCCTATGGCAAGTAGATGTACATTTTGCTAATGTTATTACACTAAAGGAGTTGTACCTTTTTACTAGTACCTCTTTTCTAGGTTAGTATTATCCAGCAGAAAAAGTTACACCAGAAAGTCAGGAAATGCCTTAAGATGCTTGCAGTACTTTGTTATCATATTCTTCTGAGACTTTTAAATACAAGTTTTCTTCACTCTGTAAGTATGTGTATACTTTGATAACTGATTGCATGCTTTCTCTTCAAGCAGTTCTCCAAAACCATCGTTCCAAGGAAGAGAATTTACACAAACCTCGTTTTAACTTCCATCTCTCCCCACTCCCAAAGCAGTTTATTAAGGTACATCAGAAGGCAGGATCCCTTCCCTCTTACTCTAAATTCAGGATAATTTTTAATTAGGCTTTCATGCATAACAGAGTTTTCACACAGTAGCATGGTTAGCCTGCAGCTGTTGCATAGCTGAGTTTCCCACGAATAGCGTTCCATTCCTACGGCAGCACGTTCAAGTCACTGAAAGATCTCAGATTTATTTCCCTATCCACCTGTATTCCAGCTGGAAAGCTAATTGAAAATGTTGAAAGAAACAATAGTATTTTTTTTTAATGGTCGTATGTTTTTGCTTTGAATTCTACCTAGAAAAGGTTTTATTATGGTCAAGTTTGTTTACAGGTACAGTATGTAAGACTGAGATTTTTTTTCCTAATGACCTCTCTATACTGGAAAAAGTCTTGGAGCAGGTGCTGCTATTTCCACATGGATGTTCTGCTTGTCTAAAGTGGGGTTTTTGTATGTTTGTTTGTTTTTTTGCTAGAGAAACTGTAAACTTTACCAACACAGAATTGATATAAGCTGTATCTACACTATAAGAGAGTTTGTCTGGTAAAACTATCAATAATATAAGTCTGTTTTTAATGTAAGCCTGCTTTAAGGTATTGTGGAAAACATTACCAGAGCAATGAGAGTTTCAGTAAGTCATGACTCACTGGCAGTAGTAGGTAGATTGACTCTAGTAGAAATGTAGTAGTTTCTAGTAGAAATCAGCTTCCTGCAATTCTTTTCTCCTATCCTACATATTGGAAAATATGCTGATTGCTTGAATTTCAATCTTTAAATAAAAGGCTCCAAATCACTGAGATTCTGTAAACTTGATCTCTTGCATCTGTGAGAACTGTGATTCTGAACTATGAAAAGCGGTTTGAATTCATATGAGATATTCCATCTATAGAAAATTATGATTTTGGCCTGACTGCTTATAGTATTGCTTTGAGGAATTTAAGTATTGGGGAGTCTGACCTCTGAAACTGAATATAATTCATTAGTATTTGTGTAATGTTTGTTTTATTGTAATATATTTACACTGGTTAAATATGTGAATACAAGAGATTATTAAAGTGAGATTTTCATTCAGAATATTTGAACATAGAAATGCTCAGTTTAATTCTTCCTTAAGCCTTTAGTGTTGCCTTTCATCCTTAATTCTTGCAGATTTTTCTGAAAAAGTGTAACCCTATGAATGTGCTAAGTGATGATACTCAGCATTTTCTGTCTTTTGTGCTAGTCAGGTGAAGCTGTTTTTCTGTACCTCACTAGGCCAGTTTTCTAAATGCCCTACTGTTACTTTCATCAGTTTTTTTAAGAGATTTTGATACCTAAAACTTGAAACTTCTTCAGCCTGGTTGAACTGTTGCATTGACCCTTCTCTTTCCCCTTGCCCTAAACTGGCGAAGACTGAAAGATATATAATGCTTTCTGCACAAAAATATCTTCATTGACCTCAAGATGTACGGTACTTTATAGATCTAAAAATAAACATGTATGCAAGTGTCTGCAGATTAGGGCTTTAACTTCATTCTCTGTAAGTGATACAGGGTCTCAGTTTTCCATGGCATCAGACTGACATAAAACCCCTAGAGTCAGCAACCACTTTGCCGGGTCATGCTAGCCCATCTTCAACATTAAGTTTCGTTAGAGCAGCTGTTTGGCTGCTGTTGGAGAAAAGAAGACTGAGAGGGGATCTTATCAATGTATACAAATATCTGAAGGGAGGGTGTCAAGAGGATGGAGCCAGACTCTTTTCAGGGGTGCCCAGCAACAGGACACAAGGCAGCGGGCACAAACTGAAACACAGGAAGTTCCATCTGAATATGAGGAAAAACTTCTTAATGTGAGGGTGACAGAGCACTGGAACAGGTTGTCCAGAGAGGTTGTGGAGTCTCCTTCTCTGGAGATATTCAAAACCTGCCTGGACGCGATCCTGTGCAACGTGCTCTAGGTGACCCTGCTTGAGCAGCAGGGTTGCACTAGATGATCTCCAGAGGTCCCTTCCAACCTCAGCGATTCTGTGATTCTGTGACTTGCAGGTTGTCGTCTGGTTTATATGGGTCTACCTGCTCTTTCTGCTGGGTCCTGTCTCACCTCACATTAATACCACAGGTTCAAGTCTGTGCTTAGACACAACATTTAGGAAACGTTAGGGGTACTTAAAGGAAAAAAAGATGTGAACCCACATGACCAAACCATGTAACTGCATGTAGTGAGAGAAAAACAGGTGTACAGCACATCCTATTCATTTGTGCAGTGACATATAGACACCCTTTAAATAGCCCCAACATTATCTGCCAGGTCACCTCAGTACCAAGCACAGTACACCCCAGCAATGTAGGCAGTCCAGTCAGGGTGCCAGTTCAAGCTGGAAGGTATACATTTTGCACAACTCAAAATGCCACACGATGAACAGCCCACAGCAGGTTGCCTGGGCCACGGTCTGCACCACCAGGCAGTTAATCTAACACGGGTTTCAGGTATTTGATTCTCTGTTTTGTGTAGTCTTTCATTCCAGCAAATTAGCAAGAAAAAGGGGAAGAGATAAATATGAAATTGTTTCAATTCAAAACCAATATAGCAGAAACGTAAGAAGTGTAGATAATGAAAGGGATCAAAATCACTTCTGAGACTATGATACACGGAGAAATTTGAAATCTCTCTTAAATTAGGAGACAGATGAGGAAGGAAGAACATACATTAGAAGTTTACAGAAGGAAAATGTAAATCTCCCAAGTATTATTTTCTCCAATGTACAATCAAAAAGTGTCCAAAAACAAATAAAAGTCAATTTACATTTAGTCTACTATTAAAAGTGATTAAGAGACATGCAATGCAGGAAGCTCAGTGCCACAGGACATTGAGTCAAAGCATTTGCAAAACAGACAAAACATTTTGACCTGCTTATGAAGGTTACTGACAATTTTAGTACCTGGGATAAGTTAAACTTTCATGCTTTGAATCCTTCAGACTTTCTCAGTGAGTCAGCTTAGTCAAGCCATTCTGTCAGTTTAGTCAGTTTATTCTATCAGTTTAGTCTGCTTATTCTGTGTTTGTCCGCTGTCCTCTGTCTTTTTCTCAAGCATCTCTTATTATTGGTGTGGCCATCAGAGAGCTCCCTGAGTGTCAGTTCCCAAGAGTTTTGTTTTCTGTTTTAATGGGCTGTGAATTTTTTAGTTTACTTTAAATTTTTTAGAAATTGTCTATAACCTGGTTTCAATATATTGTCATATAAGACAGATTTCGGTAATGCAAGAAAATTCTTTTAAGAATCAGGACTAACAATTTTCAGTTTTTCCTCCCATAAAGCATTTATGCATTTGGTCCTAGATTTCTTTGATGACCCTTAATGCTGTTCACCAGACTCATTGATTTGTCTCTTGCACAAAGTTAGCTCTTTTCTTGCAGAATTTTGTGGTGGAGGGCACAAAAATTCCTACTGGTGCAATTGCAAGTAGCAAGTTGCACGATTCAGTGCTGTACTTCTGGTTTCAAGTCTTCAGAATTAAGTCTGAATTTCACTTGTGTTGCCTTTTTTTTTTTCCTCAAGTGTTCCAGGTTACCTCAAGCATCTAAATGTTCTGCCATTTGTGAAATAAGTGTAGTATTTTATCTAAAATCTTCTGAATGTCAAAATCTTAGTACGCGTGATGCCAGCCCTCTCATTTCTGTTAGTAAAAGATATGATCTACAACATAAAGCATAAATATATAAGTACAGCTAATACTAGATGCGTAACCCTCTAGAACATGAATACCAGTGATACTCAGTATGTTAATTTGGATTAAACTCAAGTAGTTCGTTATCTGAGAGAACACTTTTGTAATCTGCTATAGATTATATATCCCTTGTTTCAGAAATAAGAGATTTTGAGAATGAAGCAATACTAATTTAAAGAGTTTTCTTAATGTGATGCAACTAATAAGTAACACAATTACCAGGTTCCCTTTATAATCACTCTAGTGTGTAAGTTGAATATTTTTTATCTACTTTTTATCAGTGAGCATATGAATACTAGTAAAATTATACTTCTAAATAACTGAATTTAAGCAATTTTTACCACTTTGTTTCTACCAACAAAAATAGGTCAACAACCAAAGAGTAGCTCTTGGCCAGGAATTAAGTAGGACAAAAACTCTAGGAATAGTGCCACTTACAAAAATGTTGGAACAGAAGAGAATTTATCATCTAGGGGATCGTCTTATCTTTCAGATTTTACATTGTACCTATCTGGTGTTTTCTCAGTAGGCATGGGGTTTTTCCATGAAGGTTCATGGAGAATAGTTGTCAGGATTCAGGCTTGTAAATTGTAATCTCAGCACTTGATATTTGCTTGTTGCAGTTGTTTAATGGTAACATTCTGAAATATGCCTTTTATAGCCTTATTCCCTTTTGAATATACAGGGTCCGTGAACAATACTTAGGGCTTTTGGAGAGCTGGTAACAGAGGCACTTTGCACCGAGTAGGCTGCCTCTAATTATGGCCTTCACTTCTTCAATTTAAGTAGAAGAAATTCTGACTTTATACTGTGGTGTACCAAATTGGTGTCTTCAGAGAAAAAAAACACCATTATCTAGCTACTCTCATATGTGACGTGAATTCTGTATGTATCCAAAGAGTAAGAAAATTTTTGTCAGAAAATGTTTATTCAGCAAAGTCAAATGTTTTGTGGAAATAACCTTGTGTCTTTCATAGCTCTGGTGTAGCTCCATCACGAAGGCTGCTCTGGCAGCAGTTTCTGTGTCTCCAGCTCCTTTGGATCCATGTTGGTCATAAGGCTGTGGAGGTAGGCTTGAACAAGCTTTCTGCCAGGGAGCAGGTATCTGGGAAGTTCTGGAAACTCCCAGTTATGCAGCAGGCCCTCAGAGCACCAGTGCAACAAAATACATTTTGAAAAACACATTCTTGCTCCAAAACTTATTTTTGAATTGTTGAAATGTCCTGTGGGACACAACTTCTAAGATTCAGCTATCCCCAGCAGTAACTATGTTATCTGTTACTGCAAGTTTAAATTATCAGTCGTCTTTGCAATGAAAAGTTTGGCATCTAGTTCTGGATTATTGCAGCCACAACTAGAGGTGTTTTGTAGTGTGGTCTTTGAACACTCACCCCATTGACCAGTGGCACATTGAGTACTACAGGTCTAATCACTTCGAGTTTAAAGATGAGCATGTGGAAGGACTAGCACCAGTTTCTGACGCGTATTGTCAATGAACTCCTAGTACGTACAGATTCTGACTTTCCGAAAGGGTCAAATATTCTGATCACGGGGTTTAAGAGTCACCAGCATGGCTTTTGTTCCTAGCATAGGCTGCCATTTTACTATGGAAAAAGAGCATGGTTCATATGTGATGTTCATATATTTGGCATGCAGAATCAGTTACAGATAGAGATTTTTAGGGAATGGTTTGAGATAGGGATCTCTCCTAATAAATCACTACAAGATTATCCTAGATTATCCTAGACCATAACAAAAAGGTTACACTGTCATGGTGAGGGGATATCCTGTGATTCTTCTAGTCGTGATCCAGAATAGTGGCTGTTCGAAGAATTTGGCCAGAACCAAATTGATTCCCGAGCCATCTTTGGACTTGAGCCATCTTTGGAAAGGCAAAACTAAAAAAAAAGTGTGGTGTTTTCCTATGTAGCTGAGAAAATGAATCTATTTGTCTACATGTGTGTGTATATACACAAGCAAACTCATTAGGCATACCTATACATATAGCTCTGTATAGATTAAGTTATGAAAATGAAATGAAAACAATGAAAACAATTGATAAATGTTAGGCCATTTGTTAAAATTCTCAACCCACATACCTCGCAGAGCTGTGACAAAACTTTTGATTCTGCTAACCCACATTACTTCATGTGAGTTGCTTCCATGGAGGTCAATAAATCTGCAAGGTATTGTTTCATATTCTGTCTTTATGTAAACCTTGCTGGGTTTTTTTAGTTGTCTTCTTCCTAATCAGTGGTAAAGTGCATTTAATAGCTCACTTAAGGTGTCATCCATTACTATGAGTTACTGTTAGAACTAATTAATAGAGCTGAAATTATTTTGTAATGAGAAATTGAAGTATTGCAACATTAAAAAAAAATTACCATTCATAGCTAATTAACGTTTAACAATGCAAATAAGCTGATAATTATTTTTCGAGCCATAGAAAAATTCTGTGACGCTTTATATACTACCTTTGTGATCCTAATTGTTTCTGAAAAATACCTTTGGATAGAAATAGTCTGAAGAAATTTCCCTGGATGAAAGGCAGTTTCTAAAGCACACAATGAATGAGAGCTCTCCTCTTGGTCATATAGGGCCAGATTCAGCTGCTATTTCTCACAGTAAACAGTGATGAAGAGAAGGAAAAAGTAAGAGTCAGGAATGTAGGTGGCAGGGGAAACCACGCAGGATCTTGGCCAGAATTTCCTGTCTGCTCCAGATCAGCCTCTCTTTCCTTCACTTCGTGTAGGTATTACAAGTGCAGCCCATTAGGCTGAGATCATTTGCATCCTTCACAGTAAAGGATGCTAACAGCAAGAGGACACTGTCACTGTTCAGCAGCTATTGAAACAGGATGTATTTTTAGGTCATATATGTGGCAAATCAATGCAATTAGACCACCATAAACAAAAAGGAAAAATGAAAGTCTGACTTTGTGTGATCGTGTGAGGCATGTGAAATAATAATGCCCCAAAAATCAAGACTTTTGATTCTCTTATCTTTCCAGATCTAGTCACCTTGGGTGTTACTTGAAGCAGCAGTGTCCTGTTGGAGAAAGTGTTAAATTGATGATGTCCTTTTAAATGATTAGTCTAATGTCACAGGCATTATCTACTGATCAGGCAGGAGTCGTTAAAGACACAGGTGAAACTTGTGTTCCCTTCTTTGCCATTTTTCACTGTCACAACCATTCCCAGTAAATATTAAAGCCTCCTTTGAAATGACATATACTGACAGTTTCTCATCACTGCTAATTTCAGTAAATGATATATCCTCTTTATTTTGATTTTTAACTCTTTTTCGTAGTCTTTATTGTATTTTAAAATGTTCATTTAATGTCAGACAATTTTTGTTTCTATGAAAAGCTTTCCTGAAAGTGTTGGGTGTTATCATTTTTTCTGAGTCAGCTGGTATTAAATACTTTTTTTATTTAGCAGGTTTGTGGTAATATATAATCTACTGGTAAGTGGATCACACAGCCCCCTTCTGCTGGTCTACTACTAAGCACAGACTCATTACTTTATACACCTGACATTTTAAGTAGATCCAGATTTCTCTCCAGCAACACGGTGCCATTAACTGCCAAGGGTATGATCTACTATTCCCACTTTTGGTTTTATCTGTACATTAGAGTTGTCTTCTGTCTTTGAGTTGTCAGACAGCATAAATCATCCTCCAATTCACAGACATCACCTGCTCTGCAGCAGAAGAGTGTTCTTTGATGATTCTTTAATTTTCCAGCAGAATGTGAGGTATTTATTGCAGCCCTATTTCCAACTGCCCATTCTGCCCCACCCCTGGCCTTTCCTCTAGGACTGCCTGCTGCTTCTTTTTCACAGTTGAAGTGGTGATGCACAAACTGGGTATCAACCTATCGTCCTTAAAAATGGATTTGCATTTTGGGTTGGTTTCAACCTTTTTTGGGGCCTGGTGGTCATGTCCTACATAGTGTTCTGGGAGACTTCCCTAATAATGGATGTTTTGCTTAAAGACCCCCCTCTTGATTGTATATTATGTTGTAACGTCTTATTTCGAGAATATAACCAATTTGTGTCTTTTATGTTCCAGTGCCAGAAGAAAGGAGAAAGAGTAATGAAGGTAATATTTTATTTTCTTAATTCATTTAATTACTTTAAATTTAAATTATTAATTCATAGAAGTGGACAAGGAGTTCTGACTCAGGACTTCTGAAAGTTTGGGTTGGCAGAATTGGGCCTGGAGCATGCTTGGGTTGGCGTGCAAATAATGGAACCTATTAAACAAGGAGAAAATGTGATCGGCCAGCAGGAGCTTACTGTGCCAAGGTTTTCCTGCCTTCAGGAAGGTTTGGTAGAGTACTTGCTGGTGTTTTCCTCATTTTGTAAGCTGGTTTAGTAACCAAAAGATTTGAAACTGTTCCATAGGTCAGCTTGTCTTTAGTCAATACTACTTACGCTAAACATGTAGTGACCAGTGTGCTTATCTTGATCCAATATTCTAATTTTTATGGGTTCCCTTACCATCCTTGAAGAATGCTATTATGAGGGCCTACCTGGTTACTTTTCTTATTCATTGAATAGTTCCGTATTCTGCTCCCAGTACTCTCCAGGACTGAATGCAGTCTGGCTGACTGCCCCTGCTTTCTACCTTTGACAGTCATTTTTCCCCTCTCAGGTGAGAGCAATTACTGGTGATAGCTTGAGCACCATTTGGACTAAAATTTGTGGATGTTTTACAATTAAGCATTTTTCAGTGTTAGTTATAATAGGTATTTAAGAAATATGACATAAAAATACAACATTTTCAGCAAGTTTATTCCTATTCAACTTGATTGTTGTGTTTTTCTTTTTGTGATGAAGCTGTCTGAATATCTTATCTGAGTGTGTTACCAAGTAACGCAAAAGTTTCAGAGGCAGCTTTTAAGGGGAGTTAGTAGTTGAAGTACAAAAATTGTCGCAATTTATATCTCTAGCACAGCTAGAGAATATCAGATGACTTAAGGTATGCCTTTTTATTGTAGCACTTCTGATTCTGCACACTGTGGAGTACGTAATGTTTTCAAATGTTTTCATTTCTAAATGCAGCTTTACAAAATGAGCAAGCCGTTGGCAAGAGCACTACGAAACCTTCCTGTTGTGGTTCTCACACCCTTGTGTTTCTCCATTACGTCTGTTAACAACCATACTAGAAACAAGCAGCAGATTTTTTCCACTCTGTGAGTAATTGTCTGCACAGCAGTGACAGATGTGCAATATAGCAGCTTCTTCAGGAAAAAATTAACAGTTTGTCCAGCATGTCAGCTCGCTCTTTTTAGTGCTTCGGAGGTCTTGGCCCCATTATGGATGATTTAGAAATTGAGGCAAGCTAAGACCAGCTGCCTGAGTTGAAAGCCTTAGTTAGTAGGCCTCATCTGCATTCCAGTATTCACTTACATCTAGAAATTGGTAGGGCCTCTCTGGCCACAAGATGAGTATGGGCTGACAATGCCTTGATTTGTTGAGAGAGAGAATAAATGGGTTTTTCAGAAGATGAGGAAATATCACCATTACTGACCAATTTACAGCATTTTATCTGTTCTTCAAACATGTCACTTTTGTTATTGTTGCATGGTAATTACATAGTGAAACGGAAAGAAAACAAATTCTGGTTACATATTCAGATGGATTGCAAAATCATATAATCCTGATAAATGCCCATTTATGATACACACGGATGAAAGGTTCATTTTAATTTTGAATAGCTAGCACAGCCATAAATAGGATATAGGATTAGATCCCACAGAATCCGATTACCTAAAAGCAAATAGTATTTTTCTTCACTTTCTTCATAACCAGGAAATTCAGTGTTTGCAGGGTATTCAAATATGCAGGTTTTCCCTAAAAATATTTGACATAAATATAGTTTAATAATTTTTTAGATTTTATATATAATCATTTAGGACTATTCAGACTATGTCTGTCTTGAAAAACTCATTTGTAAAAAGATGTCAACAAATCAACATTGCTGAAAAAAGATATCTCACAGATATACCCTATACAAAGCATACATTTATGACAAGCTTTGCTTATTGGATATCTAGTATAACTGAGCAAAAGATATTCAGTATTGCTTCTGTACTATGAATTGCAACTGTTATCCTGTCTTAACACTTCTCCAGAAAGTTTTAGGGCCAAATGATTGATTTAAGAGTGAGACTTTGACAAACCCCCAGGCAGCTGCATTTCTGACAACAGTTATCACACCAGAATCATTGCCCCAAATATAGGAAGCTCTGTTTTTCTCAGTGGAAAGAGGTAAGGAAAGCAGTTGTGTGGAAATACACACATACATTAGCAGAAAGCTATTCAATTGTTTCCTGGTTGTTAAGGGATGAAAAGGAACTGCTTTGCGTGGAAAATGCTGTGCTTCGTAAATCCTTGGTGCCCAAATTATCTTCACGAGACCTTTAGTCCCATGCTGGTAGCGGTGGAGTTTGCCAAAGAGCAGGGATGGTGGAGAAGGGAGCACCCTGAAGCTTTCACCAAGTCCCCTTGCTCCCCGCTCGCAGCGAGCGGACGTCTCTGTCCCTGCAAGGCAGCCAAACTCGTGCAGTCCTGCGAGGCACAACCAAGGCTACCCGAAATGCGATAAACAAGCCTGGTACAGAAATGGCCACCTACAGTTATCCTGTGCTTCAAAGGAAAGATTTGCAAGCTTCAGTGGCAAAAGCTTTGGACATGGCCAAACACGGTGCCGCGTTGTGCTAGGCCAGCCTGCATGTTAGGCATTGTGTTCTGGAAGCGGGAGATAATGAAGGTGGTTAATTGTAATTCTATCACAGAGGAATACAATCAGGCTCTTACTAAATGTTTACCTGCATCAAAGTCTAGCCTGATTTTTTTTCAGCTATTTTTATTCAAATGTATCATAAACATGACCAGGTACCAGCAATCTGAACAACCAGCCCCTAGCTGGGTGTGCTCTGAACTGATTAAATTGTATCTGCCTGAACTTTTGTACCATGTAATTAAAGATTTACAGTTAGTAAACTTACAGTTTAGTATATGGTTATAATAAGCCTGAGGTTGTTGCAGGTAAATATTACACAAATGACTGGCATCATTCTCTTCCTCTACCTTAAACCATCTTTGCAATAATTTCTCTTTGTGATAATTTAAACTTTCCTCTTTGGCAAATCCTGAATCTGTATGTAGCTATTTACAAGGCTGGCACCCAGAAATGTTTTCAAAAGGCAACTTTATAGTGGTCCAACCAACAGGGCAACCCAAAACCCTCAGTTCCCTCTGGAATGGAAAATGGGCTCATTCGTGGGGCAATGTGGAACAAATACCCAGGAGATCACAGCAAAAGAAGGTGACAAAACCTTTTCCTAACTCTCTAGTGAGAGTACGACATGGTGTAGAGCTCCAGCCTTTCATTACTGGCAAGCAGTATCAAAAGACAGGAATGTCCCAGGGTGGTTCTGGAGAGCTGGAGATGGTTAAAACTCCAGAGCTCACATTTTAGCAGTCATCTGGTGGTCCTTTTTTTTTTTTTTTCTGTCGTCTTTCCCCCAGAAGAACTGTGAGAAAATAATTTAAGTGATTTCTCTAATGTTGAGGTTAGTGTCTATGTAGCATGCGTACTCCCAAAGCCTTGAAGAATATTTTGTAAACTGAGGAACTGACCCCAGAGAAAATTTCCTGGAAGCAGGGAGAGAGAATATATAAAAAAAGCTAACCTCTGGGAGGCAATGACAGAAGCTCTGCTACTTCAGACCTTTGAAGCTGGACTTTCAGTTTGTTAAAGATCCAAATGGAAATGGCCAGTGTACATTCACTGATGACACCAGGTGGGGTGATATGTGAAGGAACTACTCCACACCACTGTAGAGGAAAATGGATGACATGATCTGAATTATAGTCTTCTGTGTTTCTATAGCAGTTGTTTTGGAAAGGTGTCTAAAATGCCCTTTCCGTGTTATTGTTGTGAAGTCACTTTCATAGTCCTCTGCCCTTTACTGGTTTTTGTTGTGACTTTAGCATTGACTTACTCTTTTCCTGAAAAGTTTTTTTCATGTGCTTCAGGGTAAAGTAGCGACAAATATGCAGAATGGCTGTACAAAGCATGTCTTTGGAGAAGTACCTGTAAGATAAATCACTGCAGTTGTCTGAAAGCATTCAGAAATAGTGTTTTTGCTACAGTCTGGAACACTTGGCTCTATCTCTGAGCATTACATATGTGTTATTTTGATAACATTTACCTTCTAAATCCCTTCTGAAGTTTGTTACACAATGTGTGTGAACACCAGAGACTAGTAATACTTGTTTCTCCCACTGAAGAAATAACCCACAGTCTGAAATCCATCCTTTTATCAAGTATTCAGAGACTGTAACCAAATGTTTTCATCGTCACAGGTACATAGGTTTGGAAATCATAATACTGGTGCCTTCTGTTCCCCAGAGTGAAAAACATGCCATTAGCCTACTTGATGAGATATCCACCCACCACCAGCCTCTCCTCTGTGCGCTCACTCACGTTCACATCTGTAACTACCATAACTTCTGCATTGCAAGGAAGTGACTTCTCCACTCACTGTTTGCTGTCACAGGGCTTTTGTGTCCTTGCCTGTTACTTAACCAACTTTCCAATGTGACTCTGCAATAAAACTGCAACACAGGCAGAAAGAGCAGTCAGGGAATAACCAAAGCAGAGGGAAGGCAAACTCAAAGGGAAGCCCAGATTAGGGAGGGAAACTCTTACACTGAAAGTGGCAGCAGTTGCAAACTTACTTTCACACAAATGTCACCTGTGCTTCTCTAGAGTCATCCCTTTGCTCAGTGCAGCAGGCATCTCTCTGCAGTCATCCACAGACCTGGAAAATCAGCCGGCCCCTCACCACCCCCGTGGAAGACACAACAAAAGATGAGCTAGCTTTCAAAGCAGCAATTTGTTATCCCAGTTCTGGGGATATTCCAAAATTTGACTTGTTGTATTTTGTGTGTGTATGTGTATGTATGTGTGTGTGTGCATGCTTGTGTGGGCATGCTGAGAAAGAGAAGCATTTTAACTTGAATGCCATTTAGTACAGTTTCTCAATTCAGCCTTCACCAGTTACTCAATATGATGAGATATATGCACATTCAGAAAAAAATTATATAAAACTCTATAACAAAGAGAAGTTCTCAGCTTTGGCAAATTGCTGTCTTGTTTTTCCCCTCCACTTCAGCCTAAAAATTTCCTGCTGCTTTACACACAATAACCACAGTGTTAGATATAGCTATATGCCATTGTAGTCTCACTTTAAACAAGCCTCCAAAGTGGCTGCTGAAATCTGAATAATATGTGATCATCACCTACAAAGAAAAAAAATAGTTTTTCCATGAGAAAAACTATCAAGAAATCCTTTTTCAATTATTGTTATCATCCTGAAAGTCTTAGTGGTACTGAACCATAATGTGCTGTCATCTCATACAATTGCTTCCAAGTATAGCTTCATATTTGATTGTAGGGTCTGGAACATCAGCCTGTAGGAATGTGCTGCTTAAGCTTCTTCACCTAGCTGCACAAATGTAGGACATTGCAGTTTACTCAAAAGCCCTAGTTTCTTCTTCTAGATATATCCATAATAGGTGGTGTTGTGTAGGGAATTGTGAGGGCAAGGGGAAAGCCATAGAGCATTCTAACAAAGCTGGAATCATAGCAAAGATGTGGATGCACTTCATATATAATTAGGATAAAGTGCAGTTATCTCAAGGGTCCTTTAAATTACTTGTCTTTTAAAAAAAGAAAAAATCCTCTTAAATACTGGAAACTGGCATAAGGTCACTAAAACAGAGCTCAACAACAGGAATTAAAAATAAGTCATCTTCATATTAATAGTAGAATAAGTAGAAGTCAAATTCCCCAGCTATGCCACTCTCAGCAGAGAGGCCTGGGACAGCCAGGGAGAAAACCTAGGGTGGCACAGTCCCACAAAGCTGTGAAGCGTTAACACTGCTGCTCCTTAGGTGCTGCTGCAGGACAAGGCTGTGATTATGCCCTAATTCCCTTTTCCTGCAGCAGTATGTTTGCAGCTCATCAGGGGCATGTTGCTAAGAAAGACAAATGGTACTTAGCTGTAGCATAGTTTCTCACTTCTGTAACACCCCAGGAGGGGCCAAGTACACAGTATATGAAGGTTTTGGTTCCTCTTCTCAAGGCCGCCATATTTTTGCATGGGTAGCATTGTAGTTAAGTGACTATTTGGAGATTAGTTAGAGGTGAAATCAGGCTTTCACTGGAACCTTAGTCAAGTCATTTAGTCTCTCTGTGACCTAGTTGTCCAGGAAAAAAACAGGTTATTCCTATGACTTAGTTACATGCACATCCATTTGCATCTTATTTTCTGTGACAACTTCAAGGTGTAACATTAACCCAGCCCAAGTACAAGAGTAGACAAAGGGCTTAGGTCAGTCCTAATTCCCATGCTCCCCCTTAATACTTTGCATTTGCCTGCATCCATGTGCTTAGGAGAAGATGTAACAGGTAGCTTTGTGAAAGTCAAGGCAGATGGGAGCATGGTGGCCTAAAGTAATTGGGTAAGTTGTTCATAACAGATAGTTCAACCAGCTAAATGTCAGACTGCTAATCTAGAAGTCATTGTTCATTTTGTTTTGAACCTGTGTCTTCTATCTGCAAATTCACTCATCTTATCCTCTGATGTTTTATTTATATGGCTAGTGAATATGGGAGAGTTATTAAGGCAAAGCCATTTTCATGAGTTATATAGTTAATCCAGAATGTAATATATAAAATATACATGTAAAATGCAAAACACAGTAAAGAAATAGCAGTCCTGTTACAATACACCCAGATCAAAGTCCTGCCTGGTTCCAAAGTCTGACTTACCTTGTACCAACATGCAGACATCGAAATCGTAGATGTAGCCAAAAGTGCTGCCTTTGGCTTTGAATAGAGAGTAGACAGCTATTTTTTCTCTCCAGACATGGACTTAATACCCATAACCTGAGTTAGTTTGCTTAACCTGAGTCCTACTCTTGTTTCTTATGTGGCACTTATTGATTAACCTGGTAATATGGTAACCTGTTGGTCAATATGAAATCTCCTGTCCCTCCTAGACTGAACAACTACAGTGGCAGAAGGTAAGGACAAAGTAAAGCTTCAGAGGTCCTGTACTTGCCAGGTTTAGTGCAAAATAGCATACAGTGCTCCTGGGGCCCTATTCGCTCAAAGATCTGTTGTAAATTGTAGGGTTTTGTCTCCACTGCCACGTGCCCACGGTCACATCCTTCCCTGATAGTACAAGCAGAGCTCACGGTGAGACTCCCAGGAGCAAAGGGCAAGGTATTTTTGGTGGAGAGCCCGCTGCGTATTTAGTCATGTGAGTGAGTGCTCACTAATGTAAAAAGGATGGGGAAACAATTGATACATTGTTCAACGATATCACTTCCTCTTTAAAGAACAAATTCTGTAGGCTCAGATTAAAGAGACCTGGAGCCTGGTGACTGGAAGGATCTGGTTTCCACAACACAGCAGTCATCACCTTTGAGCACAGATCACAACTAAACTGAATAAAAGCAGTAGTTATTTTTCTCGCTGTCCTCTGCCATTCCATCCCATAAATAGCAGATTTTTGTATGTTAATGTTTCTATTGTTTTAATATTCTTGTTTTCCTCATTCATATTCTAAGGTATTATTGTCAGTGCCAACTCATTTGATTTATTATTTAGAGAAAGCACTTGTTCAAAAAGTCAGCATTGGATATTAAATGATGATTGCTTGCAATGAATTTCTTCTTAACATCTGCAAAGACAATTTTGCCTTTTCTTCTTCCACTTAACTCTAAATGAGAGATCTTAAGCATAGTTAAATAGGATTCATAATATCATGCTGACTGAAAATCATCTCGAAATGGGGAATATGAAAGCGAAATAGTTATCACATACAAAACCCTCTGAATTTAAAAATGGGAGAAGGAGAGAATGTTGTCTCTGGGTGTACATCAGTATGTCTGATCATGTATGTGCTGAAGAGAGAGAAAACTCCAGGGACAGAGCCTCAGGTTTCATGGAGATATGGATCTGATCCATTAACTTCCTCTCTATTCACCAGGTTTTAAGCTGTCAAAATTATTGTGTTAGAGTGTGATTAGCAATTACAAAAAAGTGCATAAACTAAGACAAATATTTTTGTCTACTTAACTATGCGCTACCTAAAAATACAGCAAAAGTATTGGATTCAAAAGAAATTTTTCACCGAATTGAGTAAACATTGGATCAAGTCAATGTTCGTTCAAAATTTTTTTACAGTTATTATTTTTTGGTCAAACAAGTAATATTTCTTTACTTTTTCATTGTGACTTGTTCATTAGCATCAGCCTCTTGGTAAAAAAGTAAGGCAATGCCTGCATATTAATTATCAGTTTTACACAGCTGCTTTACAAATTCTCATGCAACTGAAGCTGCTGAAGGCACTTCATTTCATTATTCTTGAGAAACAAACATGAAAGTAGCTATAAATAAAGGTGCAATTTAAAAGTTCATTGCTACCAGCCAGGTTACAAAGATGGACAAAAGGAGCAAAAAGAGAAGTAAATTAAAGATTTAATTAAACAAAGTCAACAAAAAGGCTGTTAAGACAAACAAGTATATTATTTTATAAATTTCCTAACATAAGTGTCTGAAGAGACTAAGCTTTTTAACATTGCTTTCATGATTCTTTTTGGTAATACAGCTTTTTTTTCCACAAATGGGAAAATACTAGGGGATAGTAACCAGGTAGATTAATGTCCTACTTCTTCATGGAGGAAAAAAAAAGACAGTTTTGGTTTAAAATAGCTGGCTGCTTTAAAAAGTACAGCCATAGTGAAACACTGAAGCTGAAAATAGTTTCTGGCATAGTATGTAACATTGTATTTCTGAATATATTATTAAGAAGCTAATTGTCACAGAATTCTGTTTGAATTTATGACACATCCTAATAACAGTGACATAAGTAGCAGAGCAGATGTTTCTTACATAAATATTTTGTCCCCTTTCTCCCATACTTCGTGGCAAATCCTAAGAATAACCCCAGCTACCGTACATTTGGAAATCACAAATTGATTGTGCTCTCATTGTAAACTCCATAGTACCTTTCTGACAAAAATTATGCAGGTACAAGCATATCTTATGTATATACTAGAGAAAGGGGAAACATGATAACACTAACTGTCTGGAAACTTGTTAATTACAATGGAATTGGGGAAGGCCATAATAATAGATTTTAGCGTATTTTTTTCTCTTTTTATCCATAAAGTGTGGTTGTTTTACTCGCTATCAGTATGCATGATGATGTGAGGTGACATAAAGGTTTTTTCAGCATTCATTAGACATGATTTTCTTACTAAGACGAGAATTCAAACTTAAACCTGCCACCTATGTCCTTTATTCCACAGCATTACATATTCTATGTATGCCACACAGGTTGCAAAATACTATTCTGCAAACATTTCAGTGGCTTTATTTTACATGTCTCTTCATCTTTCAGCTTGCCTTATTTTCCAAGGGCCATCTTGTGATCTTCAAAGGAGATAAAATTGATAGCCTGTGTATTTTAGAGGTCTATATAATTATTTTAAAACATGTAATTTTTAAGAAAATGTTTTAGTGTGTACATGCATGTGACTATAAATTTTTGTTGTTCTTGTTCTTAGATTTTTAAAAGGAGACGGGCTCTCATGCAGAAAGATTCTAAGAAGCACATGTTTAAATCTCAGTGACTCCAGATTAAATGTACACTTATAAATATTCTGAACAGGAACACCTCCCTGATGTAGGACCTGGTGGGAAAGCTGCTTAAGAAGAGTCAAGCACATAAAGAACCATATATGTTTATGAGGCTGCATAATTATGACTTACTTGAGTATTATTTATCAGCTGAAGGTAAGCAGCTTCTTAATGATAAAGGTGGTGGGAACGTACAGCTGGCTCTGTACGTTGTGGGAAACTATGTATTATATTTCTATCTGCGGGAGGACCAATGGTTAGAAAGCTTGGGCAGTGTTTCCAGCCAAGAACAGGAGCAAAATGTGAAACTTCTTAAGATGTCCTTGAACTGCATGTTGACCTAGGACTAGGGGGCTTGGTGATACAGTAAGGAAGTCTTACTAGCACAGGGCACTTGAATGAGACTATGATGGTTACTGACCCAGTAGACTATTATAGCTCCTCTGAGCACGTAGGGATCTGCTGTATACACGTGTACTTAGGGATGCTTACGTGTATCTCATGAATGAATTGACATACCATGACTTCTTCAAAAGAGACATTACAGTCTGTGGTGTAAATCCTTCTTCATCCTCAAATAAGTGACCATCCTGTCAAAGGTTGCCTCACCTGCACACTGCACCTGAAAGCTAAAAACGTTTATATTTTTGCTAGGCTTTGGGATTTTCTTAAATCATTTCATTATTGTCCGCAGTTTTTAAAGCTCTGTTTCATGGTCAACTGATAACATCCAAAATAAAAAAATGAAACCAGCTAGAGAATTTTTGACACAGAAGAGAAAAAGAAAAAAGAAAAAAAAGGGGAGGGTTCCTGAAATCTGTAAGTCGTCTCTTTCTGTTCTGTAACTTAGCATTTCTGTACAAATTACTTTTCTTTCCTTTTCTTCTCTCTCTCTCTTTTTTTTCTTTTTCCCTAAAGTGCTCCTGGGTTGGGTCCTTGCATGTGAATTTCAGCCTAGAGCTAATTCTTACAGTGGATGAATTATAAACTGCTTCACGATAGGGTTATAATGGAAATCCTGACACAATCTTAAGTACAGTAACACAGACTTGCTTCCCTGATACCAAAATAAACTATATTTGTTTTCTTACATGAGTTCTAGTAAGTCATCCGCAGCTTCTAAATTCTTGTGAGCTTCTTTCATTGATTCCCATTTGGGGTTATCTTTGTTGTTTTGAAAAGGATAGTCTCGAGTCTGAATCTGTACTTCCAAGTCCTGCTATTTGTTGCCTAAGCAGTATACAAAGGTTTAGATTGCATCTTTTCAATGCATTATGGCACAGCAGCCTAAAGCCAAAACTTGTTTTTTAACTGGCAACCTGCCTGTACGATTGGAGGAAGCAGATTGCCTCTTTGCTGAACACTCAGACAAGGTACTGATTTAACAACAGTGGACAAGCAGCTGGGAGCTGGGCTGTCAGCCTGTCACACACTGACAAATCTGTTGTTCATATTCAGGCAGGATGTTCCAGTTAGATTGCCATCAGTATCATCCATCTACCACAGGCATGCAAGAAGTACCGGCATCTCCTGCATAGCCATAGACAAAACGCAGTTCATACAGCTTTCTAAGGGAATCTCAAGAAAACAGCTAATTTGCTTTTTTGCAGTGGTCTTCTGCAATAAGAGCAGTAAGAGAGCAGATTCAATTTTTGTCTCTCTCTTTGTTTCCTCATTTGATATGCTAGATTTATGCATGTAAATTGTTGGTTGCTTCAATTTCATGTCTCAAGCATGAAAGGAAATATCTGAATGGAGCCTTACCACTTTTTTTTAAAGCTATGAAAGCTTTTCCAAAAGCCTATTGAATAAAAATAATCTAACTAAAACAGAAATGAATAAAAACAAAAATGGTGATTAATAAGGATATGCTGAAATAACATTGTTCTGGCTGCCAGAATATTTTTGAATATGTTTTCATATAGCCACTGGATTTGTAGCACTAAAATAATACACTTTTTAGTTATGTCATTCACATAGTAAAGCTTAGTCTATGACTAAACTGTCAACTATGACCTGTTTATCTATATTCATGTTAACCAGTCGGAGTCGATCTATATTGACAAACCATATTTGGTCTGTATATAAGAATGGGTGTGGGGAGGTGGTGTTTATGAAAGCTGTAGAACATGTGCTGTAATTATTTTATCACATTTACATACCTACTTTTTTTTTAATTTGGAAAAGCTGCTTTTAAATACTCTGATTATATATTCAACAGATTATAGCTTTATATTTTCTGTCCGTATGTCAAAGCTATCCAATTTGTGGCCCCGTGTGCCCTTTATCTTTTTTTGCTCTAGCTTCAGATCCATAATCCCAAAGCCCACAAAAAGAGCTCCAGAATTTAGCTGGGGAAAAAAGAACAGTACATCTGTATAATTTCATCTGAATTTGTCATCTGATTTTGCTGCTGCCTGTTCATCACCTCTGAGTGATAGAAATAACCCACAGCTTTCTCAAGGAGGTGATAGAGGAAGCAGTCCAGTTAACTTACTACTTATTCTCATAGTGGGATATACGGTTTAAAATTTTTAGACAGACACCAGTGTAATTTAAAGCAGTAATGACTCTGAAAAATGGTACGCCAGTAAAATTCTTAGTATTAATCTGTATCCTTTTACATGTTATCTTAATAGTGTAAAAAAATCATAATGTGACATAGATTTATGTAGTGTGTAATTTAATCAGTTAATATCTGCAAGTCCTCTTCCAAACTTCTTCAGTATAAAACCTCCCCAATCAAGAAAGCCATTTACCTTCACTACATTTTTCTCATTAAGGTTCAAGACCTTCTGGAAAACAAGAAGTTCATGTAGATTAATTAAATTACTAATCTAAAAGGAAAGGAAGAATCTGACAGTTTTCTGCCTTTCTGCCTTTTTTTTTTTTTTTTTTGGTAGTATGTGCATCAAGAAGAAAGCTCATAAATAGAAAACAGTGTAATACAGATTGTAATAAAATTCCACACAATGCTGGGAACAATACAAAAGGTCAGTAAAAACATACATAAAGAAGGCAGGCCAGTGATCACCTGCCTATATTTCTTATGTAATATGCTAATGATTTTTCATTTTTAGAAATAGTTAATTTGATGTATGTAATCTTTCGAACACCTTAAAAGGAAGTTATCTTGGTTATCATGCTGCACATAAAGAAGGATGGAAAAAACAGAAATCTCTTTTGGTCATTGTTTTTTTTTTTTTTTTTTTGCTAAAAATTATATTCCCAAATGTGAAAACTTGAAAGAATTTCTAAGGGAAGAAACAACTTTTAAATTCATGAAATGTTATTATCTCACTTTGGGTCATATTGAGATGAGTGAACTACCTAGCAAATTTCCCAAATGATGAGCTACAGCAGTTTTTAATTTGTTAAAGTCTGCAACCATAGCTTAGTGCTTGGTTGTTTAAAATAGCCCCACAAGTTCATCAGACTCAAAACGTGGGCTGTAAACATAGAAAGTAAAGGGATTTATAGATTCTTATTAAAAATATAAATAAAATCTGAGGGAATCAAACCACTTTTGTGGTTGAATGTGAATAAAAATAAACATGCTTTAAAGTCTTTCACGCATGCTCCCATGCCAAGGCTACACTCCTACTTCTGTACACAAAGGTAGCATCAGTTCCCTATCTTGATAAAATCTCTGTGTCTTCTTTATTCTACTCCGAAACCTCAGTGATTTTTGATTGACAGAAAGATTACCTAATAAACCTTCACCACAAACTAATTAATCACTGTGAATACAACACTAAATTGGCAAGCATAAAAAAGCAAATGAGATGGGTGTTGAAGACTGTTTTCAAATGACCTTAGTTAAAAGCCAAGTACAGAGTGTTGAAAGCATCAACAATATTGCACTGCTAGTAAACTTACTTCTTTACTGGAGCTGCCTGCTTATAGGAAGCATGGGAGGGAGAGATATTAAGTCGCACCATTCATTACTGCGCAAACACTTACTCATTTTAATTGGTGGGAACACAGTAAGACCAGGAGCGCACGGGAAACCACCTCTTCAGAAAGAGCTTGTCACAAGGGCAGGATTGGGGTCTGATTTGTCGTTCTTTTGCATTCTTTTTGCAATTATTAACTGCAAATATTTTTCTCAAAGGAAAAACGTTATTATAGTTATTATCCTGAAGTAGAAATTTCAGTGCATCCATGAGCCAGGGTTTTATTTTACTGCAAAGGGCTGGCATTGCAGCAATGTAACCAGTGAGTTTCCTCTGGTGACACAGGCCCCTGTGAGCTGTGAGAATACCTCTTCCCCACACACAAGTTTGACAGATAAAGTCACCACAAAATGATATTTCTGTCAAGTTTATCTGAGTCTGAGGCTTAGGTCAATATAAGATCTTAGTTCTCCACTTCCTTTTTCTTTTCTGATGATTGAATACCACATACAGTCTTATTTATGGCTCAGGTATAGGGTATACCAGCCTTACCACAAGAAATATAGTTGTCAATTTTTTAAGCCTTGAAATTAAAGACAGGAGAAAGCTCTGATAGTTTTTATCCTACTCAGATTGCTCCCTCCATTCAGGGAGGCTAATATCAGGGATTTTGTTTGGGAAATCTCTGCCAAGGTTGAGAGATACAACCCCCCCAGGAATACATTGTCTTTAACAGAACAACTACCTCTGTCGCTAATTTATTTTCTTGTACATAGCTATTGAAGGGTTAGTTTTTTCTCGCAGACAAAGATGACCATATCTGCAGTGGTGGACGTGGGAAGAAGGCAAGCTTTAGAAAATGATGGAATGGATTGTAAAGCCTTAAAAGTGAAGAGGAACAGAGTAAAAAAATTTAAAAGCGAATTAAAAAATACCACAGTAGTGAACCAAAACAGTGTGCAGGATGCTGCAGTTTTTTAATAGCTGATGTTGGAAACACAGAGTCATGTTTCAGTCTATAGATACAGCCTCCCAAAATCTATTTCTGTATTCTCTTTCAGCTATGTTCTGTGGTGCATCCCAACTTAACATCACTGTTGTGCTTCATTAATGTGATGTTTCACCCATTCGTCTTAAAAGCAGATGGACGTAGACTTTCTTCCCTGCAGTTTCCAAACAGGTATCTGCATAACATCTCAGTGTTTTGCTAACTTTTTGTGTTTGATCTTTTGCTACTTTTCCAGGAAGGAACAATTCCTTTGTAAACAAATGAACATTGCTGCTGTGTACCACGTATCTGTGAGCATTTAGGTGTAGTGATTAAAGTGAATCCCACTGTTACCCTTGCTTTTCCCATTCATCCATGAACGTTTGAATTCTCCTTAAAATAACAATGTGAAAAATCCAATTTTTAGCCTTTGATTTATTCTTGCTAAGTCCCTGGTTCATGATTTGATTGATTTGTAAATTCTTTGTTTTGTAAATTATTCTAAAATCTTACTGGGTTGGGGGTAGGGGAAGAGAAAGTCATGGATTCTTCCCTCCCGTTACAGCTGAATGTACACTGATCCCTCTGTTCTTCAATACTCCAATACCTTAGTTGTTCAGCAAGGTACAGTTTGTGTGGCTGGCTCTGAAGAACACTTCATCTCAATATCGAAGGAATAAAGCAAACCTCCAATACTACGATTATCCTATTCAACTTAGTAGGACTACAAATGAACATAAAAGGGCTCATGCGCAACGGGTATTTGTAAGATTGAAGCCAGCTTTAATTTTAAACAGGGGTCAAACAAACCTCAGCGCGAGTGAGACTGCCAGCTTTTGTCACAGCATTTTCATCTTTTGTCCTCTCTCGGTTACTCATTTTGCTTTCGGCTGAGCGTACAGACAATTTGTGCCTCCTCTCGCCGCGGCGGTGGGTCAGCCCAGCCTGTCTCGCGACTGGCATGGTGGCTTGCTGGTCGGGCTGGGCGGGAGCGAGCTGTCTGCTCTGCTCCAAACCTGTCTGCTGAGCTCCAAACATAGACATCGCGTTTCACAACAAGCAGCGGCAGTCACCGCCGCCGCTTCCAGGGATTTTAATGAATTGGCTGCTGTTCTCCAAACCACTTATTTGCCTCCTGCAGCCCTCCCTCCTCTCTCGATCTCTTCCCCTCCCCACTTTTATCCTAGCTGCTTAGAGGCAGCAGAGAGGGAGAGAGAGAGAGAGAGAGAGAGGAATTATTTATTGTGTGCCTGTTGAAAATGAAAGGCTTTTACATTTTAATGAGCACTAAATAGGAGCAAGGAAATATTGTTCATTAGCTGTAATCTGTGGAATTGCTTGAGTGAACTTCCTTTGGAGGCCGCTTTAAACGGTTCACTCAAGTAAAGCAGTTTGTATGGTAATTAAGGGAGCATTTTTCTGTCAACATCTGTGCTGCTATTTATAACGCTGAAGGTATCTTATTACTCCACCAGAGAAACATTAAAGAGGGTGGGCAGAGGGGAGGCTGTATTTTATTTGTATATATTATTACTGTTTTCTCTCTTCAAAACCTCTCCCTTTTCCTTGTTTCCTTCTTGCTTTCCTGTGCTCCTCTCTCTCTTCCCACCCTCCCCTCCCAGTTTTCCAAGGAAAAAAATCCTGTCCACTTTTTCCTGATAGTGCGGGTTATCATTCTGACATCTTTTCATTAATCATAGCCTTTGCTCAGCAGCCAGGCAGGGAGACTCAAGCTGCTGGGCAGAAATGAGAGGGCCTGAGTCTTTAGAAACCATTCCTTGTCCCACCTCGCCCCACAGTAAAATAGACGCCTTTTGGCCGCACTGTGACCGTGTCCCCAGAAGGGTAACACAACACAACCTCTTTCTCCTGTGCATCCCACTAGCAGCACTGTTAAACTAAGCGCAGCCCAGTCTATTAGCCGTCTTCAGTGAGGAGGATGAAGGGGCAGGAGGCGGCAGGGAGAAAAAGTCTTTCTAGGTTATAGAGAGAAACAACTATTCAGTGTCATTACATTATGAAAACTTCAAGCTGGTATTTCGACTTTGCTGCTCTACGGCTTCTTGGGAGAAGAGTTTGGTTATAATGAAGGAACCTGTTTTTTACGTACAGAAATAGAATTTATTATTTATTTGCTTTCATTTGATAACATCAATCATTTCAACTCTGACCAGATATACTATAATAGCGCAATAAGGAGCCAGCATCAGGCAGGTACAGTTTCACCCTTACTTTTTCCTGAATTCATAAGTATGAAGTTTGCACCATTAATGCAGCTCATCACTGTGGGACATGAGAAATTATATCCTTAAAGGTTGAAATTGTTAAGGCAGAGTTTCAAGTTATATAATGCTGCTTAGTCAGAATTCAGACGAGGAACGAAGTAGGCCTCTGTCAGACCACTTGGCTCTAGGTGATCTCCAAATAGCAGCAAGCCATCTCTCATTGTGCAGGTGAGTAATTCTCCCTTTCCCAAATCTGAACATCTTCCTCCTTCCCTTTCTCACATTCTGAATGCTTCACTTATGCCTCTGCTGCTTTAATTCTCCTTTCATACCTCTGACATCAATTTCTTCCTATCCCCAAATAAATCCAAATCTGGGGGATATCAGATGGGGATTTCCTTTAAGTTTCACACATATGCTAAGAAGGCTTCAAACAAGAGAAGGGGAAGGTTCATTCAGTTCTGTGGGGATTTTGCCTATTTTAATAAAAAGGAACTCACAATGTGTCTGGAAAAATGCATGAGGAAAAGCAAGAAACAGAGTTAAAGCTTGCTAGAATGCACAAAAACATTGCTCTATAGAAATTAAATATGCTGTGCCAGAGCCAATAACTTTTATAGATTTTTCCCTACCTGTAACGAAGGAAAAACATAAATGACTATCATAAAAGTAAACATTAGAGATAGAAAATCCCTTTTACAGCATTCAGTCCATCTTTCTGCCAATAACAGGTTGTTCCCTGTAGTATATTTTTCTAGTGATTCCTCCAATCTAGTGTTAAATATTTCAAGTGATGGGCCTTTCTGTTCCCTTGGGAGACAGTCTGAAAGCTTAGTGTGTTTCAATGTCAGGAAGTTTTTCTTGGCAAGTTTAACTTTCCCTATCTATATTTCTTTCCACTGGTCTTGGGATATCCCTATAATTACTTTCCTTTCTTTGAATGTTCTCATCAGTGTTCATTTGGAGGTATTTCCATCATAATTTGGAATCACCATTTCATAATTCTGCAGCAAAAAATCCAGCTACAGAATTCTTTGCAATCTTGACTGACCGTTTAATCTATAGGTAGCATTTCCTTAATGTTTGTATCCTATTTATAGCGAGACAGTTTGTCATATCATTTTAGCAGGAATCACCAGACTCAATAACGCTGTTCTTTTATTTTAATGGGGAACCAAATCACAAGACCCTGACATCTGCTATTTTTGGTAAGGGACCAGCACTAGTATTAGAAACAGGAAAGTGCTTCCAAAGAAAAGAATTACAAGCAGAAGAAGAACATATCCCAGAGACCAAAACTGCCCAACAAGCAAGAAACGCCTAAAAACAAAGCTGAGAGGTTTTTCAGAGGAAAGCAAATGAGTGAAGGTCTCTCATACAGAAATTCAAAATTTACCTGAGGGTAGGGAGCACTTCTACTCAACTATAAATAGAAATTTGCCTGAATCAGGAGTACAAATGTGTGGACCCATTCTGAAAGATCTAAACCATGCTTAGTGTTTACCCGCAAAGAATATCAGAGAGGGTCTCAGCACTCTTGCAGCTCGGCTAACGGAAATTCAGGTGCACATCCACTTACAAACTGGGATCACAACAAAGAGCTAAAGGCCATTTCACAGGGCTGAGGAATTTGCTCATGAGTTGGAGTCTTTCCATGAAACCACTGGCAAGAAAGGTAGAGACTTTCTGCCATCATCCTTGTAAATATAGGCCTGCATCTTCCAGGCATGAGGAAGAGGGGAAATGTAGTCCAGTTTGTGACATATTAGAGTGTCTGAAAAATTAAAACTTGGTCTGTATTTCAGTATGTCTGATTAATGGTGTGATACATGCCAGAGCATGGACCCTGGAAATTTTGTCTATATGTGGTTTCCTTTAACATCTGGAGTCTAGGTGAAATGCCTGTTTTGCAGGCTGATGATTGTAATTGGAGAATCATCTCCTTCAGAGTACCTGAAACCACAACAGACATCACAATTTTCCAAGTAGCACTGAGAAGAGACATGTTTAGTATATAGGTTTGACACAAAACGTTTCAGGGCTCAGCTTGGAGAGAGATTCCTCCTCATCTGTTGCATGATTCAAATACTAGAAAAGAAAAAAAAAAAACAGGCATTCTGTTAAAAAGTATGAGCGTTGTTAGGAGCAAAGCAACACAGCTTGTATCTTTGCTAAACTGGAGAAAAATAGCTTGATTACTAATCATGAAGTCAATTGCTTACAGCCAAGTGACAGTATGAGATTATCATGTCAGACCTTCTGTATATCACAGAACTTTAAATTTCCCTGTATCTCTTGTAACGAGCCTAATAACTCGATTAAGCATAACTTTCAAAAGTTACCCAGTCTTGATTTTGCCACATTAAGAGATGGAAAGTCCCAATTGTTTCATCCACCATCTAATCATTTTCATTGTCTAATTTTTTTAATATTTAAACTTTTTGGCTACTTTTCAGCTAAGCATACAGGACTGGAGTAGAACAACTCCGGAAGAAATGTAATGACCTCCACCCAGTGACAATCATCTGCTGTAATGCTGGAATTATATAACCTGCCAGTAAAGAATTAAAAAAAAAAAAATCTGCCTAGTAAGTAGTTATTCATATTTCTTATGAGCTACATTTTATTTATTTTTTAATAAGCAGCAAATTCAGTTCAGTTGTTAAATACCTCTTATTTAAAAGGCCTTTCAGTGAAAGAAGATGCCATAGTACACCAAAGGCAGGAGTGGAGAAATATAAAACTGTATAGTAATTGTTCATTTTTTCCTCAGTTATATTACCAGTTGTGAGATGCCAATGAGAGCAAGGAGAACAGCGAGAGCTGCCCAGTGAAGAATCAACTTTGAAGCATAGGAAATACTCCTGTTTTGCATTCATATTACAGTAAGTAAACCGTATTTTGACATCTTCCTTCCTTGCTTAATTGTGACAGCATTGTTTTTGCCAGCACTGTAAGTGTAGCATTATATTGTGTCATGTAAAAGGCAGCCTTGCAGGCAGCCCTGGCTCTGAATCATCAGTGCATCTCTCTCCAACAAAGCACTTACTTACATGCTTATCTTTAGTTATGTGTAAGTTCTACTTGATCTCAGTGGAATTTAAGCTCATGGAGAAACTTTAATGCTTTGCTGAGTGGGAATGCAGTTTAGTATATGCTTAAGTGTTTTTCTCAAGAGTCTTACCCATACATAAGACTTCTTAAAAGGCCCTTCTGAGTTAAAAATACCTGAAGTTCTTTCTAATGAGGATCTATAGCATTCTGCTCAAGTAATCAAGAATCATAACATCACATATTTTAAAATGTTTATCATAAAAGAAAAGGGTTACGTTATAATAAGCACAGGTTAGAGTGAAAGACAAAAACAGACAAGGATTATAGAACACTAGAAATACATAGGCCTCGCTTAATGAACTTCTTCATTTATAGCCTCGCTTTATCTATACCATATATACCTATAATCTCTTTAAGGCAAGGATTCATCATTCTGCATGTGTATGAAATACCTAATGTGCATTTTATTATTTAATAACAGATCATTTTACATGGGTGTTACAGAGCTTATTGCTTTAATACTATTTTGGTATTTATTGAATATCTGAAAATACAATAGATGCAGACACACAGGCAATCATATAATATAATCATATATATACTCTAATCATAATATTTCCCAAAGATCAAAAAGGTTCTTCTGGTTACTTCTGAGGCTTCCCAGTAGTGCAACACTGTAGTACAATATTAACACATGACAGGGCATGTTTCAGAGGTTCATTAATACATGCTGTAAAATGTGCAGCTTCATGCATCCAGCCACCTGAGGCATGTATTAATGGACCATTAAAACATACCCGGGAGTATCTTAATGGTACTACAGTATGGCTCTGCAATTTTTAATTAAACTTTTTTATAAAACAATTCTTTTCAAAAATACTCTTATTACATTGTGAAACCTCTTTTCTATTCAGAAAAAAAAGGGCTTTTGTGACCTGAGAATAAGAAGACATGCATCTAAATACCATTTTTGCTACAATTTTCATACATTTCCTTTTGATTTTATATTGTTTTATATATAGCACAGTCCTGAGGCTTGATTCTCATTTTTACATACAGAGAACTACCATTCTTAATTTCATACTAAATCCTATGTGATCACATACCACAGGCTATGGAACATACCTTATCCTCACATGTTGCCCTCTACATTGTTTGAAAGTCTGAAGCAGCATTAGGAGCCTGGAAGTACATGAATCTGGCTAGAGAAGATTTCTTCAAAGACACTACTTTGAAAGAAGGCCATAAGCCAGCCTTCACAAGGTTCACTACACCCTCCAAAACAAAATATAGTCTCAGGTCAATTGTAAGATTACATTCTGATTTTGCCATTATACTTATATCTGTTTGTTTACTTGTTTATTATTTATTTCAAGCCATGGCATTTAACTGAAACCAGCAGTCATTTTGAAATGGAACATTGCAACATATTGTTCAGAAAAGGTTGAAATTATATATTAAAATATTGTTTTTCCATGTTTCTGTCTAAAAACTATTTAAGCAAAGTTAGCAAATCTTCACAGATTGTTTGCCCCTCCCTGAATTAGTTTTCTGACAGACAAAGTTGCAGTGGAGCTCAACACTTAAACTAGCATAGCTTACAGCTGTGTATTAGTCATCATCATCGTAATAACAGAATTACGCTGTTATTACATAAAATCCTCCTCTAAAGTATATAAGTGCAGTGAGCTGCAATTTGTAAAAGCTAGCACTGCTTGAATTGCACTTTTCATTTGCAGTGCTAGAGGAGGAACATTAGAATTACGCCAGGTTTAACTGCAGCACCACCACCTCACACTGTAAGCTCATCAGGTCATAAACCCCTGATGCTGGTCTGTGCAAGAGCAGAAGGTCTGAAAGGACAGAGTAGCTGAATCATGTGTGTGATATTGTGTGGACCTGGGACTCTTTTCTTTCTACTGCATTTATATGAAAGCTATGCTACTTGTCAGTCTTAGAGCAGGAAGTTTTGACTGAGGAAAATAATATGATAATCTAGAGCTCTCATTATAACAACTGGTTGGATTTAAGAGCTTTTTTTCCTGTTCTTCTTTCCTCACACTGATTTTAAGTACAGGGAGTTTTTTGAGAAGCTTTTATGAAAGGAGGAAAAAGGGACTGGGCGAGGGGTAGTTGTTCTCTTTTTTTGGGGGGGGGGGCTTGGTTTAGTTTTTGGATTTAACTGGGTAAAGTGTTATATTTCTGTGTTTGCAAATACGAAGAAGGGAAACTGTTATTAATATCCCCATTCATCAACATAGCCTGTAAATTCAAAACCCAGTGACTCAAGTCTTATCAGGGCTGATGGTTTCAGTGCTGGATGTGATAGTATCGTTGATGATTGTCTTACGGAGTGAGCTTGTAGTCCTCCTTACAATTAGATTTTCCAGCTGTGTAGAAATCTTTCAGAATTACGCATGTACTGAAATTTTCCACGTCACATATTTTTCTCAAGGCTGAAATTATATATACATAAAATCTACAAATTACTTAAAATAATGTAATCCAATTAGAGAAAACCAGATTGTTTGGACCAGCAACTAAAGACTTCACCAGTTAGGCATGTACGATTAAGAACTTCAGTGTTTAACTTTTCATTACATGGCTGTCAGAATGAAATCTTATTCAGCAGTAAACACCTCATCTTCCTATACAGTTTAGGTAAAAGGCTGCATGCTCCAAGAGAATTACCGCAAAAATGAGAGCATAGTGTGGGAAATCCAGTAGATCTAATCAATAACAAACAATAAGTGAAGAAGTATCTCTGGGTTTAAAGGACAATGGAACTAAGAGAAGGAATTAAAAGCAGAGAATAGAGAGGACAGGGAAAAGGACAGTCTGTAGGGGAAGAGGCTGTGAGAATCAAGCTTGGGGAAAACACGCAAAAGTATGCTTCCATTACTGCATGCTTTCCTCCTCTGCCCATAAGAGTCTGGATGTTTAGTCTCAACCTTTACTTAAAAGAGGGCCACTACTATTTATAGTCAGGACACCAAGATCTGTCTGTCATATATAGCTTATGCAACCTTAATTCAGTCCTTACAGCCTGAAAAATAAATACAGTACGGTTTTACCATAGCTAGCACTGTTACACTGCTTCTGATACATAAAATAGTTAGATTTAGATTTAGCTCTGGCACTATGCAGCCTAGACAGAGTCATAAGTATGAGCTTGGGAACTGCCTCTCCATCTCCCAAACCCTGCTGTGATGGAGCCAGGAGCCAGGAGCACCAACACATTGGAAGGGCTGCGGTGAGGAAGGGCACCGAAGGCCAAGAGACTTTCAGAGGCTGGGGGGATTGCTGCTACCTTTCCAAAAGGCAGCTCATGGGAGTGCTTGCTCTGAAGAAACAGGGAGTTATACAGAAAATAAATGAGAATATTGTGCATATGTTGATCATTAAAGCCAAGTCATAATTGTTACAGTCAGTAACTAATGGAATCATTAACAAATATTTCTACAACACTTAGAAAACAAGAAGCACCAAAGTGCCCTATACAGCTAAGTACTATTTTTAATATTATGATAAATGATATGGGCATCACATCCCCCAGCAAGTGCCATTTATCTCTAGAGCAGTTTCAGAATAATTTTTATAGGTTTTTTAAGCACTTCAGGAGAGAGAGACCTATTATATAGCATAATATAGAAGATACCACTACCCTGATTGATACAGTTCTGCCAATATAGCTGGTATTTTACATACATACTATATGGCTTCCTCTAAGAAGGTCACAGATTAGTTAGGCCTCAGAGTTGAGACTGAAGCAAATATTTCAATATTGTGTTTTTTGACAAAAGAAGTAAGATTTAAAATATGGTATTGCTCAAAATCATGCTTTGTATGCAAGTGCAATTCAGAAACAGCAGAATTCAGATTCTTATCCAGACCTGGCATTGACCAAAGACCAAGAATTGTTATCTGAGTTTTAGTTTCCAAAAGCAACTTTTTAGATAAAATGGCTTGGTCCCAGATTCTGTTTTAATGAAAGCAAGAATGTCAGAAGTTAATTAGCCAGAAATAGTCCTTTTCAAAAATTCTGCTGGTTTTTACTGATGTGTAGATGAAGGAGGTGTGAAATTTCATAATGTTTGTTTGTATTAAAATTCTCTTTTCTCCCCAGTTTTGTTTCAGCTTCTCTAACAATAGTAGAAGGGAAAAAAAGTATTCAAATTCTGATTTCAATAAGCTGCAATAAAAAGTTTGTAAAATACTGCCTTATGATGTGTTTTGAGGTTGATGCATTACGATAATGATGCATAAAATTGCTTTAACTTGTTCTTTCAAAGGCTTTGCTATTCCCTCTGACTGGGGAAACTTTGTCATTGATACAATTTGGTGTCTCTTCTGACAAGACTTAGTCGCAGCTGGGTTTAAACTGAGTAACCATAGGGTTGGCTGGCTTATCCAGTGAGTTTCACAAGGGTATGAGCTTACTGTTCCCTTTGGTACAGAAATCAGATATGGGTATGACAGAATGAAAGGAAGTGATCCACACAGCAAACAGTCTTGCCCCGGACATCATTGCATTGCAAAGTCTCAACAGAAATTATTTTGTGTTACTACAAATAGCATCATACTGTGATATATTTGCTTTAGTAGTCATGAAGAAACTGTGATTTTACTTGTTTGCTTAAAGGAAACACTATTGCATTAAACAAGAAGACAACAACAAGAATGATCCCTCTTGAAAACATGTGTTTCGAGAACAGATGCATGGGAGGAATAAAAAAACAGACTGGAAAATATTTAATAAATTGTCTTGAATCTAGCACTGTTGTTATCGGAACAGCATAATAAGCTAACAAGGTATTCCTGGGAAATTCCATCACTGGAATTGCTTTAACCTACATAAAATGATGTCACTATGGACACTGCCACTTAAGCAGCAAATACTAACAAAAAGTTGATGGGACATGAGAAGAGAAAATCAGAGCATACAACACACACAAATGTTGACTACCATCTGGCACAGATGTCATTTACTGCTGTTCATGAATCAGGAACCAGTTAAATTTAACATATTTAGTAGTCTATCTATCCTTGTACAAAGCTAGGTAATACAATAATTATTCTTCACATAGTTGTGTTTTAAACTATATGGTTCATTATTTTTTGAACAGGAATTCTTGAATTTTTTTATCAGTCTAGTATTTAGGTTTAGGATAATATTCTAAATACATGAGTGTTATAATATCTAATAGCGACATAACTTAAACATTTAAGTAATTTTTCAGTAATAGAATGTGTGTGGATCATGGCTGTTTTTTGAAACCAAGATAGCAGGACTGCTAGCTGAGTGATTAATTGCTGAATGTGCTTTTTCCCTCGCTGGAAGAAAATTGGAAGTTTTCAGCTTAATTTCCTGGAAAAGCATATGTAAATTCTTTTTCTGCTAAGAAGTTTGTTTATTTTCCCAGATTACCTGTAAATATAACATTATATAGGGTTATATAGCTCTATATGTATATTGTAGTATATATTATATTATATACCATTAACAAAATATACAGCAGAATTGCAGATACAATCCTCTGTTTGCATTTTAATTTTTGGAGTAACAGTTGCATGATTACAACAGCCAGTGGTTAACTAAATGCCCTCTGTGCAACACTGTCCTATAAAAGCAAAGCCCTGAGCACGTGAACTCTTTATGAGCTGAAAATGAACTTATTGAGGCATCATCATTAATAATGGCCATATGCAACCTGTTTATTTTACTTATATATAACGTCATTTGAATTTAAACCATGTGAAGGATCCTAAATGGGTGGTAAAAGATATGAATTTTATTAAAATTTGATTAATTTCCAACTATAACCCCTTGAATTGATGTTGTATCTGGATTTTTTTTAGTACCAAAAAGGTGTTTTTATAAGTTTGTTTTAGAGATCTAGGTCAAGAAACCATTATAATTTTTTTTCTAAAAGGAAAAGAAAATGATGCTTAAACATGAATTCTGGCCTGCAGATGAGATAATGACAAATAACAGAGGAGTGGGAAGGGAATAAAATCAGAAGGAGGCACAGTCACTGTGTCAGTTATAAAGCCTTTTTAAAACATGGTTGCTTCTAGAATTATACTGTTAGCATTAACTACTCTGCTAAATGTAATTTCAGAGCAGCTTGGCTATGCTGGGACCAATAATGTTTCAGCAGATGTTAACAGTGAGGGAATTTAAAGATTACAGAGTTTCATGGGTGTAGTAAAGCTGCAGTGGGAACAGAAATATTACCATAGCTGTTATGTTCTGAGTGCACCACATTTACTGACAAGTAATACATGAGTGATAGTGAGGACCAAGGGAACGCAACTTTATACTTACTGGTCAGCAGCCTATAAATTCCATAAATTAAACAAAGTTTTATGTATTTTTCATTTCTTTTCAGAATGATCATCTCTAAGGACCCTTGTTTCACGTTAATTCTATCGACAAAGCATAGCTCTTTCTTTCAGCATTTTTTCATAAGGGTATTCCCCCAAATATATATCTCCTTTCTCTTCCTCCACTGCCCTCTACCTGTACGGTTTTCCCAGGCAATACTTTCTCCACAGGGATCCTTCTGACTGGATCAAACCATGAGGGTCAACAGACGAGCACCCAATACCAGCTTGGCGATATGGAAAACCCTTCCCAGAATGCCCTTTTTTCTAGTGTGGCAGCCATGTCGCCTTGGGAATTGCTTCTGTCCACGATCTCAAGACAAGGAAACAATTATTATGGCTTACTGAGATTGCTAAAAATTTACAAATTCATGGAAAAGTTAATATCTTTTAACAGGCCTGCCTAAAACATTGAATCTCCAAACCTGAAACACAGAAGACAAACTACATGAATATGGCTGTTGACACCAGGTAACAACTTTCAATAGAGTTTTAGTAATAAACTGAGTGTGGGGGTAAACAAAGTGGCCAAATACTATACACTGTAAGATGCGAAGTGTGCATCCATCCACAGATCTAGCTACACAGATAGGGTATGGGCAGAGTACATATTACAGAGACCAAGCCTAGCATGTGGAAATCACAGCTACTGTGTGTAGACTTGGTTAATTAAAGTGTTATGTTGAATTAATTTAAAACTTTGTTTAGTTAATATTTATCTGGTGTTCAGCTTTTTGAATCATCCCAGTCAGCAGCAATATCATTTACCAGTTAAAGAGGCGTGGACTGGGCTTTTCAGAGGAATGAAGAAAAGAAACAAAATTTATGCTATTTTCTTTCGAAGAATGAAATAGACTATAGTTTAGAGTGAAGGTTTCCTAGATTGTTACAGAAAGAAGTCTGGGAGGACGTAATTAGTCTATTCACATTTTAAAGACACGCTTTCATAGATTATACAGGGCCTACAGACTGCTTTTGTACTTGCAGGTTGGGTATTAGGAGGAAACGGATGTACCTGTGTCAGCTTTTTCCATCACAAAGTTCAATACAAGGTGCCACCGACATAAACGTCCCCTTTCCGTGTTACTGATTGTGCAAAGTGCATGGCCAGCGTTGGTACTACCATAGACCTTGGCCTTATTGAGTCAAATGTGTTTATAAAAAAACCCAATACAGTACCAGTAGGATGCTTGTTAGGAATGAAGACACCCATATAGCAGACTACATAGTGAAAGCCTTTTTATTTTGATGGCACTCTTTCACTGTCTATCATAAACTTAGTGAAGCAAGCTTTCTCTATCCAGCTCTCCTTTTATTGGGCACAAATCACTCCTGACAGGAAGTTTTATGCCCAAATCCGTTTACTGTCCTTGTTGGTAGTCTTTAAATTAATATTTATAAGCCGAGAGAGGCCTAAAAGGATGCAGCAGTAAAATATCTAAATGCTTCAGTTTGGCTTGAGCTGATTTTCTCCTTCTCGACCACTGTCATTCCTTAATTACTAGTGACCCAGGCAAGTATTGTCTCTGCTGCTCCAAGCCCACAAATCACTGCCTTTGATAGTCTTGTGGCTGACAAAAGGAGATGTTTAAAGCAGGCCAGTTTGTAGCATATATTGGATGAACAGGTGTGGGTACAGGGAGAAGAGAAATACAAAGAAATTCCTTCAGAGAGGTATCTTAAGAGAA